>NC_140174.1:119989479-120397593 GCF_963971535.1 Notolepis coatsorum | reverse complement strand
TCACACCGCTTGCACCCACCTCCTGCTCTTCTTACCACCAATCGGCAAGCGCTTATTCGTTTTTTACTTCCGGGAAGTCCGCCATTGATCTGAACCACAAGAAACCTACCGGCGCTAATAACGCTAGCTCCCCGCCGGCCACGAGTAGACTACCAGCGCTCTGCAAGATGACTAAACGAGGCATAATGATTTTACTGCAACGAATGTTATAATAAAAGCTTTTCTATACATTTGTCTGATTGAAAACTTTATTAACAGATTGCAGAATGGGTACAATTCAGTACGGGCTCTCTGAGCAAAGGAAGGAAGTGAGAGATATGAATGAGTAATGCTTGCTATGTTCGGGTAAATATGCTGATGTTATTGAACGTGTAACTATATAACGTTAATGCCACAAAACGAATGCCTTTGTTAATCATAAGTAACTTTGATGCAGTAGCGTGTAGGCTTGGGCGGTATGACGGTATTACGGTATATCAGGGTATTTAGAAATCCAGACGTATTGAAAATCAATACCGTCTAAACGGAGTTTTGTTGTAGTGCACACACGCGCCAGCAGAGGGCGAGACCAGTCCTCACTAATGGAGCGAGCCATGCAAAACGGACATATGCTGATAAACTGGAGACACAAATGGCACAAAACGACACAAGAGGCTTATGGCGGGGACTGAAGACAATAACTGACTACAAAGTCAGCGCCCCCTCAATGGGGAGCGACGACGCCTCTCTCGCGGACAAACTCAACTCCTTCTACACACGGTTTGGTGCAAACAGTGGTGACGCTAGCCCACCGGCTAGTGACGTCACTGGCGCGCCGGCTGTTGTGGAGGGGGGGGGGCAACCGCGGGGACGCTCTCGTTGTCGGAACACAGTGTGAGAAGAGCATTTATGCAGGTGAACACCAGGAAGGCTGCTGGCCCAGATGGTATAACAGGACGCATACTTAAGTCCTGTGCCAACCAGCTAGCCCCGGTGTTCACCGCCATATTTAATCAATCCCTGGCGGAGTCAGTGGTCCCTGCCTGCTTCAAGATGTCTACCATCATCCCTGTACCGAAGAAACCCTCCCCAACATGTCTCAATGACTACAGACCGGTGGCACTCACCTCTGTGGTCATGAAATGTTTCGAGAGGCTGGTCAAGGACCACATTTGTGCCTCCCTCCCCAGTGATATGGACCCTATGCAATTTGCATACAGGACAAACAGGTCCACTGACGACGCGGTCTCCCAGGTACTGCACAGCACCCTCTCTCACATTGACCGTCAGAAGGGGGGCTATGTGAGACTGTTGTTCATTGACTACAGCTCAGCGTTCAACACCATAGTCCCCACCAGACTGGTGGACAAGCTGATCGAGCTGGGTCTGAGCTCCGCCCTGAGCGCCTGGGTACTGGACTTTCTGAGTGAAAGACCCCAGGCGGTCAGGGTGGGGGGTCAGACCTCCAACACCATCACCCTGAGCATCGGGTCCCCCCAGGGCTGTGTTCTGAGCCCCCTGCTGTACTCACTCTACACACACGATTGTGTGGCCAAGTTCAGCTCCAACTCCATAGTGAAGTTTGCAGACGACACGGTGGTGGTGGGGCTGATCTCGGACAACGACGAGAAGGCCTACCGGGAGGAGGTTGAGGTACTGGAACGCTGGTGCCAGGACAACAGCCTGCTCCTGAACATTGGTAAAACCAAGGAGCTGATCGTGGATTATAGGAGAGGACAGCAGGAGACACACACACCACTGATGATAAACGGGGCTACCGTGGACAGGGTGAGCAGCTTTAAGTACCTGGGGGTCCACATCTCAGAGGATCTGACATGGTCAACACACATAGACACAGTCGTAAAAAAGGCGAAGCAGCGCCTCTACCACCTGAGACAGTTAAGGAAGTTCAGAGTATCGGGGAAGATACTCCAGCAGGGACCGAAACTAAAGCCCGCCGCCCGCCAGGGGCGGTCTGTTTTTACCTTTGGCGCATGACACTTAGAGGGCTGCCCGCCGTGTGGCGTGTAGACGTGTAGTTCATAAGCAGGCCCTTAAAAATATTTGTATGCGAACGGTAAAAATCAATTACGCGCACGCTGTGCGAATACAGATTATAGCCTCTCTCGTCTTTTTTTTCCTCCGCTGCGAGATCGTTAAAAAACTACAAGTCCCACATTGCACTCAAGCCAACGGTCCAATCACAGTAGAGTGAAGTGACTGGTTTCATGGGAAATAAAGCAAATGACCAATCAGAAGCTCTCATTTTTCTTGTTTACTTCCTGAAACTCCGCGATCAGGGCTCTCGTTTTCCGAGACACCAATTTATTATAGTCTCTCTTACCAATAGCAATAGATTTTAGAACACCTAGATTTATCGATAGCAATAGTAATATAACGTTAATGCAACAAAACGAATGCCTTGCTTTGTTAATCATAACGTTGATGCAGACAATAACATAACGTGTACACATTAAAATTGCGATAATCTATTCTAACATTTTCAAATCGATGCAGTTGAATTTCCCCCTTAGGATCGATGCATTGTTACACCCCTACACCAAAGTCACTGGCCCACTGTGTATCTGTGTGTATAATAACTTGGCTAGCGTTATCAACAGCAGAGGTGGGCAATGGGTCCAGCTGCAGCACCGGAGTGCAAGCGATGTGATGTAATTGGCAGACTCGACTGTCAATCAATGGTCTACCTGACACGCAAACTCAAACAATGTTTCTGTACTGGAGGTGTGATTGATTGATTGATTGAAAACTTTATTAACAGATTGCAGAATGGGTACAATACAGTACAGCTCAATACACACAATTGTTAAGGGGATGCAGACCAGAGAAAGACTTTCGTCTTGTTTACATCAGGGTCCCCCATTTCAATTAATCAGGAAAGTGTACAGTAGGAAAGTGTACAGTATTTCAATAGGCAACCCTGAAAGGATTATTTTTCTAGAAGAGCAACACAGCCAAAACAGACAGTGGAGCTGTTTGCAGATAGCAAGCATTTTGACTTATTGCGTGGTGGCGATGTCTCGCAGATAATACAACTACAAGTATGATTATATAATATATATTTTATTTAAAAAAAAAAAGTATATATAAAATATATATTGGCAGGTAAGAAATATGCTTGGCGGGTAGACTCTTCCCATCTACCCGCCACTGGCCGGTGAGTAAAAAAGTTAATTTCGCTCCCTGTACTCCAGTCCTTCTACTCCGGAGCTGTAGAGAGCATCTTGACTGGAAACATCACTGCCTGGTATGGAAACAGCACGGCACAGGACAAGAAGGCCCTACAGAGAGTGGTGCGCTCAGCCGAGCGTACCACGGGTATTGCACTACCTCCCCTGCAGGTGCTATACAACAAGAGGTGCAAATCCAGAGCCTGCAGAATAATGAAAGACCCCCACCACCCCAATAACAGCCTGTTCCAGCTGCTGAGGTCAGGCAGACGCCTGCGAACCCCAGCTACTAGGACAGAGAGGCTTCGGCTCAGCTTCTTCCCCCAGGCCATCAGAGCCTTGAACAATGAACACTGAGTGCCACAGAACACTGAACTTCTCACACACAAGCACACATGAGCACACACACGACACGCACGCTGTGCACGCTCACACACTAGCAGCCACTTTAACATGAGCAGGCACACTCATGCCGCACACGCCCACACTTATGGCCAAAAAGGAAAGGTCACTTTAGAAATAGTATAACAACAGTAACAGTGTATTGCACTACCAAAGGACCCAGCATGTCCTATATGCTCTGTAAATAACTATGTACAGATACCGAGATGTCCCACCATGTTACCTGTTACCTGTTTATTGCACAATGTTGTTGTTTTATTGGATTCTATTATCAAATCAAATCAAATCAAATTTATTTATAGGGCCCGACAACACACGTTAATGTCCCCATGGGCCGTACAGGTCTTCTTTAAACAAGTCAAGAAGACAACATAACAATAAGTCAAGAACAGAACAAGAACACAATAGGGTCCAAACATTTTTTAGATGAATGCAAATAAATGAAAGAATGCAAGCACTCCCAGACATACCCCACGCGAAGGTAAGGAAAAACTCACTAAAACCTAACAATAGGGAAAAAAGCTCCACAGGCAGTGTGGAGGAGAGAAACCTTAGAAGGGCCATTCAAGGGGGGATCTCCCTTCTTAGATGTTGGTGATAGTAGTGTTGCAGACGGACAGTTGGTAAGCATGCACTCATGTGTGTGGTGAAACACAGATGAGTGCATGCAATAGCAACTGTACATTTTGAAAAATTAAAGATAGAGCAAATAGCGATAGCAACTGAACATTTTGAAAGATTAAAGATAGAGTTGATAGCGGATCTATTTGAGGCACAGGGGCGGCGCAAAGAGGGTCACGTCCAATTATATGTTGTACCACTGTATTGCACATCGTTGCGGGCAAGACCACCCGCATTTCATTGTATACTTGTATGCCGTGACAAATAAAACTCTTGACTTGACTTGACAGAGCTGGTTGTCTACACACAGGAGGAGGAGGAGGAGGAGGGGAACCCCGCTTCAGTGGGTGAAATTAAATGAGACACGCTTACCGTTGCTGGTGCTGCAGGCTAACTGGCTATTCTGAGAGCTAACTGTAGTGTTGTGTATGATCACAACGGTGTTCACGCTTTACGGTAATGTTGCGACAGTGTGAAAATACCGTAAAGCGTTGTGGTAACGAGAGTGTGTGTTGTTGTGTGTAGGATGCTGCGGGCGAGCTGCTACCATTTTTTTTTTTTTTTTATCTTTTTCCCCCTCCATTTTCCTCCGATTTTCTCCCATCCCAATGTTAGTCGTATGCCAATTCCCAGTCCCTTCCTGGTCGCTGCGCACTTACCCCCCACAGTCGGTCTGGGAGAGTGGAGGCTACCACGTGCTTCCTCCGACACACGTCCAGCCAATCACCGCTTCTTTTCACCTGGCAGCGCGGATTCTCATCGAGAGGGCGTAGCGTGTGGGAGGATCACACTATCCCGCTCAAGTCCTATCCGCGCTTAGCAGGCGCCCCGACCGAACTGTAGGAGTCGCTGTTTACAACGACCCGGACCCACCCCGCCAGCTTCTCCCACCCTCTAATACAGCCAATTGTATTAGTGCAGACGGCCAGCCAAGCTGGTGACAACCCCGGAGCTGTGAGCTGGACTCGAACAGGCGAATCCAGCTCACAGCTCCGGGGTTGGTGACGAACGCAATCTCCGCTCGGCCACCTAACCGCCCCCGAGCTGCTACCATTCTGAGAGCTTAACGATAGCACTAGATGCTGCGGGCGAGCTGCTACCATTCTGAGAGCTAACGTTAGCACTAGATGCTGCGGGAGAACTGCTACCATTCTGAGAGCTTAACGTTAGCACTAGATGCTGCGGGAGAACTGCTACCATTCTGAGAGCTTAAGGTTAGCACTAGATGCTGCGGGAGAACTGCTACCATTCTGAGAGCTTAAGGTTAGCACTAGATGCTGCGGGCGAACTGCTACCATTCTGAGAGCTTAAGGTTAGCACTAGATGCTGCGGGCGAGCTGCTACCATTCTGAGAGCTTAACATTAGCACTAGATTGCTGCGGGAGAACTGCTACCATTCTGAGAGCTTAAGGTTAGCACTAGATGCTGCGGGCGAACTGCTACCATTCTGAGAGCTTAACGTTAGCACTAGATGCTGCGGGAGAACTGCTACCATTCTGAGAGCTTAAGGTTAGCACTAGATGCTGCGGGCGAGCTGCTACCATTCTGAGAGCTTAACGTTAGCACTAGATTGCTGCGGGCTAACTGCTACCATTCTGAGAGCTTAACATTAGCACTAGATTGCTGCGGGCGAACTGGCCATCTCCGTGATTTGTTTACTTGGTAACACCCCCCCCCCCCCCCCCGCTGATGATAATGAAAGTCATACCGTCATGTGTGGGCGGGGTTGTGCAGGTTGCTTGACTGAAACTTTTTTCAAAGTTTGAACATGTGGACCAAATTGACGCGACACAAATTGACGGATATTAATCGGCCACTGCCATCTGCAAATTTGAGCTTATCGGCCGAAAGGCCGATGGTAGTCAACAAGGCACTTATCGGCCGATACCGATACCCGACCGATATATCGGTGCACCCCTTAACAACAAAATACCACTTACAGCAGCACCTTTAATTTATTAGGCTATATTTTTCTGTGATTGTGCGGTACTGCACAGCCTATCGCACCCAAATGGAAATTCCAGCTGGCAAAAAACAAACGCTGCAAATGATTTGACACCATCGACTCCCAGTGTATCTTGATGAGAGCGCCATCGTTCATACTGCCATTGTTCTTGCATGTGTGTGTGTGTGTCTGTCTGTGTTGGTACTCTGTAGTGATTACATTCAAACTATTGTTTGCCCTCTAGAGAAAGACAGGTTGGTCTGTTGTCTACAGGCTTTTCAAGCCGGCAGCCGCACAACAAAGAAGCTCCGCTCGAAACGCCAGATCAACCGTAACATCACCGTGACAGAGGAATGGAGTGGCGTTAAAAAGGGCCACTTGCTGATTTAACAATGCTGATTTATTCTGCTCATAAGCTCACACATACACAGCCCAAAACTCAGTTTTTGCACACATTCATTTAGTTTGACATTAGTCATCGAGGGTAATATTAATAATAAAATAAAGCTTTATTTGTATAGCACCTTTCATACAGAAACTGCAGTTCAAAGTGCTTCACAACAGAAAAAAGACAGGAAAATGAGCACATGAAGTGCAGACATATAAAATCACAGTTTTTCACATTAGGATCTAACATCCCAACAGGCCACCTTGTTTATGGTTTGATTCAGTTTAAAAAACTGACAGCGACTCCTACAGGTCGGTTGGTGCGCCTGCGCAGCAGAATCAGGAAGCGACGGGGGCGGCGTGACCCTCCCACGCAGACCCTCGCCGCTGAGAGATCGCGCTGTGCAGGTGAAAAGATGCGACGGCTGCCTCCTCGTGTACCGGAGGGGACGCGTGATGCAAGGCTTTGTCCACATTGCAGCCGGCCTGTGGGAGGCATGGCCTAACAACGTTCGAGACAGGGGAGGGGAGAATTGGACAATACGAAATTGGGGATGGGAGAAAAATTGAAAATGGGAGAACAAGTTGATAAAAAAAAAGACAATAATAAAAAGAGTAAGATAGAATCAATAGACAGAGTAAAATAGTGCAATAAGTAGTGGTATAGAATAGACATGAAATGAGCACATAAAGTGCAGACATATAAACGTTTTTTTTTTTTATCCACTTTTTCTCCTTATTTTTCTATTTTTCTCCCATCCCAATTTCGCCTCGCCAATTCTCCCTTCAATTCTCCCCTCCCCTGTCTCAAACGTTGCTAGACTATGCCTCCCACTGGTCGGCTGCAGTGAGGACCAAGCCTTGCATCACGTGTCCCCTCCGGTACACGAGGAGGCAGCCGTCACATCTTTTCACCTGAACAGCGCGATCTCTCAGTGGCGAGGAGTAACGCGTGGGAGGCTCACACTACCCCCGATACTTCCTGATTCTGCTGTACAGGCGCACCAACCGACCTGTAGGAGTCGCTGTCCACAACGTCCAATCCCCACCCACCGGCTTTCCCACCCCCTAATACTGCCAATTGTGTTAGTATGAACGACCAGCCAAGCTGGTAGCAACGCCGAGAGCTGGGCTCGAACCCAGCATATCCTGTGTTAGTGGCGAGCGCCTTGCCCACTGCGCCACTTAGCCGCCCGATATAAAAGTGTTTTTTAACAGTGCAATAAAATAGTTCTGGATTACTGTTTAACAGTTTAAAGTCGTCTCTACCTTCTCTGTTTGGTATCCACAGTTTAAAACCTGACAGTCTTCCCTCCTGTTTGATACCCACTTTGACCCTTCGAACCTCCCTCTCAGGGCAAACCTCCCTCTCAGGGCAAACCTCCCCCTCAGGGCAAACCTCCCCCTCAGGGCAAACCTCCCTCTCAGGGCAAACCTCCCTCTCAGGGCGTAGTTCCCCCTCTCAGGGCAAACCTCCCTCTCAGGGCAAACCTCCCTCTCAGGGCAAACCTCCCTCTCAGGGCAAACCTCCCTCTCAGGGCAAACCTCCCTCTCAGGGCGTAGTTCCCCCTCTCAGGGCAAACCTCCCTCTCAGGGCAAACCTCCCTCTCAGGGCAAACCTCCCTCTCAGGGCAAACCTCCCTCTCAGGGCAAACCTCCCTCTCAGGGCAAACCTCCCTCTCAGGGCAAACCTCCCTCTCAGGGCAAACCTCCCTCTCAGGGCAAACCTCCCGCTCAGGGCAAACCTCCCTCTCAGGGCAAACCTCCCTCTCGGGGCAAACCTCCCTCTCAGGGCAAACCTCCCTCTCAGGGCAAACCTCCCTCTCAGGGCAAACCTCCCTCTCAGGGCAAACCTCCCGCTCAGGGCAAACCTGCCTCTCAGGGCAAACCTCCCTCTCAGGGCAAACCTCCCTCTCAGGGCAAACCTCCCTCTCAGGGCCAACCTCCCTCTCAGGGCCAACCTCCCGCTCAGGGCCAACCTCCCGCTCAGGGCCAACCTCCCTCTCAGGGCCAACCTCCCTCTCAGGGCGCAGTTCTAGGCCTGGGTCCTACACAGTTTTAAAGCCCGACAGTATTTCTTGTTTGACACCCACACAGTTTAATACCCGATAGCCTTGAATCTGTAATGAAAAGCAATAGACAGAGTAAAATAGTGCAGTGAAATAAAATAGTAGAATTAAAATTATGCAACAGTGCAGTGCAATAAAAATAAAAGGTTAAATAGAAGTGCAATAAAATAGAATGGACAGAGTAAAAGGGTAGATGAGTTTAAATGTGGCCACCGGTGATGTTGAATCCTTGTGTTGTGTTAATTACAGCTCAGTGGTAAGATAAGGTAACAGTTCCCTATAAGACGAGGTGTTGCTATTTTCTCATCTACATCATTTCATTGAGCTGTAATCAACACAACACAGGGATTCAATGTAAATGGACTGCATTTATAAAATGTAACATTTAATATAGGCCTAGTGCTTTTATCCAAAGCGCTTTACAATTGATGTCTCACATTCACTCACACTCATCGGGAGCAGTTAGGGGTTAAGTTAACGGTTAACTTTGACCCACTGAACGGGAATCCAACCGAGAGGACGGGGTCTCTGAGTGAGTGACTGAGTGAGTGAGTGAGTAAGTGAGTGAGTGAGTGACATGGTGAGTGAGTGAGTGAGTGAGTGAGTGAGTGAGTGAGTGAGTGAGTGAGTGACATGGTGAGTGAGTGAGTGAGTGAGTGAGTGAGTGAGTGAGTGAGTGAGTGACATGGTGAGTGAGTGACAGAGTGAGTGAGTGAGTGAGTGAGTGAGTGAGTGAGTGAGTGAGTGAGTGAGTGACAGGGTGAGTGAGAGGGTGAGTGAGTGAGTGAGTGACAGAGTGAGTGAGTGAGTGAGTGAGTGAGTGAGTGAGTGAGGGAGTGAGTGAGTGACAGGGTGAGTGAGAGGGTGAGTGAGTGAGTGAGTGACAGAGTGAGTGAGTGAGTGAGTGAGTGAGTGAGTGAGTGACAGGGTGAGTGAGAGGGTGAGTGAGTGAGTGAGTGACATGGTGAGTGAGTGACAGAGTGAGTGAGTGAGTGAGTGAGTGAGTGAGTGAGTGAGTGAGTGACATGGTGAGTGAGTGACAGAGTGAGTGAGTGAGTGAGTGAGTGAGTGAGTGAGTGAGTGAGTGACAGAGTGAGTGAGTGAGTGAGTGAGTGAGTGAGTGAGTGAGTGAGTGAGTGAGTGAGTGAGTGAGTGAGTGAGTGAGTGAGTGAGTGAGTGACAGGGTGAGTGAGTGAGTGAGTGAGTGAGTGAGTGAGTGAGTGACAGGGCAGGGAACAAAATTTACTTTTTGACTTACCAGCCATTTGGCTGGTAGATTTTAAAAACTACCAGCCAGGCAGATTTTTTACCAGCCAAAAATTTAAAATAGCTTTTTAGTATATCGCCATGTGTTATTATTACTATATAATACTCTCATATGCTATTTTCAATTAATATCATAAACAACATAAGGAATATTAGCATAATTTTGAGTGGACTGAAGGAATGAGTCAGCGTTAATAGTTTTAAATGCAAATAATTTATTGAAACATAGAAGTGGGGTCGGGGACACACACACTGTTTCAACTCACCACCCCCGCATCATATTGTAGTCTAGTCTGTCTTCAAACTTCCACTCCTCTCGAAACCTTTTTATATTTGAATATCAACATTATCTGTGCATCCTCAGTAATCCTCAGTTTACTACAATATACTCCTCTCCTGAGTCCTGACTAGTGACTTCATCGTCTTTCCAAACGCACGCACACACACAGAGAAAGGGAGAGTGCCCCCCCCCCCCCCCCCCCCCATTTCCCTTTCCCCAGTCCACACTGTCTGCTGTTCTCTATGGCTCTGCCGCTGATCAGGATTAGCTTGTTAGCTTACGCTAACATAACGTTCATTTCGGGCGATGTGGGCATAAAGGAATGGCGACGATGCAATGCATGTTAGATGCATTTGACCCGTTGTGAGAAGAAGAAAAAACCACAGACTTATTTCGGCTCACAAAATAGGCGCACTGCTATGTAGCTCTGCTCTCAGGGAACAAACTTAACTTTTTGACTTACCAGCCATTTGGCTGGTAGATTTTAAAAACTACCAGCCAGGCAGATTTTTTACCAGCCATTGGCGGTTGGCTGGTACTTATTTTGTTCCCTGTGACAGGGTGAGTGAGTGAGTGAGTGAGTGAGTGAGTGAGTGAGTGAGTGAGTGAGTGAGTGAGTGAGTGAGTGAGTGAGTGACAGGGTGAGTGAGTGAGTGAGTGAGTGAGTGAGTGAGTGAGTGAGTGAGTGAGTGAGTGAGTGACAGGGTGAGTGAGTGAGTGAGTGAGTGAGTGAGTGAGTGAGTGAGTGAGTGAGTGAGTGAGTGAGTGAGTGACAGGGTGAGTGAGTGAGTGACAGGGTGAGTGAGTGAGTGAGTGAGTGAGTGAGTGAGTGAGTGAGTGAGTGAGTGATTCTTGCTCAAATGTGAATCACGATTTTTCTCTCTAAGAATTGAGATCACAATTCTCTCACATGATTCTTATTTTTTCAATAAAATCATGTATTGCACTCTTTCAGACAACATAACATATATGAAAGTGCTTGACTTAAACTTAAACATAACATATATGAAAGTGCTTGACTTAAACTTAAAAGTCTCATCGTCATAATTTAAAAAAGTAAAGTAAAAAGTAAAAAAAAAAAAAAAAAAAATCATAATTTAGAAATTAGATTGCATAGGTCTTATGTCTATGAATCGAGATCGTGATTTCCGAGTAATGGCCAAGCCCCAGCCGCTGGATCCCATTCGCTCGATATTTTCCGCCCTCACCCTTCGTCTCTCGGGAGAATCCCCCTCGAAACGGGGTGACGTTTTTCTCGCATCGCAAACCGTCGGTCGGATCCATCATCCATGAAATAACGCGGGTCAAGTTCAGTAACAACACACCCTCAACCCTCGAGCAAGCGGGCGGGGCAGTTCAGTAACAACACACCCTCAACCCTCGAGCAAGCGGGCGGGACAGTTCAGTAACAACAACACACCCTCAACCCTCGAGCAAGCAGGCGGGCAGTTCAGTAACAACACACCCTCAACCCTCGAGCAAGCAGGCGGGCAGTTCAGTAACAACACACCCTCAACCCTCGAGCAAGCGGGCGGGCAGTTCAGTAACAACACACCCTCAACCCTCGAGCAAGCGGGCGGGACAGTTCAGTAACAACAACACACCCTCAACCATCGAGCAAGCAGGCGGGCAGTTCAGTAACAACACACCCTCAACCCTCGAGCAAGCAGGCGGGGCAGTTCAGTAACAACAACACACCCTCAACCCTTGAGCAAGCGGGCGGGCAGTTCAGTAACAACACACCCTCAACCCTCGAGCAAGCGGGCGGGACAGTTCAGTAACAACAACACACCCTCAACCATCGAGCAAGCAGGCGGGGCAGTTCAGTAACAACACACCCTCAACCCTCGAGCAAGCAGGCTGGACAGTTCAGTAACAACACACCCTCAACCCTCGAGCAAGCAGGCGTGGCAGTTCAGTAACAACACACCCTCAACCCTCGAGCAAGCAGGCGGGGCAGTTCAGTAACAACAACACACCCTCAACCCTTGAGCAAGCAGGCGGGGCAGTTCAGTAACAACACACCCTCAACCCTCGAGCAAGCAGGCGGGGCAGTTCAGTAACAACAACACACCCTCAACCCTCGAGCAAGCAGGCGGGGCAGTTCAGTAACAACACACCCTCAACCCTCGAGCAAGCAGGCGGGCAGTTCAGTAACAACACACCCTCAACCCTCGAGCAAGCAGGCGGGGCAGTTCAGTAAAGTGCTGTCAAACGATTAAAATATTTAACTCGATTAATCGCATGATTGTCCATAGTTAACTCGCGATTAATCGCAAATTAATAGTTTTTTTTTTTTTTTTACCTTAAACAGATCTTTTTCAAGTTCCAAGTTTTAATACTCTTATCAACATGCGAGTCAACAAATGCTTGCTTTATGCAGCCATTTAACACAAAAGGATGACCCTCATGCATTGCAAATTTGCATCAAATTCAAAACAGAGTGATGCACAAAATAACTTAAAAGAAAATAATAATTTAAAACAATGAATAAAGTGTGCATGAAATAATAGGGGAAAGAAAACGTTAGGAACTTGTTACATTCACACACACAAGGGCTGATTAATCACTCACCCCCCCCCCCCCTCTCCCTCACACACACACTCTCCCAGCTCTCTTTCTCTCTTGCCCCTTCCTCATCTCTCTCACCCCCCTCTCTCTCTATATCACACACACACACACACACACACACACACACACACACACACACACACACACACACACTTCAGAAACAAACATAGTATCAATGAGAGCATCAATAATACACCTGAGTGAAGTCTAGTAAAAAAAAAAAGATTTTTTTTTTTTTTAGTTAATCTTGAGTTAAAAAAAATAGTGGTGGAGGGGAGCTCCAGTAGCTCACCACGTACCGCGAGTGCTATTTCAGCGCCGTGGACAACCGTGCTCGTCACGGATCTGGGGCTGAGCGAGTTCGAATCCCGGACTGCAGCCGTGCCTTTCCCAGAGTGTCTTCCCCCCCATCTGAACCCTTTCAGCCTGCTTCTGTCGGTCGAACTTGACCAAGTATAAATGCGATAAACGTATAAAAGAGCCAGGGAAATGGACAAAGAAAAAAAAAAAAAAAAAAAAAAAAAAAAAAAGAAATTAGTGGCATTAATAGAATCGGGAGTTAACGCGTTAATATCGCGTTAACTTTGACAGCCTTAGTAACAACACACCCTCAACCTCACAGAGAGCACGGAACATCATCAAAGACACTTCTCACCCCAACCATGGACTGTTCACCCGCCTGCGGGGTACTCGCTCTGGGGCACGCTACCGCAGCCTCCCAGGCAGAACCAACAGGTCAGGACCACGAATAGTTTCTTCCCCTCAGCTGTCAGACTTCTGAATCAAAACTATACTTAGCCCACACTGTATACCTGTGTATATAGCCATAGCTTATGTAGACTTTATTTTAATGGTTATTTTAATGATTATTTTTTATTCTCACAATTGCACATTGTGCTAACCATTGCACTTTACTGTACAGTTTTATGTATATGTGTCTTATATTGCAACTGACTGTTGATTGTCACATCCTGGTTGGACGTACACAATCTCGTTGCACTGTCTTGTACTGTGTAGTGACAATAAAGTGAATCTAATCTAATCTAACCCTCGAGCGAGCAGGCTGGACAGCGGCAGCAACAGAACGAAGGTTTCTCACTTAAACCAGATTAAACACATTTGGAGAAAATTGAATTACATGATGTGATGTGATTTTACGCTGAGTAAACTTATAATGTAGCGCAGCTTGAGGTGGAATGTGACTTTTCCAAACATGTTCCAAATTAATAGAAATCTCTGCCAAGACGCTGGAATTGCAGTTAGTTACAAATATGTAACTAATAATAATAATAATATGTTTCACACGACGGCCTAGTGGCATGGGTGTCTCACTTCAGTTTGTCGCAGCACCCCCCCACTAGGGTCTAGGGATGAGTTAGAATAGTCGTCTCTCTCTCTCTCTCTCTCTCTCTCTCTCTCTCTCTCTCTCTCTCTCTCTCTCTCTCTCTCTCTCTCTCTCTCTCTCTCTCTCTCTCTCTCTCTCTCTCTCTCTCTCTCCCTCTCTCCCTCTCTCCCTCCCTCCCTCCCTCCCTCCCTCCCTCCCTCTCTCTCTCTCTCTCTCTCTCCCTCCCTCCCTCCCTCCCTCCCTCCCTCCCTCCCTCCCTCTCTCCCTCTTGAGAAAGGTGGAAGGGCCACCACAAGGCCGACGTAGAGAAGAGCGAGAGACCAACTGAACTGAAGTGTCCCGGTCTGTTGCGCTCGTCTCTCGTCTCCGCGCTCCCGTTCCCGTCGTCGGTTAATTAACCCGCGCGCCGGATGATTACTGGAGCCTCACCGAGCACCGCGGCCGAGAGCACAATGAACGCCTTCTTCTCTGCCGCGCGGAGAGATGAAAGGCCCCTCCGCTCGGTCCGTCTTTGTGTCTTTCTGTGCATGAACTCTGAGCGTGGTGTGAAGGGAGGGAGGGGGGGGGGGGGGGTCGGGGTCTCTGTGTGTGTGTGTGTGTGTGTGTGTGTGTGTGGGGGCTGTATTGTGCTGGATTTGGGGCACGGTGGGGTCTTCGGCAAAATAGGTCACGTTCCACCAGCCGGCCGGCCGGCCAATCCACTTCCTCCCTGTGGCCACGCCTCCCGTGGACAGGAAGTCCCCGCGGTCGTTGTTAGGAGGGTTACAACCGCGGCAACTGACCCCAAGACCCTGCTACTGCACTGAGAGATGCCGGCCTGTCAGAACCGTTAACTCATTCAGTGCCAGGGATTAGCCTGATCGTGTTGAACACTACAGAAGCCGATCAGCTAGATGGATATGAAAACATTGTTGGATCAAGCTGAAATTTATGTCAGATAGTCCTTACCTGTGGTCGGTGGTATTCCAAAAAGAATATTCCAATTGTCTGATAGCGATTTCCAGTATTGGTGTCCATCTGGTCCCGGACATAATTTGGCACAATTTATGGATCGAGTGTGCCAGATGCGTTTCGAATAGCTCGGATGAAGCGACTTACTCGGCTCTGTCTAAATATAGCGCCCGGAGACATTTGAGAGTAACACAGAGTTAGATATAAGGTTTCAAAGGGTGGGCGACACTGCCATCTGGCAGGATGCGGCCGGTATTGCACTTTGGCGATCTCAAAATCCCTTCATATGGCAACACCGATGTCAATGGATGAATAATGAATAAAAATTGCAAATAAAAGAAAAAATTACCAAAACCCGAGATATCTCGGGTCTGGCGTCCAACACATGGCGAGTTAACCAGAGATATCTCGGGTCTGGCAATTAGAGTTAAGAGGCCGCTGCCGGTGTCAGAACAGTTAGGATGCCGGTGCCGGTGTCAGAACCGTTAGAGGGTATTATAAAGAGTCTCTGCCAGGGAGTATTTTTTATTTCAATTATGTTTTTTTTTTATGTGTCGTTATGCCAATTCCCCCCTCCCCTACCTGGTTGTTGTGCGCATGTTCCTCCTACTGGTCGATACAAGGGAACCCTGAAGTCTACCGCATGCTTCCTCCGACACATGTGGAGACAGCCAGTGGCTCTCTTCTCACCTGGCAGCGGGGACTCTCATTGGTGAAGTGTAACGTGTGGGAGGTCACGCTGCCTTCACCACTTCCTGCCTTTCGCTGAGCAGGCGCCCAGACCTGACCTGTAGGTGTCGCTGTCCACAACGCCAGATTACCACCCACGACTTCCCTCCCGCTAACTCAGCCAAACGAGTTAGTATGACGATATGCCCAAGGCGCAGGGCAATGCTGACTCCGGGAGTCGAGACCGCAGCCTCTTGCATTGGTGACGAGCGCAATCTCCGCTACGCCACCCGACCGCCCCTATTTCAACCTTTATTTGAAAGTATGTTACTAAGAACCTCCAGGAGGAGGGGTCACAGCGTGTGTCATCAGACACCTGTTGGGTCTCTCTCACCTCCCCGACAGAACACTCCCAGCCATATTTTCACAACGGGTCAGTACCAGGGGAGGAAATTAGGCCATTTTACTCGCCAAATGAGAGTATTCTTTATGTTTGGCGAGTGATTCATGAAGAGCACTCGCCACACTGGCGAGTAGTAAACAAAACCAAAAAAATCATTCTGCAATCTGCTGATTCACTCACTGGCACAAGCCGAACTCCGACTCCCCCCTTATGATTCCTCCCATTTGCGCCTCATAATAATCCATAACCAATGAACATCATCGTTGCGCTCTAAGCTCCTCCAATGAACACTCGTTTTCTAGAAGATGCCGCCCATCTAGGGGAAGTGGACAGATCACTGCGCGCGGACCTACAGACTCCTGTCACCGGCTTGACAACGTAGACAAACTTAGACAAAAACACATCAGTGGATGAAAATAATTGCATGTAGAGTCGTCGCTTTCGGATATCAGTGCGGTCTGACATGGGGGCGAACAACAGCACGCAACGCATCTCCTTCGAGTCTGATGAGAATGACAAGTGGGCGTGAGGCTCACTCAAGTCAACCAGCATTAGCCGGCTAGCTACCTAGCATGTAACAAGCTACCATAACGCGCGTTCAACATAGTGGACGACTATACTGAGCGGCTTTGCTTAAATGCAGCCGAGTGATATTTTATTATTACCGGGTTTCCCCCATATCACCACTCGCCCATATGCCCTTCACAACGGTGATGTTGTCATACTTGTCATTCAGAATACACCTGCTGAACCCCTAGTGTTGTCATGAGATTCGATTCCAATGTGTTGTTGTCATCATACAGCACAAGTACAGTACAACCAGAATACGTTTGGCATCCAACCAGAGTGCAAATGTAACAAGTCAAGTTCAAGTTGTTTTATTTAGCTATTACATTACAGTGAAATGCTTGGTTCTTTCACTGCCCAGCCCAGTCCAGCCCAACCCAGTCCAACCTAGACCAGCCCAACTTTCCCTGCCCAACCCAGCATCTTTCACTGCCCAGTTCAGCCCAACCCAGTCCAGAATAGTTCCCTCTTTCATGTTAATATGTGATATCCTAATATTTTGAAGAGTAGAGACGGTGTGATTAATATATGTTTTATGCTAATATTGTGAAGAGTAGAGACACTTATTTTTTTTTTAAGATAAATTTTTTGGCGTTTTATCGCTTTATTGCTACTGGGCAGTCCAGTAGGGAGAAACAGAGGAGGAATGGGAGACAGAGTGGGGGGAAGACATTCGGCAAATAACGACGGGTTCGGGAGTCGAACGCGGGTCGGCCGTGTCGCGGCTGAGCGCGCTATGTGGTTCGCCACTGGGGCGCCCGAGTAGAGACACTTATTAATGTTTTATGCTAATAAATATTTTAAAGAGTAGAGACACGGTGTGATTATTACTATGATTCAATTTAGACGAAGACATACAAAGAGGTAATTATCACAATTAGCGATTTACTTATGGCTGGTAAAAAATCTGTTAGGCTGGTAAAAAAAAAATCATATACTCGCCAGTTGGCTGGTAAGCCAAAAAGTTAGTTTCCTCCCCTGGTCAGTACCCTGCCGGTCCACCCGATCGGTCGCCCTGCCCCTGCGCTGCTGCTGGCTACTCTCCTCTGCCATCTCCCGTCTAACGCAACTCCCAGAACTGTCACTCTCCTCCCTCGAATATCATGCAGTATCTGTCTCTAATCCTTTCAATCTCACCATTGTTACACTCTATCGCCCTCCAGGTCCCCTCGATCACTTCACAGATGAGCTGGACATGCTTCTAAGCTCCTTACCGGAAGATGGTACCCCGCTCCTTCTATTGGGCGACTTCAACCTGCCTGACTCATCTCAGTCGGTCCCAGTGGTCTCCCTCCTACAACAATTTGACCTGACTCCCACTGCCATGCCTCCCACCCACAAAGCAGGCAACTCCTTGGATCTCATATTTTCCCGTAACTCCAGCATCATTAACACCATGGTAACTCCCCTACATGTATCTGACCATTCCTTCATATCCTTCTCACTAACTCTCATGCTTAACCGAAAAGTCTTCACCCCAACTCAAACCGTCTCACTCAGACGCAACCTGCCCTCCCTATCCCCCTCCACCCTCTCCTCTGACATAATATCCGCTCTACCTTTGAGGGACACCTTCTCTGCTCTCCCCACAGAGATGGCAACCTCCACCCTCCTCTCAGCCCTTGCAACCTCCTTCGACAAGCTCTGTCCCCTCGTTGAGAAACCTGCCCGCCGTTCCCCACCCAGTCCATGGCTGACGGATGCAGTGAGAGAACAAAGACAGGTCCTGAGAGCGGCTGAGAGGAAGTATAGAAAGTCACGCCTCACTGCTGACATCGACACATATCACAACCACTTGTTAACATTCTCCAAAACCATTACTAATACCAAAGCTTCTTTCTTTCACCATAGGATCGAGGCCTCTGCCAAGAATCTTCGCAAACTGCATGCTACCATGTCCTCCCTCCTCACTCCCCCCCCACCTCCTCCTCCCTCATCTTTTTCTGCCGAAGACTTTGCGATCTTCTTTGAGGAAAAAGTGGAGAACATCCGCAGCTCCTTCTCCCAACCCCCACCCATTCCAAACGCTGAATCGAGAACCTCATCCTTCACTCTGTCATCTTTCTCTCCCATTACAGAAGCCGAGACCCTGACACTGGTAACGTCGAACCGTCCGACTACATGCCAGCTGGACCAGCTACCCTCCCCACTCCTCCAGACCATAGCACCGGACATCCTCCCATTCCTAACTGCAACCATCAACTCCTCACTCAACTCGGGGGTGGTCCCCACCTCCCTAAAACAAGCCAGAGTCACGCCCCTCATAAAAAAACCAACCCTGAATCCCACCGTCATAGCCAACTATCGCCCTGTCTCTCTTCTCTCCTTCCTTTCTAAAACACTTGAACGTGCTGTATCCAACCAACTTACTGCTTATCTCTTACAGAATGACCTCCTAGACCCCAATCAGTCTGGCTTCCGGACTGGCCACTCCACAGAAACGGCCCTCATTGCGGTCACAGAGGCACTTCACTTAGCAAAAGCGAAAGGCCTCTCCTCTGTCCTGATTCTCCTAGATCTATCTGCAGCCTTCGACACAGTCAACCATCAGATCCTCCTCGCGGCCCTCGCAGGAATGGGAGTGGCTGGATCTGCGCTGACATGGCTGACATCATACCTCAATGACCGCTCCTACCAAGTGTCATGGAGAGGGACTCTGTCGGCCACCCGCCCCCTCCGGACGGGTGTCCCCCAGGGCTCGGTCCTAGGACCCCTTCTCTTCTCCCTCTACACTAAATCACTGGGTAACATTATCACATCTCATGGCTTCTCATATCATTGTTATGCCGATGATACTCAACTCTTCCTCTCCTTCCCTCCCTCAGATATCCACGTCTCTGAGCGGATCTCGGCCTGTCTGTCCGACATCTCCGCCTGGATGACGACCAACCACCTCAAACTGAACCTAAGCAAAACAGAATTGCTCCACCTGCCGGCCAAATCCTCCCCCCTGACCGACCTCTCCATCACAGTCGAGAATGCAGCTGTGACCGCGTCGCCGACCGCCAAGAACCTTGGTGTTGTCCTCGACGACCAGTTGAACTTCTCTGCTCACATCGCAGCGACAACCAGAACCTGCAGATTCCTCCTGAGCAACGTCAGAAGGATACGCCCCTTCCTGACAAAAGAAGCCACCCAACTCCTCGTCCAATCAACAGTCATCTCCCGCCTCGACTACTGCAACGCACTGCTAGCTGGCCTCCCGGCCACTGCCACCAAGCCTCTTCAACTCATTCAAAATGCAGCGGCCCGCCTGATCTCAAACCTACCGAAGTCAGCCCATGTCACCCCACTTCTTAGGGACCTGCACTGGCTCCCCATTGCTGCACGTATCCGCTTCAAGGCCCTCGACCTAGCATACCGTGCGGCAAAGGGAACCGCTCCCGCCTACCTCCGGTCAATGGTCTCTAACTACACACCCTCAAGACCCCTACGCTCTGCGTCTTCTGGCCGCCTCAGATCTACTCCTATCCAAGCTCCCGGAGGGTCATCAAAGAGAAGCCGCCTATTCTCAGTCCTTGCCCCACAATGGTGGAATGAACTACCCATCCCAGTTAGGACAGCCGAATCCCGTCCAATCTTTCGCCGTCGACTAAAGACTCACTTCTTCAACCATTATCTGAAATGATAAAAAAAAAAAAAAAAAAAAAAAAAAAAAAAAAAAAAAAAACCCGGCTAACCTTAATGTCATGCACTTGTCCTAATAAACTAACCTACACTGTAACACGCAACACTTTGATGAACATTGTTACTCAGCTGATAGAGTTATACCCTTCTTGCTGTCTTGTCGCACAGAACTTGTAAGTCGCTTTGGATAAAAGCGTCAGCTAAATGACTAAATGTAAAATGTAAATGTAAATGTCTCTGTCATGGACGTTTCTTTTAGAGGCTCGAACCCTGAAGCTACGTTTATCTCCATATCTATGAATCACCCAATCTCTCAGGAAGGAATGTGCTGCTCTACGCTCCCAGGAATACACAAACACAGACACAGAATGTCCTAGTTAAATGTGCTGTAAGTCAGCCATCAATGATATAGAGTGTCTGATTAGTAACATGGGTCTCCCAGTCCCTCCACTCTGCAGTAAACAGCCATCACTGATACAGAGTGTCTGGTCAGTAACATGGGTCTCCCAGTCCCTCCACTCTGCAATAAACAGCCATCACTGATACAGAGTGTCTGGTCAGTAACATGGGTCTCCCAGTCCCTCCACTCTGCAATAAACAGCCATCACTGATACAGAGTGTCTGGTCAGTAACATGGGTCTCCCAGTCCCTCCACTCTGCAGTAAACAGCCATCACTGGTACAGAGTGTCTGGTCAGTAACATGGGTCTCCCAGTCCCCCCACTCTGCAGTAAACAGTCATCACTGATATAGAGTGTCTGATCAGTAACATGGGTCTCCCAGTCCCTCCACTCTGCAGTAAACAGCCATCACTGATACAGAGTGTCTGGTCAGTAACATGGGTCTCCCAGTCCCTCCACTCTGCAGTAAACAGCCATCACTGATACAGAGTGTCTGGTCAGTAACATGGGTCTCCCAGTCCCTCCACTCTGCAGTAAACAGACATCACTGATACAGTGTCTGGTCAGTACCATGAGTCTCCCAGTCCCTCCACTCTGCAGTAAACAGACATCACTGATACAGTGTCTGGTCAGTAACATGGGTCTCCCAGTCCCTCCACTCTGCAGTAAACAGCCATCACTGATACAGAGTGTCTGGTCAGTAACATGGGTCTCCCAGTCCCTCCACTCTGCAGTAAACAGCCATCACTGATACAGTGTCTGGTCAGTAACATGAGTCTCCCAGTCCCTCCGCTCTGCAGTAAACAGACATCACTGATACAGAGTGTCTGGTCAGTAACATGGGTCTCCCAGTCCCTCCACTCTGCAGTAAACAGACATCACTGATACAGAGTGTCTGGTCAGTAACATGGGTCTCCCAGTCCCTCCACTCTGCAGTAAACAGCCATCACTGGTACAGAGTGTCTGGTCAGTAACATGGGTCTCCCAGTTCCTCCACTCTGCAGTAAACAGCCATCACTGATACAGAGTGTCTGGTCAGTAACATGGGTCTCCCAGTCCCTCCACTCTGCACTAAACAGCCATCACTGATACAGAGTGTCTGGTCAGTAACATGGGTCTCCCAGTCCCTCCACTCTGCACTAAACAGCCATCACTGATACAGAGTGTCTGGTCAGTAACATGGGTCTCCCAGTCCCTCCACTCTGCAGTAAACAGCCATCACTGGTACAGAGTGTCTGGTCAGTAACATGGGTCTCCCAGTTCCTCCACTCTGCAGTAAACAGCCATCACTGATACAGAGTGTCTGGTCAGTAACATGGGTCTCCCAGTCCCTCCACTCTGCAGTAAACAGACATCACTGATCCAGTGTCTGGTCAGTAACATGGGTCTCCCAGTCCCTCCACTCTGCAGTAAACAGCCATCACTGATACAGAGTGTCTGGTCAGTAACATGGGTCTCCCAGTTCCTCCACTCTGCAGTAAACAGCCATCACTGATACAGAGTGTCTGGTCAGTAACATGGGTCTCCCAGTCCCTCCACTCTGCACTAAACAGCCATCACTGATACAGAGTGTCTGGTCAGTAACATGGGTCTCCCAGTCCCTCCACTCTGCACTAAACAGCCATCACTGATACAGAGTGTCTGGTCAGTAACATGGGTCTCCCAGTCCCTCCACTCTGCAGTAAACAGCCATCACTGGTACAGAGTGTCTGGTCAGTAACATGGGTCTCCCAGTTCCTCCACTCTGCAGTAAACAGCCATCACTGATACAGAGTGTCTGGTCAGTAACATGGGTCTCCCAGTCCCTCCACTCTGCAGTAAACAGACATCACTGATCCAGTGTCTGGTCAGTAACATGGGTCTCCCAGTCCCTCCACTCTGCAGTAAACAGCCATCACTGATACAGAGTGTCTGGTCAGTAACATGGGTCTCCCAGTCCCTCCACTCTGCAGTAAACAGCCATCACTGATACAGAGTGTCTGGTCAGTAACATGGGTCTCCCAGTCCCTCCGCTCTGCAGTAAACAGTCATCACTGATACAGTGTCTGGTCAGTAACATGGGTCTCCCAGTCCCTCCGCTCTGCAGTAAACAGACATCACTGATACAGAGTGTCTGGTCAGTAACATGGGTCTCCCAGTCCCTCCGCTCTGCAGTAAACAGACATCACTGATACAGAGTGTCTGGTCAGTAACATGGGTCTCCCAGTCCCTCAACTCTGCAGTAAACAGAACAACAACAGAACAACAACAAACCATGAAGTGCTTTGAGAAGCTAGTGAAGGGCTACATCTGTTCCTCCCTCCCCATCAACCTGGACCCCCTGCAATTTGCATACCGCCCTAACAGATCCACGGAGGATGCCATAGCCCATGTGCTGCACACAGCAGCATCACACCTGGACAAGAGGCAGGGGAACTATGTGAGAATGCTGTTCATTGATGTCTGTTTACTGCAGAGTGGAGGGACTGGGAGACCCATGTTCAGGGATTAAAGCAAAAAAAATTCTCCTGACTGAACTTTTTTTCTGGCCAAGTCATATTCTTATTTTAACCTCCACTGTATTTTTTTTAATAGCGTTAGCGTTTTAAGGGAGCCTACTTGTAGAGCCTACTGTCCTGACTGTGACTATAGACCCTACTGTTGTGGTTGTTGTGCCAGGCAGGGAGGCTGTGTGCTGGAGAGCGTGAAATAATGCAAGTCTTGTGGCTAGCTTCTGATTGATGGCGAGCTAGCACCCTTTTCCCATTACTTTGAACCATGAACTAAACGGCTTGTTGCATACAAAAAAGGGACTAAACACGTTTCGCAATTATGCCACAACAACAATGGACAGTCTCCTCCCCACCGTTTGTATATATTTTTTTACCACCCACTCACCCCCTCCTAATGTACAGTCTCCTCCTCATCATATGTATATATTTACTGTTAGGATCTCTGGGTAACAGTACTGTATATTTGCATATCGTATATGTGACAAATGTAACAGTACTATTACTATATACCTGTAAGGCATGTATGTCCCTATGTCATAAATGTCATGATGTCATGTATGTTGTGTATGTCATAAATGTCACTATGAATTGAAAATGGGGGACCCTGATGATGTAAACAAGACAAACGCCTTTCTCTAGTCTGCATCCCCTTAACAATTGTGTGTATTGCTACTGGATTTACAAGATCCAGAGTGAATGAATGAATGAAAACTTTATTTAATACACGAGACCCTCTCCTTGGGACCAAGTAAGGTTTTGTCGATAATCCAATGTACAGTTACAACCCCCCCCATCCCTGGCCCATGTTACTGACCAGACACTCTTTAAGTGAAAGCTTATTAGGATCAGACACTTGGAAAGAATAACTGCTCCAGGGGCGCAGCACTGCAGACGACCCTGCACTCTGACCTCTCTGATGAAATGCATAATGTGTGGAGGACTGTGTGTAACTAGGAGGGATATGAGGACTGTGTGTAACTAGGAGGGATATGAGGACTGTGTGTCACTAGGAGGGATGGACTGTGTGTAACTAGGAGGGATATGAGGACTGTGTAACTAGGAGGGATATGAGGACTGTGTGTAACTAGGAGGGATGGACTGTGTGTAACTGGGAGGGATATGAGGACTGTGTGTAACTAGGAGGGATGGACTGTGTGTAACTAGGAGGGATATGAGGACTGTGTAACTAGGAGGGATATGAGGACTGTGTGTAACTAGGAGGGATATGAGGACTGTGTGTAACTAGGAGGGATATGAGGACTGTGTGTATGTGTAACTAGGAGGGATATGAGGACTGTGTGTAACTAGGAGGGATGGACTGTGTGTAACTAGGAGGGATATGAGGACTGTGTGTAACTAGGAGGGATGGACTGTGTGTAACTGGGAGGGATATGAGGACTGTGTGTAACTAGGAGGGATGGACTGTGTGTAACTAGGAGGTATATGAGGACTGTGTGTAACTAGGAGGGATGGACTGTGTGTAACTGGGAGGGATATGAGGACTGTGTGTAACTAGGAGGGATGGACTGTGTGTAACTAGGAGGTATATGAGGACTGTGTAACTAGGAGGGATATGAGGACTGTGTGTAACTAGGAGGGATATGAGGACTGTGTGTAACTAGGAGGGATGGACTGTGTGTAACTAGGAGGGATATGAGGACTGTGTGTAACTAGGAGGGATGGACTGTGTGTAGCTAGGAGGTATATGAGGACTGTGTAACTAGGAGGGATATGAGGACTGTGTGTAACTAGGAGGGATATGAGGACTGTGTGTAACTGGGAGGGATGGACTGTGTGTAACTAGGAGGGATATGAGGACTGTGTGTAACTAGGAGGGATATGAGGACTGTGTGTAACTAGGAGGGATATGAGTAGGGATGGGTACCTTTCACATTTGAACCGATACCGGTACCGGTTCCGGTACCTGTGAATCGATACTAGGGGTGGGACTATACATCGATCCAGATCGATATATCGATCTATTATCAATAATCAAATAGGATCGATGCAACGTAAAAAAATCGATTCATATTGCGATACTCTTATTTTGAAAATCCCGCGAGTCATATCCGCCGGCGCCCAGTATTGTGAAACTCCATGTAGACATTACAGCAGTGTTTGCGTCTGCTGTAAAGCACTACAGAGCGTCTATTTTGCGAGCCGATATAAGTCTGTGCAGTTTTTTCCCCGCAATGGGTCAAATGCATCTAACATGCGTTGCATCGTCGCCATTCATTTATGCCCACGTCGCGTTAAATATCTAAATGAACGTCGCGTTGGCTGCTTAAGCTAACTGAGCTAACCGTGAGAGAGAACAGGAGAGGGGAGAGGGGACTTGGAAGGAGGAGGGGTGGGGGCTGTGGGGGACTGTGTGTGTGTGTGTGTGTTACTGAGGATGGACAGATAATGTTGATATTTAAACATGAATACATAATAAATGTATTCATGATCATCATGCAACATAAAACAATTGTAGGAAGTTTGGGAGAGGAAGGGGTTTTACTTAAAGTTTAAAGCTCAATATATAAAAAGTTAACAGGCGGTCTATTTGTATTAAAAACAATAGATTGTTTTTCATTTAAATGTCTGGAAGAGCTCAAAAATAAAAACATCAATTGATATTTCCGTAGCCTTTTTTTAGTTGATCTAAATGTGACTGATTGTGTTAAATGGGCACATAATATCGCCTCATATCGATCGCAGGCACCTGAATCGAATCGTATCGTATCGTGGCAGACTTTGTGATATCGGCAAATATCGTATCGTTGTCCAAAGAATCGATATCATATCGTATCGTGATGAAACTGGTGATTCCCACCCCTAATCGATACCGGTACCCAACGGTACCTTTTTTCGGTACTTTAGTCTCAAGAAATTAAATTTACCTACCTCAGTCGTAAAAAAAAAATCCAAACTTCAAATAACTACAATTTCGACAGTTTTCGGCTTGTCATTGCTCCGACTGCTTTGTTGTTGAATCAAGTCAAATCCTAGGTAAGCATATATTGTGAGTGTGAACGTTGACATGAAAAGAAAAAAGAAAAAGTAAAAAAAAACAAAAAAAGTTTTTTTTTTTTTTTTTTTTTTGTATCTCACTTGATTCGATACTCGGTAGTACCGACATGTTTCGGTTCGGTACCTCAAAAGTACCGAATTCGGTACCCATCCCTAGATATGAGGACTGTGTGTATGTGTAACTAGGAGGGATATGAGGACTGTGTGTAACTAGGAGGGATATGAGGACTGTGTGTAACTAGGAGGGATATGAGGACTGTGTGTAACTAGGAGGGATATGAGGACTGTGTGTAACTAGGAGGGATATGAGGACTGTGTGTAACTAGAAGGGATATGAGGACTGTGTGTAACTAGGAGGGATATGAAGACTGTGTGTGTGTGTGTAACTAGAAGGGATATGTGAAGACAAATTTCAATTGCCTTGTGTACATCGACAATACAGTAATCTTCTTCTAATGCGATTCTTCTTCTAAATAATCGTATTCATTGGTGTCAAGCCCCAAACTAGTGATATCCAAGTCAAGGGGTTCAACAGAGTACCTTTGGCACAAGAGACAGTATGATACAGGCCGTCTGGTCTCTCTCTCTTTGGGAGGAGCTGTATGATACAGGCCGCCTGGTCTCTCTCTCTTTGGGAGGAGCTGTGTGATACAGGCCGCCTGGTCTCTCTCTCTTTGGGAGGAGCTGTATGATACAGGCCGCCTGGTCTCTCTCTCTCTGGGAGGAGCTGTATGATACAGGCCGCCTGGTCTCTCTCTCTTTGGGAGGAGCTGTATGATACAGGCCGCCTGGTCTCTCTCTCTTTGGGAGGAGCTGTATGATACAGGCCGCCTGGTCTCTCTCTCTTTGGGAGGAGCTGTATGATACAGGCCGCCTGGTCTCTCTCTCTCTGGGAGGAGCTGTGGGACGGCTGTATGCAAATGTGCTCACAGAGCAAAGTCCATCACCCTGCAAACCATAACGTCCTGTTCCCACATGGCTGCGTGCAACATGTTGCATTTAACCTCCTAACTACCAGGAAGTATTATAAAGAGTCTACCAGGGCGTGTTACAGTATTTTAAAGAGTCTCTCCAGGGAGTGTTACAGTATTATAAAGAGTCTCTCCAGGGAGTGTTACAGTATTATAAAGAGTCTCTCCAGGGAGTGTTACAGTATTATAAAGAGTCTCTCCAGGGAGTGTTACAGTATTTTAAAGAGTCTCTCCAGGGAGTGTTACAGTATTATAAAGAGTCTCTCCAGGGAGTATTACAGTATTATAAAGAGTCTACCAGGGAGTGTTACAGTATTTTAAAGAGTCTCTCCAGGGAGTGTTACAGTATTATAAAGAGTCTCTCCAGGGAGTATTACAGTATTATAAAGAGTCTCTCCAGGGAGTGTTACAGTATTATAAAGAGTCTCTCCAGGGAGTATTACAGTATTTTAAAGAGTCTCTCCAGGGAGTATTACAGTATTATAAAGAGTCTACCAGGGAGTATTACAGTATTATAAAGAGTCTCTCCAGGGAGTGTTACAGTATTTTAAAGAGTCTCTCCAGGGAGTGTTACAGTATTTTAAAGAGTCTCTCCAGGGAGTGTTACAGTATTATAAAGAGTCTCTCCAGGGAGTGTTACAGTATTATAAAGAGTCTCTCCAGGGAGTGTTACAGTATTATAAAGAGTCTCTCCAGGGAGTGTTACAGTATTATAAAGAGTCTACCAGGGAGTGTTACAGTATTTTAAAGAGTCTCTCCAGGGAGTGTTACAGTATTATAAAGAGTCTCTCCAGGGAGTATTACAGTATTATAAAGAGTCTCTCCAGGGAGTATTACAGTATTATAAAGAGTCTCTCCAGAGAGTATTACAGTATTTTAAAGAGTCTACCAGGGAGTATTACAGTATTATAAAGAGTCTCTCCAGGGAGTGTTACAGTATTATAAAGAGTCTCTCCAGGGAGTATTACAGTATTATAAAGAGTCTCTCCAGGGAGTGTTACAGTATTTTAAAGAGTCTCTCCAGGGAGTGTTACAGTATTATAAAGAGTCTACCAGGGAGTGTTACAGTATTATAAAGAGTCTCTCCAGGGAGTATTACAGTATTATAAAGAGTCTACCAGGGAGTATTACAGTATTATAAAGAGTCTCTCCAGGGAGTGTTACAGTATTATAAAGAGTCTCTCCAGGGAGTATTACAGTATTATAAAGAGTCTCTCCAGGGAGTGTTACAGTATTATAAAGAGTCTACCAGGGAGTATTACAGTATTATAAAGAGTCTACCAGGGAGTGTTACAGTATTATAAAGAGTCTACCAGGGAGTGTTACAGTATTATAAAGAGTCTCTCCAGGGAGTATTACAGTATTATAAAGAGTCTCTCCAGGGAGTATTACAGTATTATAAAGAGTCTACCAGGGAGTGTTACAGTATTATAAAGAGTCTACCAGGGAGTATTACAGTATTATAAAGAGTCTCTCCAGGGAGTATTACAGTATTATAAAGAGTCTCTCCAGGGAGTGTTACAGTATTATAAAGAGTCTCTCCAGGGAGTGTTACAGTATTATAAAGAGTCTCTCCAGGGAGTGTTACAGTATTATAAAGAGTCTACCAGGGAGTGTTACAGTATTTTAAAGAGTCTCTCCAGGGAGTGTTACAGTATTATAAAGAGTCTCTCCAGGGAGTGTTACAGTATTATAAAGAGTCTACCAGGGAGTGTTACAGTATTATAAAGAGTCTCTCCAGGGAGTGTTACAGTATTATAAAGAGTCTACCAGGGAGTATTACAGTATTATAAAGAGTCTCTCCAGGGAGTATTACAGTATTATAAAGAGTCTCTCCAGGGAGTGTTACAGTATTATAAAGAGTCTCTCCAGGGAGTGTTACAGTATTATAAAGAGTCTCTCCAGGGAGTGTTACAGTATTATAAAGAGTCTACCAGGGAGTGTTACAGTATTTTAAAGAGTCTCTCCAGGGAGTGTTACAGTATTATAAAGAGTCTCTCCAGGGAGTGTTACAGTATTATAAAGAGTCTACCAGGGAGTGTTACAGTATTATAAAGAGTCTCTCCAGGGAGTGTTACAGTATTTTAAAGAGTCTCTCCAGGGAGTGTTACAGTATTATAAAGAGTCTACCAGGGAGTATTACAGTATTATAAAGAGTCTACCAGGGAGTATTACAGTATTATAAAGAGTCTCTCCAGAGAGTATTACAGTATTATAAAGAGTCTCTCCAGGGAGTGTTACAGTATTATAAAGAGTCTACCAGGGAGTGTTACAGTATTATAAAGAGTTTACCAGGGAGTGTTACAGTATTATAAAGAGTCTACCAGGGAGTGTTACAGTATTATAAAGAGTCTCTCCAGGGAGTATTACAGTATTATAAAGAGTCTACCAGGGAGTATTACAGTATTTTAAAGAGTCTCTCCAGGGAGTGTTACAGTATTATAAAGAGTCTCTCCAGGGAGTGTTACAGTATTATAAAGAGTCTCTCCAGGGAGTATTACAGTATTTTAAAGAGTCTACCAGGGAGTATTACAGTATTTTAAAGAGTCTCTCCAGGGAGTGTTACAGTATTATAAAGAGTCTCTCCAGGGAGTATTACAGTATTTTAAAGAGTCTACCAGGGAGTATTACAGTATTATAAAGAGTCTCTCCAGGGAGTGTTACAGTATTATAAAGAGTCTACCAGTGAGTATTACAGTATTATAAAGAGTCTCTCCAGGGAGTATTACAGTATTATAAAGAGTCTCTCCAGGGAGTATTACAGTATTATAAAGAGTCTCTCCAGGGAGTGTTACAGTATTATAAAGAGTCTACCAGTGAGTATTACAGTATTATAAAGAGTCTCTCCAGGGAGTGTTACAGTATTATAAAGAGTCTACCAGTGAGTATTACAGTATTATAAAGAGTCTCTCCAGGGAGTATTACAGTATTATAAAGAGTCTCTCCAGGGAGTGTTACAGTATTATAAAGAGTCTCTCCAGGGAGTGTTACAGTATTATAAAGAGTCTACCAGGGAGTGTTACAGTATTATAAAGAGTCTCTCCAGGGAGTATTACAGTATTATAAAGAGTCTCTCCAGGGAGTGTTACAGTATTATAAAGAGTCTCTCCAGGGAGTATTACAGTATTATAAAGAGTCTCTCCAGGGAGTGTTACAGTATTATAAAGAGTCTACCAGGGAGTATTACAGTATTATAAAGAGTCTCTCCAGGGAGTGTTACAGTATTATAAAGAGTCTACCAGGGAGTATTACAGTATTATAAAGAGTCTCTCCAGGGAGTGTTACAGTATTATAAAGAGTCTCTCCAGGGAGTATTACAGTATTATAAAGAGTCTCTCCAGGGAGTATTACAGTATTATAAAGAGTCTACCAGTGAGTATTACAGTATTATAAAGAGTCTCTCCAGGGAGTGTTACAGTATTATAAAGAGTCTACCAGGGAGTATTACGGTATTATAAAGAGTCTCTCCAGGGAGTGTTACAGTATTATAAAGAGTCTCTCCAGGGAGTATTACAGTATTATAAAGAGTCTCTCCAGGGAGTATTACAGTATTATAAAGAGTCTCTCCAGGGAGTATTACAGTATTATAAAGAGTCTCTCCAGGGAGTATTACAGTATTATAAAGAGTCTCTCCAGGGAGTGTTACAGTATTATAAAGAGTCTCTCCAGGGAGTATTACAGTATTATAAAGAGTCTCTCCAGGGAGTGTTACAGTATTATAAAGAGTCTCTCCAGGGAGTATTACAGTATTATAAAGAGTCTCTCCAGGGAGTGTTACAGTATTTTAAAGAGTCTCTCCAGTGAGTATTACAGTATTATAAAGAGTCTCTCCAGGGAGTGTTACAGTATTTTAAAGAGTCTCTCCAGGGAGTGTTACAGTATTTTAAAGAGTCTCTCCAGGGAGTATTACAGTATTTTAAAGAGTATCTCCAGGGAGTGTTACAGTATTATAAAGAGTCTCTCCAGGGAGTGTTACAGTATTATAAAGAGTCTCTCCAGGGAGTGTTACAGTATTATAAAGAGTCTCTCCAGGGAGTGTTACAGTATTTTAAAGAGTCTCTCCAGGGAGTGTTACAGTATTATAAAGTCTCTCCAGGGAGTATTACAGTATTTTAAAGAGTCTCTCCAGGGAGTGTTACAGTATTATAAAGAGTCTCTCCAGGGAGTGTTACAGTATTTTAAAGAGTCTCTCCAGGGAGTGTTACAGTATTTTAAAGAGTCTACCAGGGAGTGTTACAGTATTATAAAGAGTCTCTCCAGGGAGTGTTACAGTATTATAAAGAGTCTCTCCAGGGAGTGTTACAGTATTTTAAAGAGTCTCTCCAGGGAGTGTTACAGTATTTTAAAGAGTCTACCAGGGAGTATTACAGTATTATAAAGAGTCTCTCCAGGGAGTGTTACAGTATTATAAAGAGTCTCTCCAGGGAGTGTTACAGTATTTGAAAGAGTCTACCAGGGAGTATTACAGTATTATAAAGAGTCTCTCCAGGGAGTGTTACAGTATTATAAAGAGTCTACCAGGGAGTGTTACAGTATTTTAAAGAGTCTACCAGGGAGTATTACAGTATTATAAAGAGTCTCTCCAGGGAGTGTTACAGTATTATAAAGAGTCTCTCCAGGGAGTATTATATTATTCTCTGCCATCTTCTTGGTACATTTTCTCTCCAGGTCCATGTGTACAGTAGGAGCAGGTCCATTACCCTGTGACTCACAATGTCCTGTTCCTACATGGCTGTGTACACCTTGTGCGTGAACACACAGGCCTGGGTAGGTAGGTGCACCCAGGGGTAGGTAGGTACGAGCAGCCAAACAATCACCCAGTGACAGAAACCACCAGCGATCACGGCAACAACAACCATTACGTAATGCCAATCGGTCTAAAGGTCACTTTGGAGCAGGCATGCTTTTTCCTGTGCCGCTTATGTTATGAATGAACCTCTCAAAAGGAATGTGCTGATCCACGCTCCCTGTGATACATAAAACACAGACGACACACAACACAACGGCCTGGTTGAGTGAAATGATTATTAATATCGGACACCTTGAGAGAAGGAGGGGTAGTAGGGAGTGTGAGCCTTACACAGCTGTTATAATAATCCCCAGAGCCCTGGCCTGTAGTAGCCTCCCGCGCAGTGGTTTTTAGTGACTTCAGATATATTATTCGGTGTAATGAAATATATAATAATAACAGACGAGGACACGAGTAGGGATGCCCCGATCGATCGGCCACTGATCGTTATCGGCCGATAATCAGTATAAATATGCGATCGGTGATAATGCTTTATTTTCGCCGATCGTCAAAGCCGATCTCATTCGCTGAGTCTGCTCCTCCCTCCCGCACGCATGTAAACATGGGTCTAGTCTAGTGAGACGGGACACGGGAGGACGGCATCGGCGTCTCCCTGAGCTAACGTTAGCTTAGCTACCGTTACAAAATGACCCAGTCAACTATTCACTTTTAGTTTAATACATGATGAGGCATTGTCTAACCGAACGGTATCTAGCCGGCTAGCGATAGCTCCTGACATCAACAAACGCTCCACAAAGTCTAGTAGAGTGTATGATACCTGTTAGCTGTTAGCTCACGTTAGCGCAAGCTAGTTCACTGTTCAAAACGAAATGTCCCATTGAACTAAATAATTCACTGAGGCGTTGTATTAACGTTATATATCCGGCTAGCAGTAGCTACAGATAGCTCCTGATATCAATGTCTTATAACACTGATTCGATGCGTATTCGAGCTGAGGGCTTGTGAATGTGATTTAACGTTATACCAATACTAGGGTCCAGCTGCAGCGCCGGAGAATCCTTGCCGTAGCTCGAGGCAGTATAGGGTCCAGGTGCAGCTCCGGAGAATCCTGGCCGTAGCTGGAGGCTACTAGAGTACACACAGACAGTGGAGCTTGTTGCGTGGTGGCGATGTCTCGCAGATAATACAAGTACAAGTCTAATTATATAATATATATATTTTATAAAAAAAAAGAAAAAATACAAAAAAAATTATATAAAATTAATTTTAATTTCTTTTAATCAAAAACGATCGGATCGGATCGGTATCGGCCGATATGGCTCACGACGATCGGTGATCGGTATCGGTGGCAAAAAACGTGATCGGGGCATCCCTAGACACGAGTGCACAAGAGTGTCGTCTCTGTTCCCCAGGGCTGGCTGCGTGGCAGGCGGCACAGCAGCTCCTCTCCCCAAGGCCACAGAAACACAGTAACACATTCTCCAAACTTTACAGACTACTAATAACCAGACAAGCCCAGTCTGAGCTAGTATAACCTCCCAGCCTCTCTCTCTCTCTCTCTCTCTCATCGTGACATGAATATGAAAGAGACTGAGGGCAGACACGACTCAGACATACTTACAGACACACCCAAACTAATGTAAAACACATCTAAAATATCAGATTCTCTCTCTCTCTCTCTCTCTCTCTCTCTCTCTCTCTCTCTCTCTCTCTCTCTCTCTCTCTCTCTCTCTCTCTCTCTCTCTCTCTCTCTCTCTCTCTCTCTCTCTCTCTCTCTCTCTCTCTCTCTCTCTCTCTCTCTCTCTCTCTCTCTCTCTCTCTCTCTCTCTCTCTCTCTCTCTCTCTCAGCAGGTCGGTCTATATAAAGACTAGCACAGTAAAAGAGTAATTAGCTCTTGCCGCTGCCAACAGAGCATTATTCCACCGCTGCTGTCTTGGGGTGGGATCCACAAAGAATGGATTGCACGGTGCTAATTGCACCCTTACTTACAATTCATTATGAATTGAAAATGGGGGACCCTTTGTAAAGTGACACTAATAATGCAGCCCAGGATTGTGTTTTTGTTATGTCTTGTTGATTGTGATTGTTTGCTTATTGTGAAAAACAAGAAAAAAAAGAAAAGAAGAAAAAGAAAAATGGGGGACCCTGATGTAAACAAGACGGTCTCTGGTCTGCATCCCCCTTAACAATTGTGTGTATTGAGCCGTACTGTATTGTACGCATTCTGCAACCAATCAATCACTGTGCGATCCATTCTTTGTGGATCCGCCCTCGGTGTCTCTGTTGTGTAACACCCAGGCTTCCCTCGTCGCCAGGGAGACGCAGAGATAAATGAATGAGTAGAGCTTTGAGTATTTTAGGTAAACGGGCCTGCCGGCCTGTCTGAAGCGTCCTTAACCCTTTCACGACCACACTACCAAAGGGTTAACCCTTTCACTACCACACTACCAAAGGGTTAACCCTTTCGCTACCACACTACCAAAGGGTTAACCCTTTCACTACCACACTACCAAAGGGTTAACCCTTTGGCTACCACACTACACAAGGTTAACCCTTTTGCTACCACACTACAGACGGTTAACCCTTTCATTACCACACTACCAAAGGGTTAACCTTTCACTACCACACTACAGACGGTTAACCCTTTCACTACCACACTACACAAGGTTAACCCTTTCACTACCACACTACACAAGGTTAACCCTTTCACTACCACACTACAGAAGGTTAACCTTTCAATACCACACTACACAAGGTTAACCCGGTCACTGCCACACTACCAAAATGTTAACCCTTTCACTACCACACTACCAAAGGGTTAACCCTTTCACTACCACACTACAGAAGGCCAACCTTTCACTACCACACTACCAAAGGGTTAACCCTTTCACTACCACACTACAGACGGTTACCCCTTTCACTACCACACTACCAAAGGGTTAACCCTTTCACTGCGACAATACAGAAGGTTAAGATAAGCGTGAGTGACGGGCAGACGACTCTCACTACTACAAATGGATTCTTTATAATTGGATCCGGCCCAACGGAGGACATCAAAGGGCTCCGACAACCTCATCGCCCTCCTCGCCGGGAGAACAGAAGGGGTTAATAGCATTTACTCAAGGTCACGAGTGTTTGATTAGGGACAGTACGGTAAAACATTCCTGGGAAACACTAGCGCTGTTCCGACCCACGGCTAACAGCGCTCAGCCTTCAAAGCGTCGGCGGTAATTATCAGCGGATAATCAAAAGTTCCATTGTTCCTAAGTTGCAAACATCTCAATGCCGCGGGTAAACGAGAGCTATCGGGTAGGTTTCCTGAACGCCCTCATGATGAGTAAACGAGAGCTATCGGGTAGGTTTCCTGAACGCCCTCATGATGAGTAAACGAGAGCTATCGGGTAGGTTTCCTGAACGCCCTCATGATGAGTAAACGAGAGCTATCGGGTAGGTTTCCTGAACGCCCCCATGACGGGTAAACGAGAGCTATCAGGTAGGTTTCCTGAACGCCCCCATGATGAGTAAACGAGAGCTATCAGGTAGGTGTCCTGAACGCCCCCATGACGGGTAAACGAGAGCTATCAGGTAGGTTTCCTGAACGCCCCCATGATGAGTAAACGAGAGCTATCAGGTAGGTGTCCTGAACGCCCCCATGATGAGTAAACGAGAGCTATCAGGTAGGTTTCCTGAACGCCCCCATGATGAGTAAACGAGAGCTATCAGGTAGGTTTCCTGAACGCCCTCATGACGGGTAAACGAGAGCTATCGGGTAGGTTTCCTGAACGCCCCCATGATGAGTAAACGAGAGCTATCAGGTAGGTTTCCTGAACCTCCTCATGACGGGTAAACGAGAGCTATCAGGTAGGTTTCCTGAACGCCCTCATGATGAGTAAACGAGAGCTATCAGGTAGGTTTCCTGAACCTCCTCATGACGGGTAAACGAGAGCTATCAGGTAGGTTTCCTGAACCTCCTCATGACGGGTAAACGAGAGCTAGGCCTAACAAAATTAATAGTTGGTTTCAGGTTGCCGACCGACCCTGCCGATTTAGGTGCGACCCAATATATTTTATGAGTTTTTAAAAAAAATTTAAAAAAAAAGAAAAAAAAATAGATTTTTTTTTTTTTTTTAGAATAAAGTTTCATAGAAATCTTAGTCAAACATTTAGTATTATGGATATTAAACATGCTGGCAGAGTACATGCATCCATGTTGTTGTGAACATTTTAATTAAATAAAGAAATTCCCTATCCATAGTGGGAAAGAATAAAATAAAAAAATAAAATAAAATAAATTCCCTACCTACCCATGGCCAAACTGACAACCAACCTGAAACCAACTATTAATTTTGTTAGGCCTTATCAGGTAGGTTTCCTGAACGTCCTCATGACGGATAAACAAGGGCTATCAGGTAGGTGTCCTGAACGTCCTCATGACGGATAAACAAGGGCTATCAGGTAGGTGTCCTGAACGCCCCCATGACGGGTAAACAAGGGCTATCAGGTAGGTGTCCTGAACGCCCCCATGACGGGTAAACAAGGGCTATCAGGTAGGTGTCCTGAACGCCCCCATGACGGGTAAACAAGGGCTATCAGGTAGGTGTCCTGAACGCCCCCATGACGGATAAACAAGGGCTATCAGGTAGGTGTCCTGAACGCCTCCATGACGGGTAAACAAGGGCTATCAGGTAGGTGTCCTGAACGTCCCCATGATGAGTAAACAAGGGCTATCAGGTAGGTGTCCTGAACGTCCCCATGACGGGTAAACAAGGGCTATCAGGTAGGTTTCCTGAACGCCCCCATGACGGGTAAACAAGGGCTATCAGGTAGGTGTCCTGAACGCCCCCATGACGGGTAAACGAGAGCTATCAGGTAGGTTTCCTGAACGCCCCCATGACGGGTAAACAAGGGCTATCAGGTAGGTGTCCTGAACGCCCCCATGACGGGTAAACAAGGGCTATCAGGTAGGTGTCCTGAACGCCCCCATGACGGGTAAACAAGGGCTATCAGGTAGGTTTCCTGAACGCCTCCATGACGGGTAAACAAGGGCTATCAGGTAGGTTTCCTGAACGCCCCCATGATGAGTAAACGAGAGCTATCAGGTAGGTTTCCTGAACGCCCCCATGATGAGTAAACGAGAGCTATCAGGTAGGTGTCCTGAACGCCCCCATGATGAGTAAACGAGAGCTATCAGGTAGGTTTCCTGAACGCCCCCATGATGAGTAAACGAGAGCTATCAGGTAGGTTTCCTGAACGCCCCCATGACGGGTAAACGAGAGCTATCGGGTAGGTTTCCTGAACGCCCCCATGACGGGTAAACGAGAGCTATCGGGTGTGATGAATCACGGTTTATGTGGGTTTTATTTTTGTTTATTCTAAGGTGCTTTAACTTTATTTCGTTTCTGTGAGGGACGGCTGTCTATTTCGTCTTTCTGTGAGGGACAGCTGTCAATCACTGGCCTCTGCAGTTAATTGCCATGCGGCATGGCAGGTGTGTGGGCTTGATTGCCACCTGATTGGTGTCAGGTGTGCAGTGCCTTTAAGTAGGCTTGGTTGACTGTGTTCGGATATTCATGTTTTTCCCTCAATAGTAGAGGAGTGTCCCAAGCTCATGCTTCTAGGGTGTTCTCTGTCTACAGTGCTGTTTTTCTTGTTGTTTTCAACTGCTAGGCAGTGGTGGTTATTTTGGGATTTTTACCCAGTAATTTTATACTGGTGTTTTGTGTTTCCTACAGTTTTAATTTAATTTATTTTATTCTTGTGTTTTCCCCCACCCTCTCTCATCGCTCAGCTATTCCAGTGGTTACCCCTCTGGGGTCACTTTAAGATTCCCCTTTTTGTGTGTGTCCGCGTGTGTGTCCTACACCCCCCCCCCCCCCCCAATCCTGACAATCGGGTAGGTTTCCTGAACGCCCTCATGACGAAACGACCTCATCTGAGAGGAACTGATGAAAAAAAATTATGTAGAAAAAGTCATCCATGATTTACTTTCATTCTGGGCTCGACTACTGTACTGGGATCAGCCAGGCGTCCAGGTCCCGCCTGCAGCTGGTCCAAAATGCAGCGTCCAGGCTTCTGGTTCCAGAACGAGGCACCATATCTCCCCTGTTTTGGCCTCTCTTCACCGGCTTCCAGTTCCATATAGAATTGTTTTCAAGGTCCTGCGCCTGCCTTCTATGGTTTTCAATGGTTTTGTCGCGACAGTCTCCTCCAAACTAATGCGCCTCGCGTTTCTTTGAAGCTCCACTTTTTCGGGCGCTCTCAGTTGAAAGAGTTACAACTTTAGCCGTGGAGACACAAACGATGTCGATTGAATCGACCGAGGGGAGGGATTACAAACCTGAGGCATCTGAAGAGAAATCGACAGCAAAACAAACCAGGTCTTACAACGACCGAGATATGAACAGCAACGCCTGGGGGGCTGTGAGCATGGAGTCGAAGTAATGCACAGTATGTGACGTATGTAATGATAGCTGAGGTAGCAATGTTAATCAGTGGTTCAGAGAGTTAAGTACCAAAAAATTGTACCGATACCAAACTCCGGGAACTGGTACCGGTTCAAATGTGAAGGTACCCAACCCTACCTGTGGCCACTGTGAAACCACCCCCCCCCCCCCCCTCCCAGAGGTGCTTCCAGTTCGTTCCTCTCTCTCTCTCTCCCTCTCACCCCCCTCTCCCTCTCTCTCTCTCAGGTCTCTATCTCACCCCCCCCCCCTCTCGCTCTCTCTCCCCCTCCCCCTCTCTCTCTCTCTCTCTCTCCTCCTAAAATATGAGGTGACCGTGAGCTCAGCCAACATCAGCAACTCAGCAGTAGCAAAGCCGCAATCCTACTGAGCAGCGCTCCCCCATCCCCCCCCCCCCCCCCCCCAACTTCCTGAAGTAACAATTCGAGTGAAAGGTCAACGTCACAGTAGCGGACGAAGGGGAAGTGGACGACGGCACAGCGGTTTCTTTATTTTCTTTTATTCCCTCTTTATACCGAGACTGTGCCATATGTCTCAGAGGAGTCACGGGCGTCGGGCAGCAGACCTGCTGACATGGCAGGATATCCATCGCTCCTACATCACAGCGGTAGCGTCTCAAGAAGGTGCTGTAAGTTGTTAAAATAAGTGGTCTGCATATAAAAGTTACAGCTCTATATTCCGACAACCATCGCTGAGTGTCTGGTCAGTAACATGGGTCTCCCAGTCCCTCCACTCTGCAGTAAACAGACATCACTGATACAGAGTGTCTGGTCAGTAACATGGGTCTCCCAGTCCCTCTACTCTGCAGTAAACAGACATCACTGATACAGAGTGTCTGGTCAGTAACATGGGTCTCCCAGTCCCTCCACTCTGCAGTAAACAGACATCACTGATACAGAGTGTCTGGTCAGTAACATGGGTCTCCCAGTCCCTCCACTCTGCAGTAAACAGCCATCACTGATACAGAGTGTCTGGTCAGTAACATGGGTCTCCCAGTCCCTCCACTCTGCAGTAAACAGTCATCACTGATACAGAGTGTCTGGTCAGTAACATGGGTCTCTCAGTCCCTCCACTCTGCAGTAAACAGACATCACTGATACAGAGTGTCTGGTCAGTAACATGGGTCTCTCAGTCCCTCCACTCTGCAGTAAACAGCCATCACTGATATAGTGTCTGGTCAGTAACATGGGTCTCTCAGTCCCTCCACTCTGCAGTAAACAGCCATCACTGATATAGTGTCTGGTCAGTAACATGGGTCTCCCAGTCCCTCCACTCTGCAGTAAACAGACATCACTGATACAGAGTGTCTGGTCAGTAACATGGGTCTCCCAGTTCCTCCACTCTGCAGTAAACAGACATCACTGATACAGAGTGTCTGGTCAGTAACATGGGTCTCCCAGTCCCTCGCTCTGCAGTAAACAGACATCACTGATACAGAGTGTCTGGTCAGTAACATGGGTCTCCCAGTCCCTCCACTCTGCAGTAAACAGACATCACTGATACAGAGTGTCTGGTCAGTAACATGGGTCTCTCAGTCCCTCCTGCTCTGCAGTAAACAGACATCACTGATATAGTGTCTGGTCAGTAACATGGGTCTCCCAGTTCCTCCACTCTGCAGTAAACAGACATCACTGATACAGAGTGTCTGGTCAGTAACATGGGTCTCTCAGTCCCTCCTGCTCTGCAGTAAACACAAAATACATTTTCTGGTATCCCGTTCCCATTTTTTATCCAATCAGGAGACAGAAGTCCATGAGCGGTCGTCTGGTAATCAGAAGGTTCCCGGTTAGATTCCTGCTCCTCCGGGCAGCACGTCGAAGTGTCCTTGAGCGAGACACTTAACCCCTCTAACTGCTCCCGATCAGCAGGTTGGCATGCATGGTCGCCTCTGCCGTGAATGGGTGAATGAATGGGTGAATGAATGGGTGAATGAATGGGTGAATGAATGGGTGAATGAATGGATGAATGAATATGAGGCATAGGTTGTAAAAGCGCTATATAAATGCAGTCCATTTACCATTTGTAAGAAAGGTGGGAGGACAGGTTCCCTCTGGTCCTCTTCCACTGCTTCCCTCACCGTCCCGTCATCCAAACTCAAAAGTGTTGGTGACCGGGCTTTTTCACGCGCTGCACCCCGACTCTGGAACACCCTCCCTCCCTCAGACCATCAGAGACTCTCCCTCACTCTCCACTAAGGCTGTTTCCCCGAAGCCTGTTTTTGGGATTCGAACTTCGTCAGGGTTTTTCCGAACAGACGTTCAAAACCCTTGTTTTTAATAAAAAAAAAAGAAATAAAAAAAAAGAAATTCTAAATACTTTTTTTTTTTTATATATAAATATCCTCAAACTAAATCCTCAATTTGAATAAAGTGATTAATCTGATTAAATTCGTTTTTTTTTTTTATTAAATCAACTTTCTTTAACACTAGCACAGCCGACAAGGGGTTAAATGACCCCGAGGCATTTTCAATAAATGTGTCCTCGTCACTCGGTCGAGCTCCAGCTCGGTCGCTCAATGACTTTTCCTAAAAGTACCCGTTTTATTCTCATATAAGCTGTCGTGTCATCTGACCAGTTCCGGCGGGAATCAGTGACATTTTCTCCATGGCTGTTCTAGTGTTAATGAATATAACTCATCAGTTTTTAATACTATAATATTAGTGTAGCCTAATCTTTTTTTTTTATTAAAAATATAAAATTCGAATGTTGATTTAGAATTCAAATGCCAATGTAACGAACGAAAGTAACAAACAAAGCCCTACTCTCCACCTTCAAATCCTGACTCAAAAACGACCTGTTCTCCCAACAGCATTCAACCTTCCCTACCCATAACCACCATCCTCCAACCTACCACCTCCTTTTACCCTGCCCTACCTTCTCTCCTCTCCTGTTTGACTGATGAGAGATACTCAGATACCTGAATTTCCCCAAGGGAATGAATAAAGTATCTCTCTATCTATCTCTCTATCTATCTATTTAAGCATTACATCACACGCAGGAGTGGTTTGTGACCAATAAACCATGCCTAGGGGTGGTTGTTAGGCCCGAGGCGCAGCCGAGGGTCGTTAGACCCCCCTAGGCATGGTTTATTGGTCACAAATCACGACTGCACGTGGTGTAAAGCTTTTATACAACTGCCAGATTCATCCAACCTTATTTCTATACAATAAACACACATTAATCGAAGATTTATTGAAAAAACCATCCGCCAGAAAAAGTAGTTCCCACAACTCCATGTGGAAGCAGCTTGAAGTGCATCCAACCAAACTAACACATCCAACTGTGTATTATTGGAATGATTGAGAGAAGTTGCCTCATGTGGAAGCAGCTTGAAGTGCATCCAACCAACTAACACATCCAACTGTGTATTATTGGAATGATTGATTGAAAAATTTATTACCAGATGCAGAATATAAAGTAGGTAAAACAAATTAAAACGTTTTCTTTGCCCTATAGGAAAAAAACGTTTTCTTCGCCCTATTTTTTTATTTATTTCTTTTAGCCTAAACTTAACCAGTTGGAAACCAGGGGTACAGTAATAAAATTAGCAATCAACCAATCAATCAATTCAATAGACCATGCTCACTTAAAACAGCGCTGCTTCTCTCTCAGTCTGACTCCCCCGCTGTTGCAGACAGGAGTGTGTGTGTGTGTGTGTGTGCGTGTGTGTGTGTGTGTGTGTGTCACAGTGTGTGTGTGCGTGTGTGTGTATGTGTGTGTGTGTGTGTGTGTGTGTGTGTGTGTGTATGTGTGTGTGTGTGTTTGTGGGTACGCCAGCGACAGTGTGAGAGAGAACGCTGCAGTCAGTAGAAAGTAGGAAGGAAGAAATTTAAATCAATCAATTAATCTATCAATCAATCCGCGATTTTTCTTTTGTTCTAGATTGAGTCAAGACCCATCAATTACATCATCCAACATTGTTTAAAGGACTAACACATTCCCCTTGACAGAATCGCTTCATATTTAGTCGTTATGGTGCTTTCAACATAACCATTTATTGTCCGCGATCTTGTTTTCTCCCGGAGTGAGCCGGGGAGGGTTATGTGATTTGGTTGTGGGCGGGTCCTGAGCCCAGGACCGTGGATTGTTGCCAATAAAGACGTGTGAATGGCCAATCAGAATCGAGAAATTTGCATGCCGTTGTATAAATCTATCTAGTATCTACTGTATCTTTCTATCTATGTATCTATCTATATCTAGTATCTACTGTATCTTTCCATCTATGTATCTATCTACTGTATGTATCTTTAAAGTTTGTATATATTTATCTATCTATCTATCTATCCATCCATCCATCCATCCATCCATCCATCCATCTATCCATCTATCTATCCATCCATCCATCCATCTATCCATCTATCTATCTATCCATCTATCTATCCATCTATCTATCTATCTATCTATCTATCTATCTATCTATCTATCTATCTATCTACAACATCTCTGGCCTGAGGCCCGACAACAACATTCATAACCCCTTTTTTTTATTTTTTTAAATAAAGTAAAATTACTGGGCATAATAATTGATAGCCAGCTGTCATGGGCAGAACACATTGATACCATAGTGAAGAAGATGGGGAGTGGTATCTCCATGGTGAGGAAATGTCTTTCTTATGTCCCTACATATATTGTGGGACAGGTGGCGAAATCTTTAATTTTATGTCACCTAGATTATTGTGCACCAGTATGGTCCTCTGCATCCAAAGGTCAACTAAAGAAATTGCAAACTGCCCAGAACAGAGCTGCAAGGTTAGTTTTACATTGTTCCATGAGAACAAACACTATAACTATGAACCGGCAACTCTCATGGTTAACGGTAGAGAATAGGCTGGTTTTCAACAGTTAAATTTTTCAGGAACACTGTCTTTTCGTCTCAACCTGTTTTCTTATACAAACAAATTGTCAGATGCAGTCAGGTTCATTCTTATTTTACTAGGTCAGCTGATGATGGACAGATTATGTTACCTTACCACGTCCAAAATCAAATGCTTTAAAGAGGACTGTTGTTTATTGTGCCATCAATCATTGGAATAACTGCCCACTGAACATAAGTAAATTGAATAGTAAAGTGTCTTTCAAATACCACCTGAGAATGCACTACTTAAATATGTGAGCAAAATATTCTGATGTTGATAATGATGTCTACAATGTTTTACTGTTTTTAGATTATCATTGTTAATTGTGATTGTCATATGTATCTCATGTTGTTATGTTTTGTGTTTTCTGTTGTCTTTCTATGTGGACCCCAGGAATACTAGCTCGCCACTTAGGTGACAGCTAATGGGGATCCTTTTAAACAACAATAAACAAACAATAAACACCTGACATGCAACCCGGCCTAGATGTCACGTCTCATTGACCAGCTGTGTCATCGACGCAGAGCCTTTTCAGGGCCGACGTCGACCACCGGTGGGGGAAAAGTCAGGTCTCTCTGTTCCCCGTCAGCCTGCGAGCAGTCTGTGAGAGCGGCATGCCAGCACTCGCTGTGTCCGCGTCTGTGCCTGTCAGCATTTCTGGAATCATCGGGCTCCCGGCATTCCTTCTGGAGCTGCATCGACCTCTGATAACGCACAGTCACTGTTACTCCCAGCATTCCTTCTTGGAGCTGCATCGACCTCTAATAACGCACTGTCACTGTTACTCCCAGCATTCCTTCTGGAGCTACATCGACCTCTAATAACGCACTGTCACTGTTACTCCCAGCATTCCTTCTTGGAGCTGCATCGACCTCCGATAACGCACTGTCACTGTTACTCCCAGCATTCCTTCTTGGAGCTGCATCGACCTCCGATAACGCACTGTCACTGTTACTCCCAGCATTCCTTCTGGAGCTATATCGACCTCTAATAACGCACTGTCACTGTTACTCCCAGCATTCCTTCTGGAGCTACATCGGCCTCTAAAGCCGCGGTTCGGGGGACCCTCGGGGGTCATCAACAGGGTCCCAGGCCGGACTCCAGCGGGAAAGGAAATAGTTCTTCCCACTCTCCAGGACATTTACACCAGGCGTTGCAGGGCCAAAGCTAAGAGAACAGCCTCTTTGCAGTGCTGCGGTCAGGCAAGCGCTACCGGAGTCTCATGGCCGGTACAGAGAGACTCAGAAGGAGCTTCTATCCCCAGGCCATCAGGATGCTCAATCCGTCTACATTCATTGCACACACATCCACATGCACACACTCACTTTAAACACTCACCTTAACACTTACACTTTAAACACTACACCATATTTGATCTATTTATTACTAAAAGATTTGCACTACAAATGTTATTCTCTACCTAATATCTTTTTTTTTTTTTTTTGCATTTTGTACTTTAGTTTTGTATATTGTATATTTAGTATAGTGTTTGGTCTTTATTCTTTTTACTGCATGAAGCACAATCTCAGGAGGCTCATACAGAACCAAGCATTTCACTGTAATGTGCATGTACCTTATATGTGACAAATAAAACTAAACATGAAACTCAGTGAGACAACGTATGAGAATTATCATTGTCATCATAAGTTTTACTGTCTCCATGTTATCGTGTCCAGTACAGACGGCTGTGCGCTTCTGGACCAGAATCACATCAAATGTGGGTCCATGGCCCAAAGAAGACAAACCAACTTCTGGGTCCTTGACATGGAAAAGTTAGGGGTGGAGGGACTGGGAGACCCATGTTACTGACCAGACACTCTGTATCAGTGATGGCTGTTTACTGCAGAGTGGAGGGACTGGGAACACTATGTATCAGTGATGGCTGTTTACTGCAGAGTGGAGGGACTGGGAGAATGAATGAATGAATGAATGAATGAATGAATGAAAACTTTATTTAACAGATTGCAGAATGGGTACAATACAGTACGGCTCAATACATACAATTGTTAAGGGGATGCAGACCTGAGAAAGACGTTTGTCTTGTTTCCATCAGGGTCCCCCATTTTCAATTCATATAGACATATATGACATACATGACATACAGATAGTCAGTACTGCTACATCTATACATTTATGACATACCAGATTTGCAAATACAGTACTGTTTGTGATACAGAAGGAGTCAAGAAAAGGGAGTATATACATTTGACGTAGAAACTGTACATTGGAGGAGGTTGGGTGGGGGGGGTTGGGTACATTGGGATATTGACAACCATACTGGGTAATTTACATTGGAGGTGGTTGGGGGGGGGGGGGCCGGGAGGCACACTGTATAAACAAGTAACACTGTACATTGAGGGGGGGGGGGGGGGGAGACACTGTACAAACAAACACAATTGTACATTGAACTATTGACAAAACCATACTAGGTAAATGACTGTACATTGGAGGGGGTTGGGTTAGGATATTTACAGGGGCCAGTGTTGAATTGCAGTCTCCCGTAGGTGTCCCTTGAGAGAGGTTTTGAAAGTGGGTAGTGATCCACATTCCTTTACAGCTTTGGGTAGGGCGTTCCACATTGATGTGGCATAATTGCGAAACGTGTTTAGTCCCTTATTTGAGCCGAATCTGGGTTTAACATGATTTGTGGAGCTCCCTCTGGTGTTGTGATCGTGGTATTCACTGACCTTTGGGAAGTATTTTGACATGTACATGGGTACCTTGGTCGTGTAGTGTATCTTGTAGACCAGGCCCATTGCAAGTTGTTGTACTCTGTCGTCTACTCTAAGCCATCCTAGGTTGTCAAAGTGGGCAGGGGTGAGGTGGGTTCTAGGAGTAAGGTCAAGCAGTAGTCTGACCAGTTTGTTTTGAGATGTTTGTAATTTTGTTTTTAGCGCCTTTGAGGTGCTTTGGTACCATGAGGTGCAAGCATAGTCGTAGTACCCCTGAATGAGTGCTCCTGCCAGAGTCTTCAGGGTGTTCTTGTTTACCAGAGAGGAGATCCGGTACAAGAATCGAGTTCGTTGGTTGACTTTTTTTATTACATTGGATGCCATTTTGTCACAGGAGAGATTAGCCTCTAGGATGGAACCCAGGTAGGTAATTTCATCTTTCCTTGTGACAATATTGTCACCCACTGTAACTGAGAAGCCGTCGGTCTTGCTGAGTTTGTTATTTGAACCGAAGAGAATGGACTCTGTTTTGCCCATGTGTAATGATAGTTTGTTATCAGCGAGCCATATGCAGATTCTGCCTAGTTCCGAGCTGAGGGTTTTTTCAACCTGTAACTTGTTCTTGTCAGAGACCAGCAGGGCTGAGTCGTCCGCAAACAGGAACAAGTTGCAGTCACAAGCTGACGACATGTCATTTGCATAAATTAGGAACAGTAGCGGTCCTAGTATGCTTCCTTGTGGAACACCACAGCTCACTGTGAGGGGGGGGGATAGGGTACCGTTTACCTCCACCATCTGTTCCCTCCCCTCAAGGTAGGATTGCATCCAGCTCACTGATAGACTATCAAAACCAATTGCTTTTAGCTTGTCAATCAGAATGGAGTGATTGACCGTGTCAAAGGCCTTTTGTAGGTCCAGCATGACCATGCCGCAGTATTTGCCTGCGTCCACCTCTTGTTTTATGTGGTCATTCAAATAGAGAAGGCATGTGTCAGTGGAGTGGGATGTTCTGAAGCCAGATTGGAATTCGTAGATTAGATTTTTTTCCGCTAGGTACTTTTCGACCTGTTCGTAGACAATTTTTTCCATGACTTTCGAGATGGAGGTGAGAATAGAAACAGGGCGGTAGTTGCCTGGGTCTAATTTGCTGCCCTTTTTGTGCAGAGGGGTTACCCTCGCAATTTTGAAGTCCTTGGGGACGTGTCCCTGTTTTATGGAGAGGTTTATTATGTGTGTGATGATTGGTGTGATGGCGGCTGCTGAGTCTCTGAGGAATTTGGAGGGGATGTTGTCATGGCCAGTGGCCTTGTTAGGTTGGAGGGCGCTCAGTTTATTGAGTACCTCATCTGTTGTTACCATTTCCAGCTTGAAGTCGTCCTTGCGGACCCCTAGGTTTTTGTAGTAAGACCCATGTTACTGACCAGACACTCTATATCAGTGATGGCTGTTTACTGCAGAGTGGAGGGACTGGGAGACCCATGTTACTGACCAGACACTCTATATCAGTGATGTCTGTTTACTGCTGAGTGGAGGGACTGGGAGACCCATGTTAGTACTGACCAGACACTCTGTATCAGTGATGGCTGTTTACTGCTGAGTGGAGGGACTGGGAGACCCATGTTAGTACTGACCAGACACTCTGTATCGGTGATGTCTGTTTACTGCAGAGTGGAGGGACTGGGAGACCCAGGCCTAACAAAATTAATAGTTGGTTTCAGGTTGGTTGTCAGTTTGGCCATGGGTAGGTAGGGAATTTATTTTATTTTATTTTTTAATTTTATTCTTTCCCACGGCGACTATGGATAGGGAATTTCTTTATTTAATTAAAATGTTCACAACAACATGGATGCATGTACTCTGCCAGCATGTTTAATATCCATAATACTAAATGTTTGACTAAGATTTCTATGAAACTTTATTAAAAAAAAAAAAAAAAAAAATATATTATTTTTTTTTATATAATTTTTTCTAAAAACTCATAAAATATATTGGGTCGCACCTAAATCGGCAGGGTCGGTCGGCAACCTGAAACCAACTATTAATTTTGTTAGGCCCCATGTTACTGACCAGACACTCTGTATCAGTGATGGCTGTTTACTGCAGAGTGGAGGGACTGGGAGGCCCATGTTACTGACCAGACACTCTATATCAGTGATGGCTGTTTACTGCAGAGTGGAGGGACTGGGAGACCCATGTTACTGACCAGACACTCTGTATCAGTGATGGCTGTTTACTGCAGAGTGGAGGGACTGGGAGACCCATGTTACTGACCAGACACTGTATCAGTGATGTCTGTTTACTGCAGAGTGGAGGGACTGGGAGGCCCATGTTACTGACCAGACAGACACTCTATATCAGTGATGACTGTTTACTGCAGAGTGGAGGGACTGGGAGACCCATGTTACTGACCAGACACTCTATATCAGTGATGGCTGTTTACTGCAGAGTGGAGGGACTGGGAGACCCATGTTACTGACCAGACACTCTGTACCAGTGATGGCTGTTTACTGCAGAGTGGAGGGACTGGGAGACCCATGTTACTGACCAGACACTCTGTATCAGTGATGTCTGTTTACTGCAGAGTGGAGGGACTGGGAGACCCATGTTACTGACCAGACACTGTATCAGTGAGGGCTGTTTACTGCAGAGTGGAGGGACTGGGAGACCCATGTTACTGACCAGACACTGTATCAGTGATGGCTGTTTACTGCAGAGTGGAGGGACTGGGAGACCCATGTTACTGACCAGACACTGTATCAGTGAGGGCTGTTTACTGCAGAGTGGAGGGACTGGGAGACCCATGTTACTGACCAGACACTCTGTATCAGTGATGGCTGTCAGAATGTAGAGCTATTATTTTAGCATGTAGACCACTTATTCTAACAAAGACAAAAACAAAAACACTTACAGCACCTTTAACTAATCCCAGACCACTGCTGGGATGAGAGAGAGGCTGATGTGGTGGACGTGTAACCAGAGGGGGAGGGCAGAGTGCTGGGATGATGATGGCCCCAGTGGGTGTCTCTCACACCATCATACGTCTGCAGACTAAACGGGGGCCCTGTGGCCGTTATCGGTGCCATCGCCGCCGCCCAGCTTCCTGTCTGTCGGGAGGAGAAACAAACATGCGACCAGCAGGCCTTCCACCCTGCGGCACCGAGGAGAGGAGACAGACGCAGAGGAGACCCGCGCAGCAGACGGAGAGGAGACCCGCAGACGGAGAGAGGAGCAGACGGAGCGGAGACCCGCAAAGTTGAAAAGTCCGAAAACTTTCACACCGCAGTTTTCTTCCTGTTTTTTTTCCAATCAAATGTGACTCGGGTTTTCTTTGTGAACATTTGTATTTAATGAAAATGAAAATGGAAAAAGAAAAAGACACTAACCTTCTTACTGTTTTCTACTATCATGCACTCGTCCTACTATACTAATATGACTCTCTAGTATCTACTACTATGCACTCAACACTGCAGCGCCCAAGTTTCAACACTGTTTGATGAACATTGTTACTCAGCTGATAAGAGTTGTACCCTTCCTGCTGACCTGTCGTACAGAACCTGTAAGTCGCTTTGGATAAAAGCGTTTCAGCTAAACGACTAAATGTAAATGTAAAATGTGTGAATGGCGCAAATCTCAAATGGAATCTGATCTTTTCAATTCAGATTCGGGCCACTTTTTTCTTTTTGCAACACGTCCGGAGTCTGAACAGTCATGTCAGAACCCATGCGACTTTTACGTCACTCTAGTTTGACATTCAACGCAATTCTGTGGCGGGAGTCACTCTGTGAACACAAACGTTCTCAGAAAAGTGCTGCAGGATTCACTGTGTGTGTGTGTGTTTTTTTGGGGAGGGGGGGGGGGGGGGGGGGGGGTACCGCTTGTCTCTATCTCTATAATGCAGTCGTCCCACCCAGTAGGGATGACCGGATGTCATTAGCCAGAAACCCAGAGGGAATCAGATGCAACTCAACACTGCGGCCAGTAGCGTTTTAGGAGGTATTGAACGAGAGAGAGAGAGAGAGAGAGGGGGCCCCATCACAGCTGTCAACCCCCCCCCCACACCACACCCACGCACCTGCCGCCATATGCTAGATTATCAGGTTCAACAGTGTAAGCTTGTTGTGTAAGCTTGTTGTTTTCTTTAGTATGGGATGATTTATTTTTTTTGTCCACTTTTTCTCCTTATTTTTCTATTTTTCTCCCATCCCAATTTCGCCTCGCCAATTCTCCATTCAATTCTCCCCTCCCCTGTCTCGAACGTTGCTAGACTATGCCTCCCACTGGTCGGCTGCAGTGAGGACAAAGCCTTGCATCACGTGTCCCCTCCGGTACACGAGGAGGCAACTGTCTTTTCACCTGAACAGCGCGATCTCTCAGTGGCGAGGAGTAACGCGTGGGAGGCTCACGCTGCCCCCGATACTTCCTGATTCTGCTGTACAGGCGCACCTACCGACCTGTAGGAGTCGCTGTCCACAACGTCCAATCCCCACCCACCGGCTTTCTACCCCTAACACTGCCAATAGTGTTAGTATGACGACCGGCCAAGCTGGTAGCAACGCCGAGAGCTGGGCTCGATACCAGCATCTCCTGCATTAGTGGCGAGCGCCACTCAGCCGCCTAGTATGGGATGATTTAAACAGACTATGCAGCCGTGTGTTGTAGGGCTGAGCCCAAACGTTCGAACGTTCGAACCTTCGTTCGTTACGTTGGCATTCGAATTCTAAATCAACATTTGAATTTTTTATTTTTTATTTAAAAAGAAATATTTAAAAAAAATTATTCTATTAATTCTGTTTAAACCAATGGGGTTTTTCTTCACAGTTGCAGATAAAGATTAGGCTACACTAATATTATAGTATTAAAAGAAACTGATTAGTTATATTCATTAGAAGCTGTAGCCCTATTTTCAGAAATCTCGCCTATAGGTACATGCCTAAGTAAATGGAAGATTGCTCCACTTCTACAAGGCCAATTTGCATGTTCTTAGTATCTAGGAACATCTAGGGACCTGGGGGTATGTATTCCCAGTGTCAGAAATATTGTGTCTGTTACTAGGCTCGGGTAAACTGTAATGAAAAAAGGGAGAATATAAATTATGATTTATTTTTGCATCTGTGCCGGTGAATAACACCATGTTACAATTGTGAGCAAGCCGAGCTCGCTCACTGAGCTCATTCAGCACCTTCTTTTTTTTTATCCACTTTTTCTCCCATTTTCTATATTTCCTCCCATCCCAATTTCGTATCATCCAATTCAACCCTCCCCTGTCACGAACGCTGTTTCTTGCCTCCCACAAGCCGGCTGCAATGTGGACTAAGGCTGGGGTTACACCTTTCGTATCATCTTCGTATTGTTTTCTTATGCGTATCGCCGCGTATCGCCGCGACGTCGTGCGCCTGAGTCACACTTTCGTTTTTTTTTAGTTTTGTCAGCCGAGCACACAGATGTAGTACACTGCCAAAGCAGTAGGTGGCAGTAGGTGGCAAACATGAAGGCAATTTCAACCAATCAGAACGAATGTGCCAATACACTTCCTGGTGGAAGCTCCAGCAAAGAAAATGTCAATAAGGCAGGCGCCTATTTACTCAATGCAGCAATTCTTTTTTCAGCAAAGCCTAATAAAAGTGCAATAAACAAAACGGATACATTCACTGTGTGTTCTGCCTGTCATTTGTTGATGAAACAAAACTAACATCAACACAAGTGACCACCAAGAGCGGATAGTTTAGTCTAAAAAACGATCGGTAGCATTGTTAGCTGCATGCTAACGTCAATGGAGTATGCCATTATAACAATATAGCATTGTGGCTAGAAGCTAACGTTAGCTCACGCTACTTAGCCTGCACCAAAACTGATGATATCGCGAGCTATCAGTAGTTAGATAACATTAGAGACAACGCTGTGTGTATTAAACAAAGGTGAATAGATGACTGGGCCATTTTGTTTAATGCTTGTTAAGTTGAAAGAGGAACTCTGAGCTAACAGGGTCTGAATCCTGATAGCTCACGTTAGCCAGCTGCTCATGCAATCGGTAATGCTAGCAGAATGAATGGATGTAAACTTTATTTAACATATTGCATATGGGTACAATACAATACGGCTCAATACAAACAATTGTTAAGGGAATGCAGACTGTTGTAGCTTGGACTGGGGTCCTTATAACAATAACTTGACAACACATGGTAGCTGAAGCTATTTGGGACACGGAGCTCTGTCCCAAACACACACTGTTGTCACCGGAAGGGCACGCAGATATCTACTGCGCATGGGCGTTTTCGCAACAACTGCTCCGTGCTGACTACACACTGTTGTCGACTCGTTTTTTTTGCGTATATCCAAACGCAAACACAATTTTGCGTTTCAGCCGTATCCACAAAAAAACGCCAAAAAACGCATTTCTGTGTAGATAGGACATGAAACGTCGTCAAAAACGTATAAAAAAACGCCAGGAATACACTAGTCCAGGGGTGGCCAACCAGTCAGAGACTAAGAGCCACAAAAAAATGACTGTGGTACCACAAAGAGCCACACCATATACCAGCGTTTCTCAACCTTTTTTTTCAGTCACGGCACCCTTCATGTGTTTATAGGTCTCACCCTCTGGCCTCTGAAGTTGCTAATGTCTTTTTTATTTGGGCCTCACAGGGTTAAAAGTACCCTGTGAGACCCACGGTTGCAAAATTACAAAATCACTTTTAGCCATTTAAAAAAATAATGTTTATTTAAAAAATGTTAAAGGGGAACTATTATACTACTATTTACTATTTCTTTCACTATTTGGGCACTTTTACACAATTCCTGTGAGTCTATGGAACACCTAGGTTTTTTTTCAAAAAAAATGCATTGTTTTGTATTTCTAATCAAGTACTAAAAACCGCATTTTTCTACCTCAAGATCTTAAGCCGTTTTGAGGCTGGGCTCCAACCACTGTGTGGCCTGGTGCCAACTGCCACATCAACTGCCACATTATTATGCAGCTGAGAAATCTCTGACATCACAGATATGCACATTTTCAGATGATTCAGTTCAGTGAGGGTGAATATTGTGAGAGGAGAATTGGAAGAATTCGCCAATATGAGAATTAGAGACATATATCCTATTAATATAAGTCCACATAGCTAAGAAACAATGGTAAACACTGAAAAAAGCCATTTATAAGATAGTTCCCCTTTAAGCACATGTATAGTCAATTGGTCCTGTTGTTCAGCCTCACAATGCTATTTGATAGTAAATGTGTTTATATGTCCCACCCTCTGGCCTCTGAAGTTGCTAATTTCTTTATAATTTGGGCCTCACAGGGTTAACCTCTTAAGCCCGAGATATACAGTAAAAGTGTATATTTTCAGCATTATGTTTGTTTACCAATTATTTTAACTGTTATTAGTGAAATATAAGATTATAGAAATCTCAGGGCATTGAGTCGGAAACCGGCGCATATTGACAGGAGGAAGTGGCACAGCCAAAAGTGAGTGTAGTCTTTTGAAGGAAGAGACTCAGGGCTTTCAAATTTCGAAAAACTACCCTACCCAGCTCACACCAGCCCCTGTCAATCATCTGACTTCTGGATTTACTTTTTAATTTCTCTTATTTTTTGGGATTATCTCCCACAAACCTGAACGTTATTGCCATAAAACAGAACGCAGTTAGTTTCTCTACCTTTCTGTGAACGTCTTGCAAAAAACGGTGTTGCAATATGATGAAAAATGGTGGAGAAATTTACATTATAAAAAAGATGGCAGAATTCAGTACTGTATCTACAAAACCTTCTGTTTAATCATCTTCCCTTTATTCATTTGCTTAGATTTTTCAGGTCTGGTCAATTTTAGCATGGTGTTATTTACAGTCAAAGATATTTTTTTTTTAAATAGAATTGATATTCTCCTTTGGTTCATTACAATTTACTCAAGCCTAGTAACAGACACACTATTTCTGACACTGATCCATATGTCCCTAGATTCAGATACCAAGAACATGCAAATGGACCATTTAAAAAAAAATTGTAAATGTTTATTCTACGTCCTTATGGAATGAGTGACATAAAAAAAAAAAGTAAAAAAAAAAATAAAAAGTAAAAAAAAAAAAAATAAAAAAAAAAAAAAAAAAAAAAAAATTTTATGGATGGAAGAGCCGCACATTGACGGGCAAAGAGCCGCATGCGGCTCGCGAGCCGCGGGTTGGCCACCCCTGCACTAGTCTAACCATAGCCTAAGTCATACATAGCACAAGTCCCCTCCGGTACTTGAGGTAACAGCAGTCGCATCTTTTCACCTGCGCAGCTCGATCTCTCAGTGGCGAGGAGTAACACGTGGGAGGCTCACGCTGCCCCCGACACTTCCTGATTCTACTGCGCAGGCGCACCAACCGACCTGTAGGAGTCGCTGTCCACAACGCCCGATCCCCACCCATCAGTTTCCCACCCCCTAATATGGCCAATGTGTATTAGTACGGACGACCAGCTAAACTGAAAGCACAGCTAAACTGAAAGCAATGTGGAGCGCTGGGCTCGAACAGGCGAGCCCAGCGTCTCCGCATTCGTGGCGAGCGCCTTGCCCACTACGCCACGTAGCCGCCCGCAACCTTCTTGAGATCAAGTGTAAAAAAAAATCTAAGCAAATGAATAAAGGGAAGATGATTAAACAGAAGGATTTGTAGATACAGTAATAAATGATAATCGATTTTAATTATAAATTCATATTTGACCTTGACCTTATTATGGCCAAATCATACATCTATGGATAGGGAAAAGGCTCCTCTTTACAATGGCAGGGTTGAATCTGGATTTAGTAATGTCCTTGCGGTTTTACGATACAAGAGATATAATTAGCATTTTTTCGATAAATTCGTATTTTCTGTAAATCGTATAAAACAATCGGTAAAAATGAAAATATACACTTTGACTACTGTTTTGATAGGGTTATGGTATTTACTCTTGGCTACAAAAATAAAATAAAAAAAACAGAACCTCTTAACACATTGAATGAATGCCCATCACGAGAATTCTCGTTTTATTTTTTTAATTAGTGATCTGAATTCATATTTCATCAACCGAGTCTACCGTTGGTAAACCAGCCCCACCAGGCGCTCAGATGTGAAAAAAGCGCCCCCTATCGTCTCCCAGATGGTAATGCACCCTTTTGGATTGGACTCCATGAAAATGGATGAGAAAAAAAAACTCCGGAATCCACATTTTACTTCTCACGCATGTAACCGGAGCCGATCAGATTCATGCTGGACCCTCAGCACAGCGTGTAATATGTGTTGTACAGTATGTAGCGGTGGATCAATAAAAGGATCGATTTTTGGAATGGCGATCAGGAATTGGACTAATCCATTTGGATACCATCTGATCTCAGGTAAAGAATCTATTTTACCAGTCTTGTCTTGGGATGATCAAACCTATTTTCACGGAGATATAAGCTTTCCCCCTATGTGTCCCCCAGGCTGTTTGACTGTGCGAGCGGTCAGGAACTAGGAGAATCGATTTTCAGCGCGCGGCACCAGCGTGCATGCGTACACATATACTATCGATGGTCTATCGTTTATTTGGAAACGATTCATAAATAGGCCGAAAAATGACAACGTTCTAGAATATTACAGCACAGGGCGTTTATCAGAGAATCTTTATTTTTTTCTTGAAAACGAGGGCTTTTCAAAATGCTATAAAACGGAAATGAACCGATAAAAAAACAATCCGCTTCGACAATGTTGACTGACGTTAACATTGAAGCGGATGGTGGGCATTCAAGCATTAAATGTGCGCCCCCTGCTGGGCACTGAAAGTGTTAACATCCAAGGGCCCACATGTGGGCCCTCATGAGGACGATTCGCGATGCGCCACTTTGCCGACCTCTAGCGGCTTGGGTGTGCATTTCTTTTAATACAATATATAGATAGAATTAAAGCGCTATTTGTTGCCTGTCAATTGCCCTTTCAGGTGACAAAATCCGTTAAGCAGTTCTCGAGTTACATGCCGATAATGTGAGGCATGAGCCAAAGTACACATTACCACCCCCGACCTCCGGGGGCTCTAGCTCCGTCAATCATTTGGCGATCTCGAAAAAGGACAGGGTTGTAGCCAATGAGTGTGGCTTTAGTTTCCAATGATACCGCATGATATGATAATTGGGGATCTAATACGGTCTCTATTGATCGATTTATGATAAAGAAAAGCATGGTCCCCCTAAAGGGGGACCTACAGGCTTAACAGGTTAGAAAGTTGATTTAGTTGGGCTGGGGCTTCTCCCTGGGCTGGGTCTGGGTCTGGAAAGTTGATTTCATAAAAAAAAAAGACTCATTTAATCAGATTGATCACTTTATTCAAATTGAGGATTTAAAAAAATAAAATAAAGATTATATAAAACATAAATTTGAATTCTTATTATTATTATATTTTTTTTTATTTAAAACTGAGCTAGCTAACGAGGGAACGGAGGTATTATGCACTCGAGTCGACTATTGCTGGAGCATTTGTTGATATCAGCAGCTATCAGTAGCTAGCCAGCTAGATACCGTTAGACAATGCCTCGTCATGTATTAAACTAAAAGTGAATAGTTGACTGGGTCATTGTTTAAACAGTAACGGTATCTCATGGAGGTCCGCTCTTCTAGACTAGAGCAGACTGCCTCTGTGTTGATACGAGCAGAAGCCCTTAGCCAATAGTATCCCGCTGCAGGGCTGGGCGGATATGACTCGTTGCCACGTTTTTTTTTCAAAATAAGAGTATCATACGAACCGAATGTTGCTAACTGCCGGAGCCATCGATATTATGACTGGAGATGCGCTTGGGGCGGAAATGAGACTCGCACAGATTTTCAAAATAAGAGTATCGTTATGAACTTGATTGATTGATTACACGCCACACGGCGGGCAGACCTCTCAGTGGGAGGCGCCAAACGTAAAAACTGAGCGCCAATGGCGGGTGGCGGGCTCTAAATTCGCTCCCTGTGTGTGTTGTTTCTTTTTTAGTACGGGATCATTAAAACCTTTATTTCAACTCGTAAGACACTGAGGTTACCCTCATTTACAGCGACGACGAGCTTACAAAACAAAGACACGGTTTATCAGCATTTTCAGACATATAGGCACAATAAATAAGAATAAACAATAAAAGATCAGCTAGACGGTTACAAGTCGACACAGTGGTCGAAGATCATACTTTTAAATGCAGCAAAAGGAGGAAAAAACCTGAAGAAACTCCTCAAGATATGACCGTTTGAACGTACGCAGTGTTGTCCTATGAGAGTGACAGCCGTGTTGTCCTATGAGAGTGCAGCCGTGTTGTTGTCCTATGAGAGTGACAGCCGTGTTGTTTGTCCTATGAGAGTGACAGCCGTGTTGTCCTATGAGAGTGACAGCCGTGTTGTTGTCCTATGAGAGTGACAGCCGTGTTGTCCTATGAGAGTGACAGCCGGTTGTCCTATGAGAGTGACGACGTTCCACTTCCCTTGCAGTCCTCCTTCTAATCTGGCCGATGAGCGATAAGCTATTTCCTGATTTTTAAGAAGAGCACATGAAACGAAAAAGCGAAGTAAAACCTAAGCGATGCTGTGACAAGAAAGAGCAGGATTTCCTTCACTCCACCCTGATAAATATATATATCCTGATAGATAGATAGATAGATAGAGAGAGAGAGAGAGAGAGAGAGAGAGAGAGAGAGAGAGAGAGAGAGAGAGAGAGAGAGAGAGAGAGAGAGAGAGAGAGAGAGAGAGAGAGAGAGAGAGAGAGAGAGAGAGGAGAGAGAGAGAGAGAGAGAGAGAGAGAGAGAGAGAGAGAGAGAGAGAGAGAGAGAGAGAGAGAGAGAGAGAGAGAGAGAGAGAAGAGAGAGAGAGAGAGAGAGAGAGAAGAGAGAGAGAGAGAGAGAGAGAGAGAGAGAGAGAGAGAGAGAGAAGAGAGAGAGAGAGGGAGAGAGAGAGAGAGAGAGAGAGAGAGAGAGAGGAGAGAGAGAGAGAGAGAGAGAGAGAGAGAGAGAGAGAGGAGAGAGAGATGAGAGAGAGAGAGAGAGAGAGATGAGAGAGAGAGAGAGAGAGACTAACTAAACTAAACCATACACTGTGACTTCGTGTCTCCATGTTATGTCCGTCATCATTATTGTTCATTTGCTCAGGCTGGTCAGTTCAGGGGCAGTGACCAGTTCACCACACTGGAATCTGATATTTAAAAAACTAAAGAAACAATGTGAACACAGGCGGCTAGGTGGCGCAGTGGGCAAGGCGCTCGCCACCAACGCAGGAGATGCTGGGTTCGAGCCCAGCTCTCGGCGTTGCTACCAGCTTGGCTGGTTGTTCATACTAATACAATTGGCAGTATTAGGGGGTGGGAAGCTGGTGGGTGGGGATCGGACGTTGTGGACAGCGACTCCTACAGGTCGGTTGTCGCGCCTGCGCAGTAGAATCAGGAAGTGTCGGGGGCAGCGTGTCCCTCCCACGCAGACCCCCGCCACAGAGATCGCGCTGTGCAGGTGAAAAGATGCGACGGCTGCCTCCTCGAGAAAGATGCGACGGCTGCCTCCTCGAGTACCGGAGGGGACATGTGATGCAAGGCTTCGTCCACATTGCAGCCGGCCTGTGGGAGGCATGGCCTAACAGCGTTCGAGACAGGGGAGGGTAGAATTGGACGATACGAAATTGGGGAAGGGAGACAAATTTAAAATGGGGAGAAAAAGTAGATAAATCTTTTAATCTTTGCTTTTCTGTTCTTGGGGAAGCGAGGCTTTCTGCTGCCTGGTGAGAGGAGACCCCCTGAAATCAGCGCCACATCGAGTCGAAATCACAACATACATCTGTTGTTTAAAAAAAAAGACAAATGTAAAAGATTTTTTTTTTTATTATATATTTAAATACTTATAACAATCTCGATAATTATCGATATCGATATCGTTACCGTGATATCATTTTTGGCCATATCGCCCAGTCCTAGACTGTGTGTGTAACAAAGAGGGATATGAGGACTGTGTGTAACTAGGAGGGATATGAGGACTGTGTGTAACTAGGAGGGATATGAGGACTGTGTGTAACTAGGAGGGATATGAGGACTGTGTGTAACTAGGAGGGATATGAGGACTGTGTGTAACTAGGAGGGATATGAGGACTGTGTGTAACTAGGAGGGATATGAGGACTGTGTGTAACTAGGAGGGATATGAGGACTGTGTAACTAGGAGGGATATGAGGACTGTGTGTAACTAGGAGGGATATGAGGACTGTGTGTAACTAGGAGGGATATGAGGACTGTGTGTAACTAGAAGGGATATGAGGACTGTGTGTAACTAGGAGGGATATGAGGACTGTGTGTAACTAGGAGGGATATGAGGACTGTGTGTAACTAGGAGGGATATGAGGACTGTGTGTAACTAGGAGGGATATGAGGACTGTGTGTAACTAGGAGGGATATGAGGACTGTGTGTAACTAGGAGGGATATGAGGACTGTGTAACTAGGAGGGATATGAGGACTGTGTGTAACTAGGAGGGATATGAGGATCTTGTGTAACTAGGAGGGATATGAGGACTGTGTGTAACTAGAAGGGATATGAGGACTGTGTGTCACTAGAAGGGATATGACTAGAGGACTGTGTGTAACTAGGAGGGATATGAGGACTGTGTGTAACTAGGAGGGATACGAGGACTGTGTGTGTGTGTGTAACTAGGAGGGATATGAGGACTGTGTGTAACTAGGAGGGATATGAGGACTGTGTGTAACTAGGAGGGATATGAGGACTGTGCAGGGTTCGAAATTAACGGGGGCTCGGGGCAAAATGCCCTTGAAAATGGACAAAATGCCCTCGAAAATCAGTTAAGGGGGGCAGAAAATGCCCCCGACAGTTTACTAATTATATATATAATTATATATATGATCTACAGTGCGAGCATTTCCCTTGTATTTGCCCCTAATAATATGTGTGTGTGTGCGCGACCCGGAAAAATCATTTACTCGAGACGAGTGACGATTAAAAAACAGCTCCGCTGTTAATAGTCCCACATTACACAAGGCGCATAAACGTCCAATCACAGTAGCGCCCGAAAACAAAGTCACGGTACCGGCTTAGGCAAGTTATACATTCAGAATCAGACAACGCAAAAAAATCAGCCAGCCATGAAGCCCATTCATTTTTATTTTGAGCAAAAGAGAGACGAGGAGAAAGAGGAATCCGGCTGACATGGTTTTTTGAAGTGATATTCGCACGTGTTTTTGCGGGTCCAGTCCCCACGGTATGTTGACAGAATTCGCAAAACACCTTATCGACTGAAGCATAAAAGTCATTAGGATACTGCTCTGCTCTGAATTTAGGGCTTAGTGGGGAATTTCTTCCGACGTTAACGTTAACGACGCACCGAAGCAGCTAGACGCTTGGACATTTCTCCGTGTTGTGTGTAACACGCAGCGGTCCCCGCCTCCCTAGCTCCTTGCAACAAACGTTCCACCCAAAAACGGAATTTCTATTTCATAATGAATTAAATAATTGTATAAAGAATTTTCAATGTTCTGTCATCTAATAATATATTCCATTACCTTTCCTATCTGTATCAAAGTCAAAATGTTGGTATCATAACAACACTACAACATACAAAAGCAGCTTGACAACCGATATCCTTTGCGTTTGATTGATTGAAAACTTTATTAACAGATTGCAGAATGGGTACAGTACAGTACAGCTCAATACACACAATTGTTAAGGGGATGCAGACCAGAGAAAGACTTTCGTCTTGTTTACATCAGGGTCCCCCATTTTCAATTCATAGTGTGCACACGCACAGTATAATATGCATGTGATAAATAGTTAATAAACTCTGTGTTACTTGAACAATTTTCACTGTGCTCCTAAATTTCTTTGTGTGCGCCTAAATTTTTATTTAGATTTTATTTATTAACATTTTATTTAGGAGCACATACATTTACATTTACATTTAGTCATTTAGCTGACGCTTTTATCCAAAGCGACTTACAAGTTCTGTACGACAAGCCATCAGGAAGGGCACAACTCTATCAGCTGAGCAACAATGTTCATCAAAGTGTTGAGTGCTACAGTGTAGGTTAGTTTATTAGGACAAGTGCATGACAGTACGGTTAGTTAGGGTTAGATTTTTTTTTTTTTTTTTTTTTAATTCAGATAATGGTTGAAGAAGTGCGTCTTTAGTCGACGGCGAAAGATTGGACGTGATTCGGCTGTCCTAACTGGGGTGGGTAGTTCATTCCACCATTGTGGGGCAAGGACTGAGAATAGGCGACTTCTCTTTGATGACCCTCCCGGAGCTTGGATAGGAGTAGGTCTGAGGCGGCCAGAAGATGCAGAGCGTAGGGGTCTTGAGGGTGTGTAGTTAGAGACCATTGACCGGAGGTAGGCGGGAGCGGTTCCCTTTGCCGCACGGTATGCTAGGTCGAGGGCCTTGAAGCGGATTCGTGCAGCAATGGGGAGCCAGTGCAGGTCCCTAAGAAGTGGGGTGACATGGGCCGACTTCGGTAGGTTTGAGATCAGGCGGGCCGCTGCGTTCTGAATGAGTTGAAGAGGCTTAGTGGCAGTGGCCGGGAGGCCAGCGAGCAGTGCATTGCAGTAGTCGAGGCGGGAGATGACTGTTGATTGGACGAGGAGTTGGGTGGCTTCTTTTGTCAGGAAGGGGCGTATCCTTCTGACGTTGCTCAGGAGGAATCGGCAGGTTCTGGTCGTCGCTGCGATGTGAGCAGAGAAGTTCAACTGGTCGTCGAGGACAACACCAAGGTTCTTGGCGGTCGGGGACGCAGTCACAGCTGCATTCTCGACTGTGATTGAAAGGTCGGTTAGGGGGAGGATTTGGCCGGCAGGTGGAGCAATTCTGTTTTGCTTAGGTTCAGTTTGTGCTCCTTGGGAAAAAGGTTAGCGTAGAGCCCTATATATGGAGACATTAACATTACATTATCAAACATAGGGACGAAGACTGTAAAAAAAGTGTCAACAATGTTTTATAATCCTTATGTTAATTATCATTAAAATTCAGTGCCCCCGAAATACAAAAAAAATCCCCCGAAAATCAATTAAGGGGGGGCAAAAAAAGCCCTTGAAAAAAAATGTTAATTTCTAACCCTGGGACTGTGTGTAACTAGGAGGGATATGAGGACTGTGTGTAACTAGGAGGGATATGAGGACTGTGTGTCACTAGGAGGGATATGAGGACTGTGTGTAACTAGGAGGGATATGAGGACTGTGTGTAACTAGGAGGGATATGAGGACTGTGTGTCACTAGGAGGGATATGAGGACTGTGTGTAACTAGGAGGGATATGAGGACTGTGTGTAACTAGGAGGGATATGAGGACTGTGTGTAACTAGGAGGGATATGAGGACTGTGTGTAACTAGGAGGTATATGAGGACTGTGTGTAACTAGGAGGTATATGAGGACTGTGTGTAACTAGGAGGTATGCAAAAAGACATTTAAATTGCCTTGTGTACATTGACAATAAAATAATCGATGGGTAATTCGGTGCCAATACCCAGCTGACAGTTTGCCGAGGCGACATTACTGCAGATCGCAGGACTGAAGTGCATCATAATCACCATCATCATCATCATCATCATCGCAGCGTGGAGACCAGACCCCCGGTCAGCAGAGTGTGTCGTCAACACGGGGAGAGAGAGACGGGCCGGTTCACTCTGCTGCTTGCTCATCAGTCCATTCAGACCGGAGCTACAAGAACCTTCATCTCAGCAGCAGAGCTCAGCTCTTTCTTGGGTGTGTGAGAGGTGGGGGGGGGGGGTGGGGGGGGGGGGGGGGGGGGGGTATCTTTAAGCAAGGGGTCTGGTGGGTCCTCCCCCCCCGCCCACCCCCAGGAGGTTTTGAGCGTCAATCACACTTAATTTCCTGCATTCTGGTGAACTTTTATGCACCAATTTGTGCCTTTTTTATGCATCAATTAATTGGTGGAAATGTATTTAATTAAGGAAAAGATAACATTCAGCTACCCGCTGACACAAATATAATGAAATATAATGCAGTAAGGCTCTGAAATTGTTGGTTAATATATAGTTACAGGTATGAAGGATATATAAGTGTTTTAAAGAGGTTATTTTTTACCTCCTTTGGGGTTGGGGGCTTGTCTTTCATACTAGCTATATTTTTTGGAGGTGGACACATTTACCTCTTCTGAGGGGGACATGTCTCCCTTGGGGGGGGGGGGGGTCAGAAATGGATGAAAGGATATGCCATCACCCCTTGATAGCAAAACGATACTGAAGTTTGTTATAAACTGTCAAACGGTGTGTCTTCTTCAAACATCGTCACGTGAGACGGTGAGTTGGAATGTTTAGGTGATGCAACAACGTTCATGCTCGTAATCGTAATGCCGACTATTCAAAACGTTTCGAAAATGGACTCAAGCAGGCGGCTGGGTGGCGCAGCGGACTAAGCGCTCGTCACCAACGCGTGAGACACTGGTATCGAATCCGGCTGTCAGCGGTGCCTCCGGCTTGGCCGGTCGTCATACTGGCTCAATTGGCAGAGTCAGCGGGAGCAAAGCCGGTGGGTGGTAATCTGGTCATTGTAAACAGCGACCCCTACAGGTCGGTCAGGGCGCCTGCACAGCGAGGAAGGGAGATGGTGAGGGTAGTGTGAGCCTCCCACACGTTACACCTCACCAATGAGAGTCCGCGCTGGCAGGTGGGGGGCACATGTGAGCAACGACCAGGAAGGGGAGGGGGGAATTTGCACGACTAAAATTGGGATGGGAGAAAACACAGAAAAACAGGGGGAGAAAAAGTGGATCAAAAAGAAAAGAAAATGGACTCAAGCTATTTATGGCTCATTAACCCATTCACTGCCACACTACCAAACAGTTAACCCTTTCACTGCGACAATACACAGAAGGTTAACCCTTTCACTGCCACACAACAGCAGGTTAACCATTTCACTGCCACACTACATAAGGTTAACCCTTGCACTACCACTCTACAGAAGGTTAACCTTTCACTACCACACTACAGACGAAAACCTTTCACTACCACACTACAGAAGGTTAACCTTTCACTACTACACTACAGAAGGTTAACCTTTCACTACAGAAGGTTAACCCTTTACTATCACACTACAGAAGGTTAACCTTTCACTATCACACTACTAGGGCTGTACCGAATGTAATTATTTAACATTCGAAGCTTCGATTGATTCGAACAAAGCTTCGAATGTCTATAAAAAGAAATTTACTAAAAGAATAAATACGATTTTTTTTCTTTTTATAAACTAAATCCTCAATTTGAATAAAGTGATTAATCTGATTAAATTAGTCTTTTTCTTTTATTAAAGGGGAACTATTTTACTATTTCTTTCACTATTTTGGGCACTTTTACACAATTCCTGTGAGTCTATGGAACACCTCTGTAATTTTTTATTTTTTTTTATTCATTGTTTTGTATTTCTAATCAAGTCCTCAAAAACAGCATTTTTCTACCTTAAGATCTTAAGCCGTTTTGAGCCTGGGCTCCAACCACTGTGTGCAGCTCATCTTGTACCTCTCCATTATCATGCAGCGGTGTCTTTCTGACATCACAAATCAGCACATTTTCAGATGACTCAGTTCAGTGAGGGTGAATATTGTGAGAGGAGAATTGGAAGAATGCGCCAATATGAGAATTAGAGACATAGATCATATTAATATAAGTTCACATAGCTAGGAAACAATGCTAAACACTCAAAAAGGCCATTTATAAGATAGTTCCCCTTTAAATCAACTTTCTTTAATGAATATAACTCATCAGTTTCATCACCATAAATAATCCAATAAGGGCACGGTTGGTATGAAAGTGATGGTGACGTCTTATAGTATAATATTAGTGTAGCCTAATCTTTAACTGCAACTGTAAAGAAAACCCCCATTGGTTTAAACAGATTGAATAGACACAAAAAAAAGTAAAAAAGAAAAAAAAAAAAAATTTAATATTCAAATGTTGATTTAGAATTCGAATGTCAACATTATGATCGAAGCTTCGAAGCATTCGGTACAGCCCTACACACTACAGAAGGTTAACCCTTCACTACCACACTACAGAAGGTTAACCATTCACTGCCACACTACAGAAGGTTAACCATTCACTACCACACTACAGACGATTAACCTTTCACTACTACACTACAGAAGGTTAACCTTTCACTACCACACTACAGAAGGTTAACCTTTCACTACCACACTACAGAAGGTTAACCTTTCACTACCACACTACAGATGATTAACCTTTCACTACCACACTACAGAAGGTTAACCTTTCACTACCACACTACAGAAGGTTAACCTTTCACTACCACACTACAGAAGGTTAACCTTTCACTACCACACTACAGAAGGTTAACCTTTCACTACCACACTACAGAAGGTTAACCCTTTCACTACCACACTACAGAAGGTTAACCCTTCACTACCACACTACAGAAGGTTAACCATTCACTACCACACTACAGAAGGTTAACCTTTCACTACCACACTACAGACGATTAACCTTTCACTACCACACTACAGACGATTAACCTTTCACTACCACACTACAGAAGGTTAACCTTTCACTACCACACTACAGAAGGTTAACCCTTTCACTACCACACTACAGAAGGTTAACCCTTCACTACCACACTACAGACGATTAACCTTTCACTACCACACTACAGAAGGTTAACCTTCCACTACCACACTACAGACGATTAACCTTTCACTGCCACACTACAGAAGGTTAACCAGTTTCACTGCCACACTACCAAGGGTTAACCCTTTCACTACCACACTACATAAGGGTTAACCCTTTCACTACCACACTACAGAAGGTTAACCCTTCACTACCACACTACAGACGATTAACCTTTCACTACCACACTACAGACGATTAACCTTTCACTGCCACACTACAGAAGGTTAACCTTTCACTGCCACACTACAGAAGGTTAACCAGTTTCACTGCCACACTACCAAGGGTTAACCCTTTCACTACCACACTACATAAGGGTTAACCCTTTCACTACCACACTACACAAGGTTAACCCTTTCACTACCACACTACCAAAGGGTTAACCATTTCATTAACCAGGAAGGCTTATTGACTTAGTTCACCTGTCCGCCACAGATGTCCCCCATGTTAAAGGTGAACGCCACCCATTTTAAGAATTAACATTCATGTCCACCCCCCCCCCCCCCACCCCCTGTGCCCCGGGACAGTTCAGACCACTCTCTCCTGAAGCTAGAGAGAAAAACCCTCCAGTCTGTGATGGATCTGTGATGTCATTGGGATGTAAAAAGCTGGGGCTGCTTCTCCATAGATAATTAGATTAGGTTAGATTAGATTCAAATTGTCATCATCATACGGCACAAGTACAGTATATACAACGAAAAGAAGTTCGGCATCCAACCAGAGTGCAAATGTAACAGTAAAGTGCAACAGCGATATATACAATGTACAGGTGATTAAACTGGGTATAAAACGTATGAATTAGTACTACTGAGTAATAGTGCTAATAATCAGATGTACAGAGCTGTAGTAGTAATGTGTACAGACAGTGATACAGTTATAAAGAGGACACGGCTTATGGTTTCATTTATAATGAATGGGGCTCAGACTTAAGGGGCACCTACACCCAGGAGGTCTGAATAAGGGAAATAACAATAATAATTAAAACCCACTTAAGTGTAAGCAAGAGCTCACTAAAACACGTGATGGCCTTTGGCCTTTTGCGGTCGCATTTACTGCCCGCCACTCTAAGCCGAAGGAAGTGTCGCTGTTTGGATTACGAGTTGGTGGCGACAACATAAGCATGACACACACAATGGACTCCCATGTGCACCACTTCCTCCACACCTGGTGCCAGCAGGAACTTTGATCACATCCCCTCCCATCATTTATAGCAACTCTATGGGTTTAGGAAGGACCTTACACACACACCAAAGGAAATGATAACAATACACCAGATATATCATAATCCTGATGCAGAGGAAGTGAAGATGACACAAGCTCTAGCGTCAGCATGCCGTGATAGAGAGAGTTTTATTTGTCCACTTTCGTGGATATTTGTCTTTGGCTTCACCATGGTTGCAATCGACAAGACAACACAGTACAAACACCACACAGGCACAAAAGACTATTGGCTCAAAACAGCCCAATACATCTAGACACTAGACAGAAGAGAAACAACAACACAAACACAGACGGAGCTTCACTGGTAGTGGTACCTAACCAGTACCATGGTAAAAATTAAGCATGGGGGTTTGAGATGTTGGTGTTTACACAGCTTGTGTTAATACGGTAATGGGTCCATTCAGTAGTTCATCATCATCATCATCATCATCATCATCGATCTCTGTTTACTAACCCGCCATAGAAGAAACAAGAACAATAACTGTCAACAACAACACAATATTATCACCCAGAGGCACTGGTTCTACATCATGTGACCTTGGGACCCCCAGGTCAGGGACATAGACCTGATAGTGTCCCAGGGAGTGGACCCCAGCCTGAGAGAGAGTTGTTGTTGCACAACTGTCTGTCTGTATTGTACACATAGGCGTGGATATAATAACAGTAAAAGCTATGATCAGAATAGTCCTCCTCATAGCCTACATTATCTCTATCTCTCTACTACTCGTTTGCCCTGCCCCTGGCACCTCAAGGACCCACGACGGGTCCCAGCCAGGACCCCACTTTGAGAACCAATGCCCTGAGGGGGGAGCGTGCAACTTCGTTGTGTGTCATCTCCTCTCCCAGCAGCTATCATAGCTCTATCATGGTATCTGTTTTAGAATGTACTGTCGCAGTAAAAACGTTCTAATAATATTATAAACTAGATAAAACTAGGAGGGAAAGAAGTTCAAGAACCCATTACAACATCACAACGTGTTGCCGCTCGCAGAAAGAATCCCCTCCCAACTCTCTTGTGACAGATCTCTCTCTCTCAGTCTCTCTCTCTCTGTGTCTCTCTCTCTCTCTCTCTCTCTGTGTGTCTCTCTCTCTCTTTCTCTCTCTGTGTCGCTCTCTCTCTCTCTCTCTGTCTCTCTCTCTCCCCCCCTCTCTCTCTCTGTCTCTCTGTGTGTGTGTCTCTCTCTCTCTCTGTGTCTCTCTCTCTCTCTCTCTGTGTCTCTCTCTCTCTCTGTCTGTGTGTGTGTCTCTCTCTCCCCCTTCTCTCTCTCTGTCTCTCTGTGTGTGTCTCTCTCTCTCTCTGTGTCTCTCTCTCTTTCTCTCTCTCTCTCTTTCTCTCTCTCTGTGTGTCGCTCTCTCTCTCTGTCTCTCTGTCTCAGTGTGTGTGTCTCTCTCTCTCTGTGTGTGTGTCTCTCTCTCTTTTTCTCTCTCTCTCTCCATCCCCCCCTCTCTCTCGGTCTCTCTCTCGGGTCTCTCTCCCCCCGCTCTCTCTCAGGTATCGTATCTCTCTCTCAGGTCTCTCTCTCTCTCAGGTCTCTCTCTTTCTCTCTCTCTCAGGTCTCTCTCTCAGGTCTCTCTCTCTCTCTCTCTCAGGTCTCTCTCTCTCAGGTCTCTCTCAGGTCTCTCTCTCTCTCTTTCTCTCAGGTCTCTCTCTCTCAGGTCTCTCTCTTTCTCTCTCTCAGGTCTCTCTCTCTCTTTCTCTCTCTCAGGTCTCTCTCTCTCAGGTCTCTCTCAGGTCTCTCTCTCTCTTTCTCTCAGGTCTCTCTCTCTCAGGTCTCTCTCACTCTAAATTCTTGGTGGGAGGTGTCAACAAGAGTTCAGACAACAAGACGGAAACAACAGCCCCGTGTTGTTGTTGTTGTTGTTGTTGTTATTATTATTATTATTATTATTATTATTATTATTATGAATATAATAGTTAGTTTACCTGTTGATCTTCAGCGCGAACGCTCGCCGATCGCTGCTCTGCGAGGAGGAAGACATGAAGAAGAGTATAAACTCCCGGTGGGTGCGCGAGGCGCTGTGTTCAGGCGGCGCTCCGCACGCGCTGCTGCTGTGTCCTCGCGAGCCTCATGTTAGCGGTGAGTGGCAGGCGGGGGGGGCGGGGCCTCATGGGTGAGTGGCAGGCGGGGAGGCGGGGCGGGGGGGGGGCGCGGGAGGGAGGGAGAAGTTCTGGCCCTGGGTCCGAGATGCATCACTCCAATAGGGTCCAGCTGCAGAACCATACTGGGCTCCTCCCACTGCCACATTGTCAGACCCCACGCTTTCCGGCCCCTCTCTCCCAATGGCTGATTTGGGTCACGTGACCATCACAGGCCCGCTCAGCCATAGATATCTATAGAACACTAGATAGCTTAAGGCGGAGTCACCAGCGTCACTGAACCGCCGCCATCTTGCGCAGGTCAGCCTTGAGTGAGAGTGAGTGAGCTGCACAGACAAAAATACTCATAACTCGCTGAAATATTGACGGATTTACAAACGGGTTGGTTTGCTATAAACATCAAAGATGTAGTTATGATACTGCATACTTATAAAAAAAAATTTAAAGATGTTTTTTTTTACAAATCGCTTGAATCATAGCCACGTTAATAATGCTTGTAATAAACCAAACCGTTTGTAAATCCGTCAATATTTCAGCGAGTTATGAGTATTTTTGTCTGTGCAGCTCACTCACTCTCACTCAAGGCTGACCTGCGCAAGATGGCGGCGGTTCAGTGACGTCGGTCACGTCGCTCTCCATTGGCCGGCAGCGCGGGCAAGCTATCTAGTGTTCTATATATATATCTATGCGCTCAGCAGCGCCACCCACCCAATGGCTGGGGTGAGCAGCCACGGGAGGGCCGCGAGATGATTTCAAAAAGAATTTAAATTAAAAAAAAAGTCCAAAAAAAAAAAGTAATTTTTTTTTCAGGCCACTGAACTTAGAAGCAGGCCAGGGCAGTGTTTCTAGTTGTATTCTAAAATTATATTCTATTGTATTCTAAAATGTGACTATATGGTTTTATATTAACTTAATAAATAAACAAAAACGAAAAATCTACTTATTTCAACGAACATTTCACACTAAATAACAGATTATGCACATAAAACGCTGAAAACAACCGAAGCAACAATAGTATTTTAATGAGGCTATTATTATTATCATTATTATTTTGCAACAAGTTAGCCCTCTCATAAATAGCACATATAAATGAATAACTAACTTGAACTAACTTAATAGGATTGAAGTGATATTTGGCTTAAAAAATCGGTCGCCTGGCAAAAAAAAAAAAAAAAAAAAGCCTGACGATGTGCATTGGGCCGCGGCTCTCTGACGCCTTATTTTCTGGGTCCTGGCCTGAAAAGTTTGGGAACCCCTGGTCTATTGCACTGTGCAGGATTGATTGATTGATTGAAAACTTTATCTCAGACCCCACACTTTCCCAATAGGGTCCAGCTGCATCCCCGGAGAAATCCGCTCACGGGCAACTTCCGCCAGCCACAGGACACGTCTGCCGCTGACAGGACACGCGCGCTGATTGGCGGAAAGTACGGAAGTATCTCGAAGTACATCTGGCGTAAACTACGGACGTTTCTCTACGTTAGCAAACGTTAATTGAACGCCAAAAGCAGACGCAGTTAGTTAGCACGCAGGTTCATTAGCAAACAACTTTAACAAAGATGGAGAAATGCAATTACAAGGTAAGCCTTATTATTACCTTGTATTCATTTATAAGATAAGATAAATTCAGCAGCATGGGGAGGGGGGAGGGGAGGTACAGGTAGTAGAAGACATAGAGGTACAGGTCACATAATTCCTACAGTGGAGAAGTAAAAATAGAATAAAAAGGCAGTGTAAACAATATAGGATTCTTAATAGGACTAGTTGTTAAAGATCCCTAAATATTCAGCACAACAATTGAATGAGGTTGGAGTGGGGTGGAATTTGGCAATGATCACGTGATGATCACCAGTACGACACATCTTCAGTTGTGTTCCCCGACCTCATTGGGTGTTTCGGCCATTTATCACAATACACCCTCTGCCGAGGTTGGCCCACCACAGGCTGATCAGGCCTGGGTGTGTGTCGCACAGTGGCACCACGTGTTCATTTAGCAGCCCATGATGCGTCTCTACGTTTCAGCCACAACCAGTGACTGCTCCGTTCTGCTGCAGTGGCAAGTTCTTTGATTGCCTTTCGTTGGGCCTGTCCTCTGATCCCTACTTCCTTCAGGAGCCTTGTGGTGGAACTGGCTACAAAGCCTCTGCAGCCCACCTCCACTGGCCACACCTTCACGTTCCAGCCCCGCCCCTCTGCTTCAGCTGCTAAGTTGGCATATCGCAGCCTCTTCCGTTCAAATGCCTCATCGATGGCTTCCTCCCATGGGACCGTCAGCTCAACGATGAAGACACGCCGGCAAGATTTGGACCAGAGGACCAGGTCTGGGCGCAGGTTGGTCGCTGCAATTTCAGATGGGAAGGTAAGCCTCTGGCTGAGGTCTACCCGCATTTCCCAATCCCGGGCTGCGTTCAGTGGGCCTGAGTTCGGAGGTGACGGCTTGGTCCGCCGTTTCTCCCCTTCCCGGATGAAGGTTGTTTTCCGTGGGAAGGTAGTTTGGGCATTTAGAGGCATGGCGTTGGTGGTTACTCTCTTGTTCTCAAGTTCGGCAGCCAAGCACTTCAGTACCTGGACATGTGCATATGAGCAACAAGGTGCGAGATGAGGGTATGTATATCAGTTATTTTGCCCTACAATAAATATAGTTGGAATATATAATCTAATAATCCAATAGTCTAAATCTAATCCTAAATTATCTAATTATCACGGTTGTGTTTGGAACGCAATATAGAGAGATGGAGAGAGAGGGAGGAAGCGCTGCCTGGCAGGAACCATGACACTAATAATCTAAATGCTAAACGCATACAACTGGACACCCTGCAAAGTGACTGTTTATGTCTTTCTGTTAGATTTTCTATGTCAGTAATGCATATGTAGCATGGTTTTTGTGTCTGGGTGATTATCTGTTCTTGAGAAGTGTTTTTGCAACTTGTGAGATTACGTTTAGGTGTGGCAGAGCCTGTGTGGTTTCTAAGGGGATTATTGGTGATTACTACTGGTTGCTACATGGTTAGTTGATGATTAATTATCACAATTCTTAATTAACCAAAATATCCCCTCCCCTCCCCTCCCCTCCCCTCCCGCACTGTACTGTAATGTACTCTAGTTAGGCCTACACATTACAGTTCAGATGAGGGGAATCATTCCTCAGCTGGAACCATGTGTCAACTGCTGCACAGCATACCATTGCCCTTTCTGCAAGCCTGGTGTGTTTAAGCCAACGTTTAGGAGCAAGGTCCTAACACATCTGGACAGACACAAAAGGCAAGCAGTGCAGCACAAAGGTATTCCCTGTTGTATTCATTGCATGTTGTTTTCTTGCACTGGTAACTCCTGTAAATGATGGACCAACATGTGGAAACAAAAGCATTGCAGTTTGACATGCACCGCCACCATCAGCCATAACATTAAAACGACCTGCTTAACATTTTCTTTCATGATTAAAAATAAACACTCTATAAACACGGGTTTAAGCAGGTGGTTGGTTTTAATGTTATGGCTGATCGGTGTACATATCTTTTCCAGATCACACCATCTTTAAGTGCAATTTGGAATGCAGGGGCAATGGTCACTTCCACTGTCCCTCCTACAAAACCACACATTTTGAGAAGAAAGACCGGTTTATAGCGCATGTGGCTGCACTGTGCAGGAGCAGCTTCCACAGTACAGAAACACTGCATGTGGATGGAGGTGTCGGAGAGAGTAAGGTCAAAGAACTGCTGTCGTATCAATTCGAGATGACTTCTAATAAAGTGCTATATAATTAAAATGTATTATGTTGTCCTTTTGTATTGTTTCAGTGAGGTGGAGGAATTTGACCGGAGGATAAACAAACAAATGAAGAAGGAAGGGAGACCATGGCACATTTGGTAGTTAGTGCTTTTGCCTACTTCCTTCACAATCATAGGTTTGAATATCAGCTTAGGCCATGTTGTTATGCGTGCCAAGTTGTGTGTTGGGTCCACTTCAGATTTATGATAACCTTTTAAGAATGTGGAGATGTCCCTGCCCTTTCTCAACCTCAGTTTGATCTGTGGTGATGAGCGGCCAATTTCTTGTGTGCAATATTACTTGTCCTATTATTGTCCCTTATTTGAAGAGATTAATGCACAAGAGCTGTACTGGCCTAACAGAAATTATGTTTGTGCTTTCTTCTAGATAACGCCTTCAACCGTCATTTGGCCATGGGACTGGTTCTCGGCAATGGAAATAATTTTTTTTTACAAATTGCTAAAAACACTGTCGACTGATTTCTTCTGCAGTTTATTATTGCATTTACATGTTGACATAACTATTGCTTAGATCAATAACACTTGTGTTACCTAAAAGCTGTAAATAGTACTGTACAACTGTACAAGCAAAACTGTACATTGGAATATTGACAACCATACTTGGTAATTTACTGTACATTGGAGGGGGTTGGGTTACAGCACAGGAGCAGAGTATAAACAGTACAGGAATGAGAAACAGTCTAAATGGGTTTTAACATTTTCGTTTATTTCATGCGCATATCTGTAATACCTGATCGGTACAATATCTACTAACCTGATCAATACAAGATATTCCTACCAGATCGATATACGTTCGGTAACAATCGCGTGACGAGCTGTGTCTTTGCCCAAACTACCTGGCGTTCTATCGCCATGCTCTAAGACAAACTCTAACCTTAACCAACTTCGAAAGAGTGCCTAAGCTTAACCGTCGAAAGAACTTGCCGTCACGCTCTAAGACAAACTCTAACCTTAACCTACTTCGAAAGAGTGCCTAAGCCTAACCAGTGTAGAAACAATTACTAAAGAGCAATCACTCCTCACCCACCAGCAGGGGACAGGGGGGGACACAGGGACCCCCCGAATGCCTTGGGAGCACTTTATGTAAAGTTTATGTTTTTTATTTATGTTAATCATTATATGTATTCGGTGAAGAGAGCGGAGGCTACAACCGGAGGGGGGAATGAATGTGACATGGGGGGGACTGACAGACGAAAGAAGAAGAAAGATGACAATGGTTAAAGGTATAAAAATGATGTCGTTAAACGTTAATGGAATGAATAATGTGATAAAGAGGGGCAAAGTGATGTTGAAATGTAAAAAAAGTGAGATGAAAGTGATTTTTCTGCAGGAGACACATTTGGTAGCACAGGATCATGAGAAACTGAAGAGGTTCGGATATGAAAATGCATACCGCTGCTGTCGGGACAAAACCTCATAACTCCATTTTTTTATTTATTTTTTTATTATATAAATCAACTCCGTAGATCATCCTCCATATGTGTGTGTGGGTTTTACAAAGTTTAAACAATGGGAAAGCATTAAACCGATCATCTGTCTAAACCTCCTAACTCTATTCACCCTCAAATCTGTATTAGTTTTTTTCATCTGCTGAAAAGTTGGGTTTTTGGAGTTATGAGGTTTTGTCCCGACAGCAGCGATACTATAGTTCCTTTAAACGGAACCTGAGGAGAGGAGTAATCACGTTAATCAAAAACACAGTCAAATTTGAATTGATCAAGGAGGTAAGAGACAAGGAGGGAAGGTTTGTTCTGGTGAAGGGAAAAATGGAGGGTCAAATGATTATGTTAGTGAATGTTTATGCACCCCCAGAGAGTGAGAGGGATTTATATGAGACCATTTTTGATATGATAGTGATGGAACTAGAAGGGATATTGATATGCGCGGGAGATTTTAATGTAGTACTGAATCACGACCTAGACACCACGAGTACTAGAAAAGGACGGGCACCAATCAGTAGATATATGAATATTCAGATGACGGAAATGGAAATTACAGATGTTTGGAGGGGGATGCACGCCATGGACAGGGAATACACACATTACTCACACCCGCACGTGACATATGCGAGAATAGACTACTTTTTGATGACGACGGGGGACAGTTACAGGGTATGGGAGAGCAGAATAGGAGTAGCGGACATATCGGATCACAGTGCCATATATCTGACAGTAGATCTAGAAGGGAGAAGGAGGAACACAATCTGGAGACTAAATGTAGGAATATTAAATAACAAGGGGGTGGTGAGTCAGATCAAGGAGGAGATAGCCAGGTATAAGGAAGAAAATGACAACGGGGCGGTAGATCCGAACATTCTATGGGACACACTGAAGGTGGTGATAAGGGGGAAATTGATGGAGAAGACAGCAATGCTGAAGAAGGCCAGAACGGAGACATATCACAATCTGATAGGGAAGCTGAAGAAGCTAGAAGGGAGACACCAGATATCAAAAGAACAGGAAACGCTCTGAGAAATCAAAGAAGTAAAGGCCAGGATAAATAGGGAATTATTGACGGAAATAGAAAAGAAAGCGAGGTTCATGAAACAAACGTACTATGAAGGGGGACCAAAATCGACCAGACTGTTGGCTAGGAGAATTAGGACGCAACAGAAGTTGAACACGATACACACAATAAGGGATATAAAGACTAATGAAATATTGAGAGACCCAGCTGAAATAGAGAGGACATTTAGAGAATACTATGAGAAACTATACACACAGCCAAAAGCAGCGGGAGAAGAGGAAATAGAAGCTAGAGTTACCATCGATAGGGAAAGAACAGAATGAAGAATTAAATAAAATAATTACGGAACGAGAACTGGAAGAGGCAATTAGTAGAGCTAAAAACAACAAGTCTCCGGGGAGCGACGGATTCCCATCGGAATTCTACAAGACATTTAGAACGGAATTAGCACCCATGTTAGGGGCGGCGTTCAGACACACGATGGAAGAGGGAAAAATGCCCCCCTCGTGGAAGAAAGCCATAATCACCAAGATACCGAAGGAAGGGAAGGATAGAGAATTATGTAGTAGTTTCAGACCTGTGTCCATACTCAACGTGGATTACAAGATGTATACATCGATAATATCAAAGAGATTTGAGACGTTTATGCCAGACATTATAGATGAAGATCAAACTGGATTTATTAAAGGGAGACAGACACAGGACAACGTGAGAAAGACATTACACATAGTAGAGGAGATACAAAAACAAGGTGGTAGCGCGGTACTGATTAGCCTAGATGCAGAAAAAGCATTCGACAGTGTGAGCTGGACATTTTTATATAAAACATTGATGAGGTTCGGACTGAACGGGAGGGCGATGAAGATGATCAAGGCACTATATCAAGAACCGACAGCGAGGGTTAAGGTGAATGGCAGCTTGACGGATAGAATCAGATTAGAGAGGGCTACCAGACAGGGATGTTGTCTCTCACCGACGCTCTTCGCCGTTTTCATAGAACCACTGGCACAACTGATCAGACAGACCGAGGACATTAAGGGAGTAAGGATAAAGGGAACGGAATATAAACTAGGCCTATTTGCGGACGACGTGATAGTATACATGAGGCAACCAGACAAGAGCTTCCCGGCACTGATGGATCTACTGAAGGAATATGGCCACTACTCAGGATACAAACTAAACGTGACAAAGACACAGACCTTAGCATGGAACTATACCCCAACGACGGAAATTAGGGAACAGTACGGGATAAGATGGGACATGGACAAGATTAAATACTTAGGGGTGAACATCACGAGAGGGGTGGAGAAACTGTTTGAGGCGAACTATACACAGATAAGAGAGACTTAGAGAGATGGACAGTAATGCCCTTGGACTTCAATTCAAGAATAGAGGTCATTAAAATGAACATACTATCAAGGTTACTGTACCTATTCCAGTCACTACAGATACAAATACCACAGAATCAATTCAGGGAGTGGGACAGACTGATATCGAGGTTCATATGGGCGGGGAGAAGACCACGGGTCAGATATAAAACACTACAACTAACAAAGGAAGAGGGAGGGATGGCAGTACCCAGCCTACAAGATTATTACTATGCAGCACAACTGAGAGCAGTGACGTGCTGGTGTAACGACAGATATGAGACAAGATGGAAAGACATTGAAAAAGAAGGGGAGGGATACAAGGTACAAGCTCTGGTGGGAGATAGGGAACTATTTAAAGAAAAAGAGGGACTATTAGATCCAATCACCAAATGCACCTTGACCATATGGAACAGAGTAGTAAAAACACACAAATTGGAGAAGCAGTCAGGGGTTCTGAGATGGGTAGCACATGACAAGAGATTCAAACCAGGGAGGTTAGACCATGGATTCAGAAGGTGGGAGAGGGGGGGGGGGGGCAACAGCGATATGCAAAATGATAGAGAAGGGGGAAATGCAGACACTACAAAAATTAAAGGAGAAATTTGGACTAGAAAACAGGGACCACTTCAGATATCTACAGGTTAGAGACTACTACAACAAAGAAATAAGGGGGGCCAAAGACGAAGAACAGAATGGAATAATAAATATGATAGTATGGGCATACGAAGGGGGGCAAGGAAGAGTAATATCAGCAATATACCGGGCTATAATGAACAGCAAGGGACACACGACCGATTACATAAGGAAGAAATGGGAGAGAGAGCTAGAGATAGAAATAACAGGGAAGGAATGGGGGAACATATGCGAGGTACAACATTCAACAACAGGATCGAGGATATGGAAAGAGTTTGGATGGAAAAACATAATCAGATTCTTTATAACCCCAGAGCTGAAGGGAAAATATGCACCAACACAAAGAGCATGCTGGAGGATGTGTGGGAAGGAGGGGGCAAATCACACGCACATATTCTGGGGATGTCAGAAGCTGAAGGGGTATTGGGAGGAGATAGGGGAGGCAATGATCAGAATATTAGGATACGGATTACCACAAACAGGACTGGTGCTTTACTTAGGAGACCTGACACACGAGGGAATACAAGGGGGGGACAAGTATTTAATAAAGATAATGTTGATAGCGGCCAGAAAAGCAATAACGAGACTGTGGTACAAGGAAGACCCACCGACAATAGCACAATGGGTAGGAATAGTGGAAGAGATACAGGATATGGAGAGGATAACACACATGCTGAGGTTACAGGAAGAGAAATTTGGAGAAAGATGGGGTAAGTGGGAGGATTACAAGGGGAACGAAAACGACATCACAGAGGAAGAACCAAATACACCACAAGAGGGCGAAGGGTAAAGGAGGAAAGAGGTTCAAAGAGGGTCTCTGAACCCATGTCACACACTTAATGTTTTCTAATTTTATTTTGGTTTAAGGTATGACAACTGTTTTATGTTTTTTATTTGCTTAAGTCAGTATTTTTTATTTTTCGTCTTTTGGGTATTACATTTTTCTTTATTATTTATGTCTGTTTAATAGTGTTGTTGAGGGTATTGTATATGTCGTGTTGTTTGTCTATAAATGTTTAATAAAAAAATTTAAGTTTAAAAAAAAGAAACTGTCGTCGGCCAATCAGAGAGCGTCCTGCAGAAATGCGGCTACGGAAAGTATAGACGCAGCGCGGATGTACTTCGAGATACTTCCGTACTTTCCGCCAATCAGCGCGCGTGTCCTGTCAGCGGCAGAAGTGTCCTGTGGCTGGCGGAAGTTGCCCGTGAGCGGATTTCTCCGGGGATGCAGCTGGAGACTACTCCACTTTCCGGCCCTCTCTCCCAATGGCTGATTTGGGTCACGAGACCGCCACGAGACCTCCGCCATCTTAGCGCCACCCACCCAATGGCTGAATTTGGTCACGAGACCGCCGCCATCTTAGCGCCACCCACCCAATGGCTGAATTTGGTCACGAGACCGCCGCCATCTTGGGGAAACGGATGAGATAAAGCTGGGAACGAGATAATAATAATAAACAAATAAACCTGTTCCGTCCTCTGAGCTTTTAAAATTGACAAACTGGTTTAGGCAACTTAGATTACAAGTCAGTTTTGGGAAAGTTATGTGAACACAGAGGGGCAGAGCTCGAGTTTTATATTAAGATATTATGTGAGCAAAAAAGAAAAGAGAAATCTATAAAGTATCTATTTTACTCATACAGTATGTACATCCTCTGGCCTGTTTGTAGAACTTCCCTGTGTTGACAAAGCTAAACCCTATTGATATGAAGTCTAAATAACATGAGAGGATGCCGTCATTATTGCACTACTGAGTTATTTTGCTATGTTTCAATATTATAAGAAGAATTATAATAATACTTTTGAGTTTTATATTGTTTAAAACTTCAACAGCAGAAGCTTATATGCTAACCATCAAAACATTAAAGAATATTTGGAGCAATTCCATAAACCTTTCAATATCATAGCAATATCCGAAACTTGGTTTAGCTCTGAGAAAATAGTTGACATTGAGTTGAATGGATATGAACTCAATTATATTAACAGGATTGGGAAAAGAGGTGGGGGTGTAGCCCTATATATAACAAATAGCCTCAAATATAAGGTTGTAGAATGGAATTATTATTATTATACATGACTATTATATGCAAGTAGGCTATGTCTAAGCTATTTTACAATATTATACATGAACTGCTTTTTTTAATCTGTTTATTACTTGTTTTTTATTATTATTTATTTTCAATTTATGTTCGAAATAAATAAACTCATTTATTCAAGATATTGTGTGAGCAAAAGTATAGTTACTGGCTGTACAATACTGCTGTAGGCCTATAATACTTATGTAAATAAGTAAGGCAATTGAAATATATCTGCAGTACAGCTCAATACACACAATTGTTAAGGGGATGCAGTCCAGAGAAAGACTTCCGTCTTGTTTACATCAGGGTCCCCCATTTTCTTTTTTTAAAGATTTATTTTTTGGCGTTTTATCGCTTTATTTCTACTGGGCAGTCCAGTAGTGAGAGACAGAGGAGGAATGGGAGACAGAGTGGGGGGAAGACATTTGGCAAATAACGACGGGTTCGGGAATCGAACCCGGGTCGGCTGTGTCGCGGCCGTGTCGCGGCCACTGGGGCGCCCAGGGTCCCCCATTTTCAATTCATCATAAATTAAAAAAATCGCGATTTACCCGGTGGCTACAACAACACGGTAAATCAAATTTTTTTATTTGTTTGTCATGACAAACCAATTACATAATACAACATATGTGTAAAGGCACAACATATTCCAGTTAACGGTATCTTTTTTTAATGATTCGTTACGGCGCAATCAATACTTCCATGCGTTCGGGACCTCCATGTTTTGGGGGTATTCATCAGAAAAATTGGATCCGGGATTCGGCTCCCATCAGTCGGGCAAGAACTGCAGGTTTTCAGCCTCTCTCCTCTCTCCTGGAGCTTATGGGGGAGCTTAGTATTCCTTCCTCTGAGGAGCGCGTCGCGGCTCATGCGCATGCGCGCGCTCGGCCAATCAGAGAAACGCGGAAGTGCATGTTGGTTGCCTTAAGTGCCTGCCGGCCAAGCGAGAGCGACATCGTCGTAGGGCGGCCATCTTGCCCCAGGCAGCTCAGCTACTGATAACATTAATGTCTATGGTGCATGTACTATTTAAATAACCATAGATTGCTCAATTCTTTACCGATTTTCAAACGGGTTGGTTTGCTATAAACATCAAAGATGTAGTTATGATACTGCATACTTATCAAAAAAAATTAAAGATGTTTTTTTACAAACCGCTTGAATCATAGCCACGTTAATAATACTTGTAATAAACCAAACCGTTTGTAAATCCGTCAATATTTCAGCGAGTTATGAGTATTTTTGTCTGTGCAGATCACCAGGGGTGCAGTCGTGCACACACGCGGTTACACGCCGTGTTATTAGATCACTGAGGCAGAACTAAGTACGCGCGATCGCGCACGGATGTGTACTCGCGTGTACGCGCACACAAAAATGCGCTGTATCCATTCGTTGTGACTAAGTACCCGGCCGGCGGCCACCGTTTTACATAACAAAAAGCGCAAGTAGACTAGGTGTCTGGGTGTTGGCTATCTGAATGCATCTCCCCCTTCATTCTGTGTGACGGGCGGCAGTGGAGGTGAATACTAATGTGGCTCGGAATTCGTGATGGGGGTCTACCTGCTTATGATTGAATCAAGCGTCTGCCGTGCTGCGCGCCAGCTTTCCAATTGCTCTTGCGCGCGCACATTCACACAAATAGAGAGCAAGGAGAGCGTGTATGATAGAAAGATTGCACTTGCGTATATGCGCTTGTGTGTGTGTGTGTGTGTGCGTGTGTGCGTGTATAACTGCGCACGCGAGTGGGTGTGAGCGCACCACAAGGTTCATCACCAAACCTCCCTTGCTGTGCACTAGGAGTCATGCACACACAAACTTCAAGTAAACACAAGTTGTCTGATTATTTTAAGTTTGCTTTTGTGTTTGTGTGTAAAACAATTTATTTAATTGAATTAACTTAAACTAAAAGTAAATACAAACTAAATTAACAATGTAACATACATTGTTAATTTAGTTTGTATTTACTTTTCTAGTTTAAGTTGATTCAATTAAAGAAATTGTAACTACTATTACATTTAAAACATTGTTTGTTTTTCAACCATATCTGTTGACAATATAATTTCTTTATATATTGAAGGCTACATCCTGCTACCTTTTTCAGCTTCTCTATTTAAAAAAAAAAAAAAAAAATCTGGTCTGTGCGCGTGCACGTGTCGTGGCGTGTTACCAGTTCCCATATTACGACTGCACCACTGCAGATCACTCACCCTCACTCAAGGCTGACTGGGGCAAGATGGCGGCGGTTCAGCGACGCTGGTGACTCTGCCTTAAGCTATCTAGTGTTCTATATATATCTATGTCTGACAGTGTGGGGTCTGACAGTGTGGCAGTGGGAGAAGCCCAGTATGGTTCTGCCGGGCTGCAGCTAGATACTATTGCTGGGTCCTCGCGAGCCTCATGTTAGCGCGGTGAGTGGCAGGCAGGCAGGCGGGGGGCGGGGGGGGGGGGGGGGGGGGTTCTGGGTGGAAACTTCCGCATTTGATTGATTGATTGATTGATTGAAAATTGTATTAACAGATTGCAGAATGGGTACAATACAGTACAGCTCAATACACACAATTGTTAAGGGGATGCAGACCAGAGAAAGACTTTCGTCTTGTTTACATCAGGGTCCCCCATTTTCAATTCATAATGACATATATGACATACATGACATACAGATATACAGTACCGTTTCATCAAGACATTTATCAAACACAAGACATACAAATATACAGTACTGTTTGAAAGAGATCATAAAAAAATATATATGTAGATTCGAAGGGGAAGAAACTGTTTACTGTTGTATTGTATATGGTATTCACCAAACTCTTGTAATGTTACTTAATATGCTGGATAGAGCAATATTTCTGTTGTATATTTAGCAGAGGGAGGGGATGGATCAGACACGCGTAGCTCACCCACACTCGCTGAGGAATAGTTGTTGTCTCTCTCTCTGTGTCTCTCTCTAATTCCGTGTGTACACTACTGCATGTGTGTATGTGTGTGTGTGTGTGTGTGTGTGTGTGTGTGTGTGTGTGTGTGTGTGTGTGTGTGGGGGGGGGGGGGGGGTCCTGGAAAGTTTTCAATTTGTGAACACGTGTCAATTAAACATTATAATAAACGTTGAAACATAGCCAACATTAAACATTTAGAAGTATATGATATCAACATTAGAAGTGTATGATATCAACATTAGAAGTGTATATGATATCTGTTCGAGCCCAACGCTCCACATTTGCTTTCAGTTTAGCTGGTCGTCCGTACTAATACACATTGGCCGTATTAGGGGGTGGGAAACTGATGGGTGGGGATCGGGCGTTGTGGACAGCGACTCCTACAGGTCGGTTGGTGCGCCTGCGCAGTAGAATCAGGAAGTGTCGGGGGCAGCATGAGCCTCCCACGCGTTACTCCTCGCCACTGAGAGATCTAGCTGCGCAGGTGAAAAGATGCGACTGCTGTTACCTCAAGTACCGGAGGGGACTTGTGCTATGTATGACTTAGTCCACATTGCAGCCGGCTTGTGGGAGGCAAGAAACAGCGTTCGTGACAGGGGAGGGTTGAATTGGATGATAAGAAATTGGGATGGGAGAAAATATAGAAAATGGGAGAAAAAGTGTATATGATATCAACATTAGAAGTGTATATGATATCAACATTAGAAGTGTATGATATCAACATTAGAAGTGTATATGATATCAACATTAGAAGTGTATATGATATCAACATTAGAAGTGTATGATATCAACATTAGAAGTGTATATGATATCAACATTAGAAGTGTATGATATCAACATTAGAAGTGTATGATATATCAACATTAGAAGTGTATGATATATCAACATTAGAAGTGTATGATATCAACATTAGAAGTGTATGATATCAGGCGGTCAGGTGGCGTAGCGGAGATTGCGCTCGTCAGCAATGCAAGATGCTGCGGTCTCGACTCATTGCCTGGGGCTTGGGCTGATCGCTATACTAACCCGTTTGGCTTGGTTAGGGGGAGGGCAAGTCATGGGTGGTAATCTGCCGTTGTGGACAGCGACGCCTACAGGTCAGGTCTGGGCACTTGCTCAGCGGAGGCAGGACTTGATGAAGGCAGCGTGACCTCCCACCAATGAGAGTCCTCGCTGCCAGGTGAAAAAAGAGTCACTGGCTGTCGCCGCGCGTGTCGGAGGAAGCGTGCGGATGACTTCAGGGTTCCCTTGTACCGACCAGTAGGAGAACATGCGCACAACAACTAGGTAGGGGAGGGGGGTAATTGGCACAACGACTAAATTGGGACGGAGAGAAAAACAGAGAAAAAAATCGGAGAAAGAGAGGATAAAAAATTAAAATAAAAAAAATAAGTGTATGATATCAACATTAGAAGTGTATGATATCAACATTAGAAGTGTATGATATAGGGGTGTAAAGGTACACGTATCCGTACCAAACCGTTCAGTACGGCTGTGTACCGAACTAATACAACTGTATGTTAACCACTAACAACCGCCCACCGGGGGCTGTTTTTTTCACAATCTAATATAATAATTTTTTTATTTTTTATTTAACAAATCGATTATTAATTTCAATATAGAATATTCGTTGACAGCCCTACAAGTACAATTAGTTACTGCACACTACATCACCCCTGAGTGGAACATGGAAAGCCAAACTTTCCCCCACTGTACCGAAAACCCGTACCGAACCGTGACTTCAAAACCGAGGTAGGCCTACGTACCGAACCGTGGTTTTTGTGTACCGTTACACCCAGTGGCGTCCTTTCACTAAAAGGCAAGGTATGGCGAGGAGGGGGGGTGGGGGGGGGTTAGTGGGGGGGGCGGGGAGACGGGTGAAGGGCTTGGTGGATTTTTTTTGTCAAATCAGTTGTGCAATAGTCACTTTTGGTGAGTTGTTTCTATACAATTCAGTTATATGACATTTAGGTATGACACAGGACTACACAAGCATTTTTAGTATAGAAATGTGTCAACAGACTAAAGCAGGGAACCACAATATTTTGCATACGAATTATGCAGAATGTAATATCATAACTGTCTATTACTTTTCTTGCAATTGAGCCAATTTTCCTTAGGTACGGTTTTGAGGTGTGTGTTCAACAGAATGTAGTATCAAAAACACATTCACAAAAAGTATGGGTTACTGAATGCTGAACTGCACTATTATAATCACTAAGCCAGACCTTACCTGTGTCCCTGTATCACTTGTCTCTGCTGCCCTTTGATAAAAAAAACTTCCCCATGTCCATTTTCCTTTTTTTTGGGCATATTTCAGTTAGTCACAGCAAAAGTCACCTAGTAAAAGTGAGATAATTGACAATATCAAAACATGCTAGGGCTGTACCGAATAGTTCGAAGCTTCGTTCATAATGTTGACATTCGAATTCTAAATCAACATAAAAAAATTGTAAAAAGATTTTTTTTTTCTTTCTTTTTTTACATTTTTTTTTTATACCAAATGGACGCCCCTGGTTACACCCCTAGTATGATATTTGTATTATTTGTATTTATTTATTAACACAGTTAAACAAAAGTTAAAACAATACATAATAAGTTATAACCATTGTGAAGGAGAAGTTAGAAGCCTAGTGGCTTATCAAGAACTTCCCCTGTTTTTATAAAATCAAACATACAAAAATATACATATTATAAAATATCAGAATACATTCAAAAGATACGTGTTAATACAAACATACACAAACAGTACATACATGCATATACTGTATACTGCGTACATAATAATATATAACAACCCACCCACCTGCCTACAAACCTACCCACCCACATAACCAAATGCATACATGTATGACCTATCTATCTATCTATCTATCTATCTATCTATCTATCTATCTATCTATCTATCTATCTATCTATCTATCTATCTATCTATCTATCTATCTATCTATCTATCTATCTATCTATCTATCTATCTATCTATCTATCTATCTATCTATCTATCTATCTATCTATCTATCTATCTATCTATATTATATCTATTTATTGATATCAACAATAGAATCTGATTTCAACAGGTTACGGACTTTTGGGCTATGAAAGCCAGAGACAAAAAATGCTCTGAATTTCGTAAAAGTCAGTCAAAGCTTACCAAAAGCACGAGCAGTGAACTCCAAGCCCTCCAAGTGACTGAACTCAAACTAGAAAGAAACAGACTAAGAAATGACGTAAACTCCATGATAAAAACTGCAAAAAAAATCAATGACAAAACTGAGGAAAACAAAAATAAACCACGTGAACTTTGGAAATTACTCAATAATCAACTAGGCTGCAGTAAAAAACCAGGTTCTCAAACATAAACATAAAGACGGACAACACGCTCATCACAGACAAACTGGATGTAGCCAATTACTTAAACACTTTCTTCACAAACATAGCCACAACACTGGTAAACAAACTACCCTCCCACTCAGGGCAGTATGGGGTAGAACACATAGCAGCATACTACAAGAACCTAGGCGTCCACAAAGACGATTTCAAACTGGAAATGGTAACTACAGATGAGGTACTCAATAAACTGAGCGCCCTCCAACCGAACAAGGCCACTGGCCATGACAACATCCCCTCAAAATTCCTTAGAGACTCAGCAGCCGCCATCACCCCAGTCATCACACACATAATAAACCTCTCCATAAAACAGGGACACGTCCCCAAGGACTTCAAAATAGCGAGAGTAACACCCCTGCACAAAAAGGGCAGCAAATTAGACCCAGGCAACTACCGCCCTGTTTCTATCCTTACATCCATCTCGAAAGTCATGGAAAAAATAGTATACGAACAGGTCGAAAAGTACCTTACGGATAAAAATCTAATCTACGAATTCCAATCTGGCTTCAGAACATCCCACTCCACTGACACATGCCTTCTCTATTTGAACGACCACATCAAGCAAGAGGTGGACGCGGGCAAATACTGCGGCATGGTCATGCTAGACCTACAAAAGGCCTTCGACACTGTCAATCACACCATTCTGATTGACAAGCTAAAAGCAATTGGTTTTGATAGTTTATCAGTGAGCTGGATACAATCCTACCTGGAGGGGAGAGAACAGATGGTGGAGGTAAACGGTACCCTATCCCCCCCCCCTCACAGTGAACTGTGGTGTTCCACAAGGAAGCATACTAGGACCACTACTGTTCCTAATTTATGCAAATGACATGTCGTCAGCTTGTGACTGCAACTTGTTCCTGTTTGCGGACGACTCAGCCCTGCTGGTCTCTGACAAGAACAAGTTACAGGTTGAAAAAACCCTCAGCTCGGAACTAGGCAAAATCTGCATATGGCTCGCCGACAACAAACTATCATTACACATGGGCAAAACAGAGTCCATTCTCTTCGGTTCAAATAACAAACTCAGCAAGACCGACGGCTTCTCAGTTACAGTGGGTGACAATATTGTCACAAGGAAAGATGAAATTACCTACCTGGGTTCCATCCTAGAGGCTAATCTTTCCTGTGACAAAATGGCATCCAATGTAATAAAAAGAAGTCAATCAACGAACTCGATTCTTGTACCGGATCTCCTCCCTGGTAAACAAGAATACCCTGAAGACTCTGGCAGGAGCACTCATTCAAGGGTACTATGACTATGCGTGCACCTCATGGTACCAAAGCACCTCAAAGGCACTAAAAACCAAATTACAAACATCTCAAAACAAACTAGTCAGACTACTGCTTGACCTGACTCCTAGAACCCACCTCACCCCTGCACACTTTGCCAACCTAGGATGGCTTAGAGTAGACGACAGAGTACAGCAACTTGCAATGGGCCTGGTCTACAAGATACACTACACGGCCAAGGTACCCATGTGCATGTCAAAATACTTCCCAAAGGTCAGTGAATACCACGATCACAACACCAGAGGGAGCTCCACAAATCATGTAAAACCCAGATTCGGCTCAAACAAGGGACTAAACACGTTTCGCAATTATGCCACAACAATGTGGAACGCCCTACCCAAAGCTGTAAAGGAATGTGAATCACTACCCACCTTCAAAAACACTCTCAAAGAACACCTACGGGAGACTGCAATTCAAAACTGGCCCCTACAAATGTCATAACCCAGTTGTACAATAAAGACCAAGCATGGCTTTGTCAGTATTCCAATGTACCCAAACCCCCCCCCCCCCCCCCCCAATGTACAGCCCCACCCAACCCCACCCCACCTACCCAACCTCCTCCAAATGTAGGTCAGTATTCCAATGTACAGTGTCCCCCCCCGAACATTAGAAGTGTATATGATCAACATTATAGAAGTGTATGATATCAACATTAGAAGTGTATGATCACATTAGAAGTGTATGATATCAACATTAGAAGTGTCTGATATCAACATTAGAGCCTTTGTGAGGTGGTCTGGGGAGGCAGGTAGGCCACGTGTGCGACGTGCTAACTAAAACAATAGCTGGTATGGCGCGCCCTCTGCCGTTCAATGCTATACATTACACGTTGCCAATCATTATTGCCAGAAATGAAAGCAACACAAGTGTATTTATTCGTTGTGTGTATTTATTGAAACTCAGATTACTATGACCATCGCCACGCTAATTATTTACAGACAACATACATGTAATAATATTCGTCAGGCTCGACGGAGCTGGCGTGCAGATGCGTCGTGGTGGTGGAACCGTTCTGGTACCTCCTCTCTCGTTTTAGACGGAACTTTCAAAAACCGCTGCACACTCTCACCATTCTGACCACTGCACTTCCGCGTTATACGGAGCTCGTGAGGGCTGAGGGGGATACAATGTTGTGTTTAGAGCCTTGGTGTAAGTGGTTGTAGCGTTGTAGCTACCTAAACAGAATTTCACTGCCACACGACAGCCGGTTAATTCATTGTATCCAGCGCTCGTTGTTATTTTATCCCCACCAGAGCCCTTTAATTAGCTCGTGATACCGGAAGTGTTGCTGCGGTGGTCTATATCCGAAGCAAAACAACAGAAGCAGCACTCTCAATTTATTTTGTCTGTGCTTAGGTTTTATTTAAATTTGTATTAGGTTTGTATAGGGTGGTGATGTTAGGGTTGGTGTTTGTTGGTTTTTCTTTATTGTTTTATTTTCTTTGCCGGGTTCTTGCATTATTCGCTCCAGTTGCGGGGTTGTACAGTAGGTGGCGGTATGCGCCTTTCTGTAGTTGCGACCCGCCATTAACTCCAAAGAAGAAGAATAATAATAATAATAATAATAATAATAATTGTGTATTGTTTTTTTTTAATCTTGTAGTTGTAAAGTCTTTTAAACGCTTTTTGTAAAGGTTTTTGATACAGTACAAAATAAAGTACTTTAAAAATTAAAATTAAAATCTCCCACGAGCTCGTGATACCGGAAGTGTTGCGGTGGTCTCTAATCTCTATCCGCAGCAAAACAACAGAAGCAGCACCCTCTCTCGCTCGCTCGCTCTCTCTCTCTGACAGAAGCGCCTGCGCCTGTCATACTACACACCTGGGATTCTGCACCGGTAAAAAAAACACCGAATAATAAGGTACTTGCTTTGTAAGTCTCATGAATTAAAAACGGTATATATGTGATTTGCTTGCTGTTAGGGGGCAGGATGCAGACGGCATAACTAGCCGTGTAGCGTTAGTTCAATATTATGATGATGAGTAGTGACTGAGGAAGAGGACAGCAGCACTGTAGCTACCAGCTCAGCTAACGTTGCATGTGTTGTTTTTAGTCGAGACGACATTCGTGAATATCTGAACTGTACGTTTCAAGTGTTGTTGTATTTGTCACACATAAGGTACATTACTGTGGAATCCTTGGTTCTGTATGAGAGCCCCTTGAGATTGTGCTTCACACAGTAACAAGAATAAAGACCAAACACTGTACAAAATATACAAAATAAACTACAAATGCAACCAACAAAATGCAAACGTTTTACTTCTGAATGACATTGACACGGACAATTTCCCCTTTGTCTGTCTCTGTCTGTCTCTGTCTGTCTTTGTCTGTCTTTATCTGTCTCTGCCTGTCCTTGTCTGTCGTTATCTGTCTCTGCCTGTCCTTGTCTGTCTTTATCTGTCTCTGCCTGTCTCTGCCTGTCTTTATCTGTCTCTGCCTGTCCTTGTCTGTCTTTATCTGTCTCTGCCTGTCCTTGTCTGTCTTTATCTGTCTCTGCCTGTCTTTATCTGTCTGCCTGTCCTTGTCTGTCTTTATCTGTCTCTGCCTGTCTTTATCTGTCTGCCTGTCCTTGTCTGTCTTTATCTGTCTCTGCCTGTCTCTGCCTGTCTTTATCTGTCTCTGCCTGTCCTTGTCTGTCTTTATCTGTCTCTGCCTGTCTTTATCTGTCTCTGCCTGTCCTTGTCTGTCTTTATCTGTCTCTGCCTGTCCTTGTCTGTCTCTGCCTGTCCTTGTCTGTCTTTATCTGTCTCTGCCTGTCCTTGTCTGTCTTTATCTGTCTCTGCCTGTCCTTGTCTGTCTCTGCCTGTCTTTATCTGTCTCTGCCTGTCCTTGTCTGTCTCTGCCTGTCTTTATCTGTCTCTGCCTGTCCTTGTCTGTCTTTATCTGTCTCTGCCTGTCCTTGTCTGTCTTTATCTGTCTCTGCCTGTCTTTATCTGTCTGCCTGTCCTTGTCTGTCTTTATCTGTCTCTGCCTGTCTTTATCCGTCTCTGCCTGTCCTTGTCTGTCTTTATCTGTCTCTGCCTGTCTCTGCCTGTCCTTGTCTGCCTGTAGACGGTGAGACTCATAAAGCTGCCCCAGGCCAGGATGGACAGTATGCTGATCGATGATGATGAAGATGACTGTCCTGATTTGGTCCCCATTGAGAGCAAGCCCTTCTCACCCGCTGAGCAGATACCTGTCACCATCATCACTGGCTACCTGGGTAGGGGACTGACTTCCGCTCACGTCTTCATCTTGAACATTTACTTTATTGTCATTTGTCGATTTTACTTTATTGCCTAGGGAGGGGAACTAGTTGGGGGGGGGGGGGGGGGCTTGAGTCTCGTCATAACGATGCAACCATTTATAGCAGCAAGCGCTTATTACGGGTTGTATTAATAGGCGGTACAGGCTCTAGCGCTCAAGATGCCCTCAGTCGCTGCAAATCCACGTAAGCCCTGCAAACGGATTTGGCTGAGAGCGCCAATAATAATCCCCTCTGTAGGGACATCCTGAGCAGAGCCAAGGAAACTACAAGAGGAGGAAGGGTCATCACGTCGCTGTGTAGCGCATGGTAGAAACGTTCAGTTTCGGCCGACGTCGAGTTGAATGGGATCAGCAGCCTCCTCGTTTATTATTTTTTTTGGCGTTTTATCGCTTTATTTCTACTGGGCAGTCCAGTAGAGAGGGACAGAGGAGGAATGGGAGACAGAGTGGGGGGAAGACATTCGGCAAATAACGACGGGTTCGGGAGTCGAACCCTGGTCGGCCGTGTCGCGGCTGAGCGCGCTATGTGGTTCGCCACTGGGGCGCCCAGCCTCCTCGTTTATGATGTTTAAAACAGGTCGTTACCTCGGATGTCAGGATCACCTGCAATTTGTTAACTAGCTAAAACGTTTGATATCGGTTGATGTATATTTCCTCAGATAGCTGCTATATTCGAGCTCGAGCTATATTCAAGATGGAGCTTTCTCCGTAGCTGCCCCCAGGCTGTGGAACTCTCTCTCCCCCTCCATCCATGGCTCGGACACCAACATCAACATCTTCAAAACACACCTAAAAACACACCTGTTCACACTTGACTTCGCGCAACACGGCCCTGCTCCTAAGTAGCCCACCCCCTTCCCCCCTGACTCTTTTCTTTTAAACTACCGATCCTGTTGTTTTTGTTTTTGTTAATTTTTCTGTTACTGTTCGTCCAATTGGACAGCACCTTGCTTCCTTTTATAATTTTTTTAATTAAATTTTTTTCCTGTTACTACATATATATTCATATTTTTTATTCATACTCTTTTATATAGCTTCTCTCTCATTGTAAAGTGTCATTGAGTCTGAGAAAGGCGCGTCTCTATAAATCCAATTTATTATTATTACATTTACATTTTGTCATTTAGCTGACGCTTTTATCCAAAGCGACTTACAAGTTCTGTACGACATTTCCTTGGCCAAATAATAATAATAATAATAATATTTTTTACATTTTAATACAGGCTTCAATAGAACTGGCACCAGAAGTCTGGCACCAAGCAGAGCATTAGAAGAACGCTGTTGTTAATCTAATCTGACGACCCTTCCTTCTTTTTATAGTTACCTTGAGCTCCTTAGTGAGCATGTCCTCAGATGATGCAACACTGACAACTGAGACCTGGAGCCAGCGTGGCGTGTGAGAGAGAGAGCGCGCGTCTCGATGATAAAATAGAATGATGCAGGTGGAGGCGGGGGGCGGAGACGTTATTTATGACATGACGTGGTATGCGAGCAGCGGCAGAATGCAGCCGCGCACTGAAAAGAGGGGGAGAGGCAGGGAAGCTTAAAGGAACACGCCACATTTTTGAGGAAATGTAGCTTATCGTCTTCTCCAGAGAGAGACAAGATGATGGATACCGGGCGTCCTTGTGCCTCGCACACCCACGCTGCCGTCCCAGGTTCGCCTCCCACTCCCGGGGGATCATTTGTCGCATGTCTTCCCCACCTCTTCTCCCGTTCACCCTCTCCTCCTCTGTCGGTCATGTCTGACCATGAAAAACGCTGGAAAACGTGAGAAATAAATATATAAAAAAAAAAAGAAGATGGATACCAGTTTCCTCTCTGTGCATTCAGTGAATTTTGGGAAATTAGCTTACCGTCTTCTCCAGAGAGAGACAAGAAGATAGATACCAGTTTCTTCTCTGTGCGTTCAGTAGAAAAAAGCTATCTGGCTGCACGTTAGCCTAGCTTAGCACAATGAATGGAAGCGGACATGGCCGGTTAGCCTATTATAGGCATTGTCCAACTAACGCCTCTCCCCCGAAAGCAAAGTATTTAATTTCACAACAGCCCCAATAGCTTGATATCACTAGAAAACAACAAACATACAAACAAAAAAAGATTTTGTAAATTGAGATAAAGTGACAATTCAGTACGGTTAAAAATGGTTAGTACTCCTACCTGAGCTCAGACTACCTGAGCTCTGACTACCTGAGCTCTGACTACCTGAGCTCTGACTACCTGAGCTCTGGCTACCTGAGCTCAGACTACCTGAGCTCTGACTACCTGAGCTCTGGCTACCTGAGCTCAGACTACCTGAGCTCTGACTACCTGAGCTCTGACTACCTGAGCTCTGGCTACCTGAGCTCTGGCTACCTGAGCTCTGACTACCTGAGCTCTGACTACCTGAGCTCTGGCTACCTGAGCTCAGACTACCTGAGCTCTGACTACCTGAGCTCTGGCTACCTGAGCTCGGACTACCTGAGCTCTGACTACCTGAGCTCTGACTACCTGAGCTCTGACTACCTGAGCTCTGGCTACCTGAGCTCAGACTACCTGAGCTCTGACTACCTGAGCTCTGACTACCTGAGCTCAGACTACCTGAGCTCTGACTACCTGAGCTCTGACTACCTGAGCTCTGACTACCTGAGCTCAGACTACCTGAGCTCTGACTACCTGAGCTCGGACTACCTGAGCTCGGACTACCTGAGCTCTGACTACCTGAGCTCTGACTACCTGAGCTCTGACTACCTGAGCTCTGACTACTCTGACTATCTAGTTCCTCTCCTTAGGATCAATGAAAATCTGTTCACTTTAACAGTCTTGTTTGATTTGATTGCTTTTTTGATAAGAATAACATCTAATGTTGTAAGAGTTGATGTACTGTATTCTACCTAGTTTGGACCCAATTTTCTTACAGCTCAAACATGTGTGTTTATAATTCAGGAGCTGGAAAGACAACGCTATTGAACTACATCTTAACAGAGCAACACAATAAGCGAATTGCTGTCATCCTCAATGAATTTGGAGAAGGTAAGTCCAGTCACCAGTGTTATTCCTCGGGGGAATGAAATCATTGGTGGGTGTTGTACTTTTCTTATGGTTAAAGTGGCTGTAAGTGGTATTTTTTTGTAAAAATAAGTGTTAAATAGCTCAACAGCCATCACTGATATATATATATATACACTAAGGCTGTCAAATATATCGCGTTAATATCGCGTTAACTCCCGATTCTATTAATGCCACTAATTTTTTTAACTCAAGATTAACTAAAAAAAAAAAAAAAAAAAAAATGTTTTTTTTTTTTACTAGACTTCACTCAGGTGTATTATTGATGCTCTCATTGATACTATGTTTGTTTCTGAAGTGTGTGTGTGTGTGTGTGTGTGTGTGTGAGATATAGAGAGAGAGGGGGGTGAGAGAGATGAGGAAGGGGCAAAAGAGAAAAAGAGCTGGGAGAGCAAGCATTTGTTGACTCGCATGTTGATAAGAGTATTAAAACTTGGAACTTGAAAAAGATCTGTTTAAGGTTAAAAAAAAAAAAAAAAAAAGAAAAAATGCGATTAATTTGCGATTAATCGCGAGTTAACTATGGACAATCATGCGATTAATCGAGTTAAATATTTTAATCGTTTGACAGCACTAATATATATATATAGGCGGCTGGGTGGCGCAGCGGATATTGCGGGACATTGCGCTCGTCACCAACGCAAGAGACACCGGGTTCGAATCTGGCTGTCGGCGTTGCCTCCGGCTTGGGCCAGCCGTCATACTAACTCAATTGGTAGAGTTAGCGGGTGGAAGTCGATGGGTGGTAATCTAGACGTTGTGGACAGCGACTCCTACAGGTCGGTTGGAGGACGCCTGCACAGCAGAGACAGGAAATGGCGGGGGTAGTGTGAGCCTCCCACACGTTACACCTCGCCAATGAGAGTCCACGCTGGCAGGTGAAAAGATGCGACAGGCTGCCTCCTCGTGTATCGGAGGGGACACGTGATGCAAGGCTTCTATCCTCCCTACAACCGGCCAGTGGGGGGCATATGCGAGCAACGTTCAAGACGGGTGAGAGAAAATGGTGGTTTTTTCAATGTATATTTGGTTATAAACTGATATAAAGAGACGCTTTAAGAGGGTAATATCATTATCATCACGGGATGATATTGACGGTGGTGGAACCAGTGGTTTCACAGGCACAGGCCGCGTCAGCGAGGGTGTTTGTTTTGAATTCCTTGTAAGAACAAAGATAACGGAGCGGTACAGAGCGAGGGAGAGGGGTGACCTCTTTAATGCAACAGTGAATGAAACGTTTTGAAGTGTGTGTAAAGGTTAAACGCGGTTGTCATGACAACCAGAAGAGGGGCGGGGCTATCGTTTCTACAACGAAGATCTATAAGTCGAACAGTGTTTCCGGGTGTAAGGCAGACTAAAATCTGACTGAGACTAAGAGGGAAGAAACCAGGAGAGACTCTCTCTCCTCTCATCACGAAGGGGGGGGGGGGGGAGAGGAAGAATGCCACATCATCATTAGCTTCGGCTACCACAAGGATGGTCTTGGCTAACGAACAGGCCTGACCATTGTTGGACTGAAATAGCAGAGGGACAATAGACTGGACCGAAAGATCATTAGATAGACTGAACACACCGAAAGATCATTAGAATAGACTCTTCAAGGACAATACAATCTGTTAACATCTGAGCTGAGGTTTCTGTTTATAGCAATAAACAACGCTTTTCCTTGTAAGGTATTTCACGTTGTCGAAGTGTCGAATTCTTACGGAGGTGGAGAATTATTATGGTTTGTGGATTGTACTAACGGGGAGAGATAAGGATCTTATCAGCCAGTGTCGGAGACGTCAGGACCATTAAAATGACACAACGCAGAGGAATTGGATGCAGAGCCAAACAGACGAAGACGTGATACTGGCCAGTTTGATCAGGATCTAACACAGGGGAGGGGAGAATTGGCACAGCGAAATTGGGATGGGAGAAAAATAGAAAAAAGAGGAGAAAAAGTGGATAATTTTTTTTATATATATATAATTAGTGTATATATCAACCCCCTACCTACACCCAATGGAAATTACATTTTCGTCTCTCGACCGGCGGCGCGCCGGTCTAAATCACATTGCATGTGTGCATGACAAAGGATAATAGTGATGATCTAGCGTTGATTTCAGGAAGATCCGATAATCAGGCGAAAGATTACAACGTGTTTATTGAATTACACAAAAACGCAGTTTTCGTGTATTTTCCCTGGAATTGCTCAGAAGCGGCCGGACTATGTTCATATTCAAAACGGTATGGAACGGAAATGTACGGATGAAAAAAGAATGTTTTTTGCACGTTGACCGGAAGCGGCTCAATGAGACTCGACAGCGTTATTGGACCCATGGCTATGCTATAAACTAAAGTATAGGTTTAGCTCTACAAAGTACAACTACGTTTGCATGGGGTTGGTGGGCGTTATTTTTTTTCGTAGCTGCATTTTGCGGAGACGCTCTCTGATTGGCCACTGACTGACGCTCTCTGATTGGCCACTGACATGTGCACCCAATCGCGTGACGAGCTGTGTCTTTGCCCATTTCCGCCTCGAACAGCATGCAAACTACCTAACGCCTAGTAGTTTATCACTGGTTAAGCTTAGGCGACTCTTTCGAAGTTGGTTAAGGTTAGAGTTTGGAATCAGGGCTGGTGTTCTATCGCCCTGCTCTAAGACAAACTCTAACCTTAACCAACTTCGAAAGAGTGCCTAAGCTTAACCGATGTAGAAACAGGCGTCACACGATTGGGCGCACATGTCACATGAAGTGGCCAATCAGAGAGCATCTCCGCAAAATGCGGCTACGAAAAAAAATAACGCGGTTGGTGAACGGCAAGGCCAGGTCACTTCCTGGAAGGGGCGTGGCACTCAATGTGTTAAAGAAACACTGATAGTTTCCTCCGTTGAGAAACTCATTGTGTTTTAATGCTCGCTAATGATTGTCATGTTTTGACCATGACTGGCCACCAGGGGGAAGCAAACCTACAGTTTACACCATGCAACACTGCATTCATCCAGGTTACCCCAACCTTGACAGAAGTCAGAGGGCCAACCCGTACCCCCAGACCCCTGATGTGAAAATGAGTTTGGTTGAAAAATAAATCCTGCAGTGACCACAATTATATGTGATCGTTATTCACAAATTAAAAAGTTACAGCATAATATCTTCGTGGGACAAATTCTACGTGTGGAATTCGTTTGTTGGTTGGTTGGGAGGGAAGGAAGGGGTTAATCACATTTGGCGTGTTCGAGATGGGATAGGCGGACGCAGATCTGCGCAGGTTTTACTACGGCCTTGCCAAGTGCGTTGCATGACTGTTAGAATGTTGTCCGACTTGCTCTGAAAATCTGATGATGAGGCGCGGAAATATCGCGGGACCGAGCCACGCACAGCCTTCAGAGCGAGGCGCCACAGTACCTCTCACCCGGCTGCTCCACGCAAATCCATGATGGGGAACGACTTGCTGTCGTTGCGCAAAGCGCCTATTGGCTCAGAAAAGTTGTCACCTGGTTGTCACCACTAGCCACGCCCACAAGAGGAAGTTATGAGACGTTTGATTGATTGATTGATTGAAGACTTTATTACAGTACGGGTCCCGTCTACCCGTCTATCAGATATATTTACTATTATTATTATTATTGGATACAGGAGTTTGGGTACCAAGAGCTTCTTCAAATAAAGTTTTCATTCATTCATTCATTCATTCATCATATCATCATGATAAACTTCAAGTTGCGTGTTGTGTGTGCGCGCACTGCGGTGGCCAGGAGCGCGCAACAAGATGGTATACATTATGGTATATGATTTATGAATAGTATATTCCACTATCAGTATATGGTGTGCTGTACATTTTAATCTAATCTAATTTTGCACACGGCCATCGCATTATAATGAGCTGGACAGTATGTGTAATGTGTGTTGTGGTGACGTGAAAGCGTATCTGCCATGCGAGACGAGAGGCTCTCGTGAAATCTGAAGTGTCCGACGTTCTGACTCCTCCCCCGGCTACTCTTGTCTACTTTTGAGGCGAACCGAAATCCATCTCGAACACGCCTATCGTCTCTCTGATGTCTTGTCTGTATGTCCATCTACGCTGTAACATGGTTGTCTTATGTCTTGTGTGTTCTGACACAAAATACATTTCTGTATCAACAGACAATAAAGAACTACCGTATCTGTACGATATCATGTAATCGCGTATCTACTTTACATTTAGTCATTTAGCTGAGCGCTTTTATCCAAAGCGACTTACAAGTTCTGTACAACTCTTTCAGCTGAGTAACAATGTTTGTCAAACAGTGTTGAAACTCGGGCGCTGCACAGTGTTGAGTGCAGAGTAGTAGAGACATGTTAGTATAGTAGGTAGTGATATAGGCAAGGAAGATTATTTAGTGGAAGAGTGCATGATAGTAGAAGACAGTGAGAAGGTTGTTAGTTTTTTTCTTCTTCAGATAGATTGAAGAAGTGTTTTTTTTGTTTTTAAACTTTGACCAGTCAGCTGGTTCTTTTAGCGTTTATCGCTTTTTTCTGGTCAAGTATGACCGACAGAAACAGGTTGAATGGGGGTATAGATCGGGGGAAAGACACTCTGAGAAAGTACGGCTTGTCCGGGAGTCGAACTCGCTACCCCAGATCCGTGACGCGCACGGTTGTCCCCGACGCCGAAATAGCGTTCGAGGTACGCGGTGAGCTACTGGAGCTCCCCTGAAGAAGTGTTTTTAGTCGATGGCAGAAGATTGTTCCTGTTTCGGCTCCTAACTGGTGGGAAGTTCGTTCCACGCGAGGACCGAGAATAGCCTGCTTCTCTTTGATGACCCCCCCCCCCCCCCCCACCCCCCCCTCCATGCTATTGTGATCTTATCTTACGCAGCAGTATGTGTGTGAAGAGAGGTTTGGATCTGAGCAACAACACAAGCTGTTGAAGTTTTCCTTGATTTGATTTAGATTTGAAATATTTATTTCGAACATAAATAAATAAAATACAAACGATGTAAAATCAAAACAAATCATTGATCTCAAGAAATTAAATTAAAAAAATATATAATAATAAACAAAAGCAAAACATAACTCAATTTACATGTTCGAAAAGGAGTAGGAAGAAGTATACACTTATTTAATCCTACCCCTTTTCCACTACTCAAATGAGTGTACTAATTTAAAACCTTACATAACAAATATATATATATAGATATGCAAAATCCGGGTGTCAGCATTGCCTCCGGCTTGGGCCAGCCGTCATACTAACTAAATTGGCAGAGTTAGAGGGTGGAAGTCGATGGGTGGGGATTTGGATGTTGTGGACAGCGACTCCTACAGGTCGGTTGGGGGACGCCTGCACAGCAGAGACAGGAAGTAGCGGGGGTAGTGTGAGCCTCCCATGCGTTACACCTCGCCACAGAGTCCGCGCTGGCAGGTGAAAAGATGTGACAGGCTGCCTCCTCGTGTACCGGAGGGGACACGTGATGCAAGGCTTCTATCCTCCCTACAACCGACCAGTGGGGGGCATAGTCGAGCAACGTTCAAGACGGGAGGGGAGAATTGGAAACACGAAATTGGGATGGGAGAAGAAGTAGAAAATAAGGAGAAAGTGGATAAAAAAAATATATATATATATGCAAAACAAACTATATGTAAAACATGAAACAAATAAAATAAAAATGTAAACACCCGTGAATGTCAAATCCCTTCCTCATCCCTGTACCTCGTGAACATCATTTCCTTATAATTCAGATTGAATTGGCTCATATTTGGACATTGCTTTAGCACCATATTCAGACTGTTCCACAGTTTCACTCCACATTATTGAAATGCAGTGTCTTCTCATGGTAGTGCGTACACTAAGAACTTTTAAATTGAGTTCTCTCCTCAGATTATAACCCACATCTCTATCAAAGAACAGTTCTTGAATGTTTCCCGGAAGTACATTACCTTTTGCTTTATACATTAATTGTGCTGTTTTAAATTCCACAAGATCATTTAACTTGAATGTTTTTTACTTAAAAAATAATGTATGTTTGTGTGATCTCGATAACCTGCAATGTGAACTATCCTTATGGCTCTTTTTTGGAGTATAAAACGTTTTCCTTCGCAGCCATGCTAGCACCACATGGCTGTAGCTAAGTGACCTTTGGTAGGATACTAGTATTCATTCATTCATTCATGTATTTCTTAAGATAAGATATTCCTTTATTGATCCCCTTGGGGAAATTCAGGCATCATAGCAGCATGGGGGTTGGGGGGGGGGGGGGGGGGGGGGGGGTACAGGTACGGGCAGGATAATGGTAGAAATACACCAATACAAGCAATACAAATTATAGTACAGTAGAATAGTAAAAATAGGCAGTGTAAACAATATATTTAACTATATGCATATGAGCAAGTAGGCAGTGTGATCAAAGTTGCAGATGAGGGTCTGTATGCCCTATCAGTTATATTATGCATTACAATAAATATAGTTACAATAGACACTAGAATCTAAATATATACTATGAGTAAGTAAGTATACAGGATACACGGGTGCAGTACACATAAGGTACCCTAACCGACGTTATATATGTCGTATGTACATCATGGCAACGTTACGCAGGGCATCTCTATATATTTTCAGCCAACACCATTAAAGGGCCACTTCACTAAAAAAGGATGCTGATTTATCTTGCGTATAATCTCACACCACACGCATCCAAAAGTAGCAATATCTTGTCTTATAGGGACTGCTACCTCAGTCGGACATGTGATAACCGGACATGTGATAATCAGAAGTGTGATAATATAATAATGCATAATAATGCAGGACCTCTTTAGAGACGTCTTTATTAGGCATGCAACGACAGCAATGTGCGGCACACACACACAGGAATACACACATGCATTGACTTTCTCAGGGTCGCCAAGGCGATTGAGCTCTGCGCTTAACCCATCCCGTTGTCCTTCGCCCCTAGCACGGCGCGGCAGACATCTGTGATATATAGTGTTTGTCCAGTAACATGGATCTCCCAGTCCCCCCGATCTGAAGTAAACACTAAATACACCCCTTTCCACTTTATCCAATCAGGAGAAAGAACCCTAGATATTTTTTACTTATTTTTACTATCTCAAGAAATCTTGCAGAGTCACATTTCTCTCTCCTGATTGGATAAAGTGAGAACAGGATACCAGAAAATTTATTTCCTGTTTACTGCAGAGCAAGAGGGACTGGGAGACCCATGTTACTGACCTGACACTATGGATCAGTGATGGCTGTTTACTGCAGAGTGGAGGGACTGGGAGACCCATGTTACTGACCAGACACTCTGTATCAGTGATGTCTGTTTACTGCAGAGTGGAGGGACTGGGAGACCCTTGTTACTGACCAGACACTATGGATCAGTGATGTCTGTTTACTGCAGAGTGGAGGGACTGGGAGACCCATGTTACTGACCAGACACTCTGTATCAGTGATGTCTGTTTACTGCAGAGTGGAGGGACTGGGAGACCCATGTTACTGACCAGACACTATGTATCAGTGATGGCTGTTTACTGCAGAGTGGAGGGACTGGGAGACCCATGTTACTGACCAGACACTCTATATCAGTGATGTCTGTTTATTGCAGAGTGGAAGGACTAGAAGACCCATGTTACTGACCAAAACACTCTATATCAGTGATGGCTGTCGGAATGTAGAGCTATTCTTTTTAACATGTAGACCAGTTATTTTAACCCATTCTCCGCCATTGACGGATTAAGACGTCATTCCTCGCCATGCTTAATCTGCCAATGGCGGATTACGCCGTCATCGAGATCAATATTTCAAATTTTCTTCATGGTATTCACATTTCACCCACGGAGTCATGACTGGTGCTGTAGATCTCCACTCAACTCTCCAGCGCTTCAATACCGCCACCTGGTGGCCGATCGGCGAGTTGCCAAACCGGAAGTGGGGCCGGAAGTGCTTGGTGTCACCCCTATTCCGTCCGCCACTCGCTATCGCTCGCGGGACTCCATTTGGACACACTGGATAATCGATCCGTTGCCATAACTCGATAAACAACATTATTTGGACGTATATAGTATTTATACAACCTGGAAATGGAGCGCATAGATCAACATCCCATAATAGCGATCTTTTTGCTCCAGTATCATCCCCCATCGCTACGAGGAAGCTGCGGTGAGTTTCAGCATTTTTGATTATTATTATCCATACAAACTGCTATGATCAATATATCACCCATACTACATGATTCATTTAACGTCGGTCATTGCATTATAAACGACCCCCCCCTCCGGTCAACCGCGCATGATGAGTCATAACGTCTGGGACCTTGTACAGTTGAAATTTTTAATCTGGCGTCAACCGGTATCAAATTGCATTTGATGATGTAATATATGAATTTATGGCTATAACTCACGTTCTATGAAATACTGCAGAAAACGATAAAAACATATTTATACTCTAGACCAGTGTTTCTCAACTGGTGGGTCGCGACCCAAAAGTGGGTCGCGGGGCCATTTTGAGTGGGTCACGGATGTATGTGTAAAAAAAAAAAAAAAAAGAGTAAAAAAAAAGATTTTTTTTTTTTTTTTTTTTTTTTTAGCTTTTTTTTTCCACTACCTATCTTTGTGAAAGTGGCTTCTCAGCTCTGGTCCAGCTGAAGACAAAGCGGAGGAACAGATTAGACATTGAGCATGACCTCAGAGTTGCTTTTTCTACCATCACCCCAGACTTTGAGACTCTTGTCAGGAGCAAACATCATCCCCAGTTATTCCATTAGTTCCCTGCATGTTAAGCTAAGAAGTCTGCTAAGAAGGATATATTATTTATTATTATTATTATTATTATTATTATTTTATTTCATTGTGTTTTTAGCCCTTAGTTGCACTTTTGTTGCAACCCCAGTTATCCCATTAGTTCCCCCAAACGTAGGTCTGTTATGTTAAGCTAAGAAATCTGCTAAGAAGCATTTTATTTATTATTATTTTATTTCATTGGGTTTTTAGCCCTAGTTGCACTTTTATTGCAATCCCAGTTATCCCATTAGTTCCCCCAAACTTAGGTCTGTTATGTTAAGCTAAGAAGTCTGCTAAGAAGCATAATTATTTATTATTATTATTTATTTTCATTGGGTTTTTAGCCCTAGTTGCACTTTTGTTGCAACCCCAGTTATCCCATTAGTTCCCCCAAACTTAGGTTTGTTATGTTAAGCTAAGAAATCTGCTAAGAAGCATATTATTTATTATTTTATTTCATTGGGTTTTAGCCCTAGTTGCACTTTTGTTGCAAACTCAGTTATCCCATTAGTTCCCCCAAATTTAGGTCTGTTATGTTAAGCTAAGAAATCTGCTAAGAAGCATATATAATGTATTATTCTTTTATTTCATTGGGTTTTTAGCAATAGTTGCACTTTTGTTGCACTTTTTTGTGTTTATTTCATGTTTCGAAAGATTGCGTATTACTGCAAATTTTTTTTTTTTTTACATAAATCATAGTGGTTAAAAATTTTGGGTCGCGACTTAATGACTAAGGAAAATGTTGGGTCCCGAGGCTAGACCAGTTGAGAACCACTGCTCTAGACCGTATTTTTGTGTGAATGAAAAAGTAAAACTTTCCTACATCCTGAACGATAGCTAATCGATGTTGAATGGGCCATAGTAATGTCAATTTAGCAATACAATTAAAAAAGTTATAACCCTGCAAAGTAGGTGAACATCTCCATAGACAAATAGAGCTGGCAGAGGATGGTATAAGAAGGGTACAATGCCTGGCGAAGAATGGGTTAACAAAGAAAATACCACTTACAGCACCTTTTTAAAGTTTTACGTCCGATAATCACATGTCCTCATAATGGAACGACCGGAATCGGGTGTAAAATTGCCTCTAAGTGTAATACTCTTCTTCCCCTCTAGGCAGCGCTCTGGAGAAGTCTCTAGCCGTGAGCCAGGCCGGGGAGCTGTACGAGGAGTGGCTGGAGCTGCGGAACGGCTGCCTCTGCTGCTCAGTCAAGTACGTCCACTCATGTAGCCAACCTCCTCCATCCACAGTGTCCACTCATGTTCCTTGAGCAAGACACTTAACCCCTAATTGCTCCCAATGAGCAGGTTGGCACCTTGCCTCTGCCGTCGGTGTGTGAGTGAATGTGAGGAACATAATTGTAAAGCGCTTTGGATAAAAGCTGCTATATAAATGCACCCTTTACCATTTTTTTTTTTTTTGCAGTGAAAGCTTGGGGCTAGCTTAGAAACAGACGCGTCATTGTCTACTACGTGATTGATCTGTCTGTTCTGTTCCACTGTGTTTGTCTTTTCGTGGTCAAAGTTAAACTATTGTGCAACCTTATACGCTGTACTTAATGTTTTTAAGTTGCAGGAAATTACAGCAAATGGCTTCCATGATTGCACATTTTTGTGGATGGGGGGGGGGGGGGGGGGGGGGGCATTTACATTTACTAATTTAGTTGAATGCCTTTATCCAAAGCGACTTACAGGTTCTGTACGACAGGTCAGCAGGAAGGGTACAATTCTTATCAGCTGAGTAACGATGTTCATCAAACAGTGTTGAAACTTGGGTGATGCAGTGTTGAGTGCATAGTAGTAAAGACATTAGTATATAGTAGGTATTATTTAGTGGGAGAGTGCATGATGGTAGAAGACGATAAGAAGGTTTGTTGCTTCTTTTTGGTTGAGACACCAACCCCTGCGCTGAATACACTCAGTTTTCTTTTCGTGGCATTCTTCATCACAATGCTTCCCTTTCTCACATCTCAGGGACAACGGCCTCAAAGCCATAGAGAACCTGATGCAGAAGAAGGGAAAGTTTGACTACATCCTGTTAGAGACCACAGGACTGGCCGACCCAGGTAACTCATATTGGAGAGAACTTAGAAGATGAGGCCTTGTACTCCTCTACAGTATCTTCACGGTCAGCTAGCATGAAACCTCTGGTGCTCTCTCAACCGGTTAGCTAGTGAAACCTGGTGCTATCTCAAAACTAGTTAGCTAGTGAAACCTGGTGCTATCTCAAAACTAGTTAGCTAGTGAAACCTGGTGCTATCTCAAAACTAGTTAGCTAGTGAAACCTGGTGCTATCTCAAAACTAGTTAGCTAGTGAAACCTGGTGCTATCTCAAAACCAGATAGCTAGTGAAACCTGGTGCTATCTCAAAACCAGATAGCTAGTGAAACCTGGTGCTATCTCAAAACTAGTTAGCTAGTGAAACCTGGTGCTATCTCAAAACCAGATAGCTAGTTAGCTAGCTCAAATTATTGTCGAGCTTTGGGTTTTGGCATAACTTGTACTAATTGTGGCATAAGATATTCCTTTATTGATCCCCTTGGGGAAATTCAGGCATCAGCATGTGGGAGGGGAGGTACAGGTAGTAGAAGACATGGTACATGGAATTATAGTACAGTGGAGAAGTAAAAATAGAATAAAAAGGCAGTGTAAACTATATAATTAACTCTGGACATGCGCATATGGGTAACAAGGTGCAAGATGAGGGTATGTATGCCCTCTCGGCTATATTTGCCCTACATTACAATATATAATCTAAATCTAATATATAATCTAAAAATGCTAAAATGCTAAATATATGCTCTGAAGTATACAGTATACACATAAGGTGCGGTATGCATAAGGTATATTGTCCTTTTAGGTGAGAGTCAGCTACTAGGTTCCTAGTAGTTGGATGTCTGGCAGCAGTCCCTGCCCACTGTTGTGGAGCCTGATGGCCGCTGGTATGAACTTATACTAATCAAGGAAGCAGGGCGACATCAGCGCCGAACAAAGTTGAGTCAACATCACGATCGGCCAGCAAAAAACTCAAACAAACCGAATACCGGTATCTCTTTAGTAGGGCTGTCCCATACTAAGGATTTTGATAGTCTACTTTGATTGGCCGGTAGTACCCCCCTGAATGCAAAAAAAATCACCTGTGGGGCGTGCTTAACACTTTGGATGCCAAGGACGACATAACACGTGTTATCAGCCCGCCCCCTGAATGCCCACGACGACAAATATTGTTTCATTTTTTTATTAGCGATCTGATACATATTTACATATTATTGAACATATTTCATCAACCGAGTCTACCGTTGGGAAACCAGCCCCATCAGGAGCTCAGATGTGAAAAAAGCGCCCCCTATCGTCTCCCAGATGGTAATGCACCTTTTTGGAATGGACTCAATGAAAATGGATGAGAAAAAAAAATCTGGAATCCACATTTTACTTCTCACGCATGTACCCCGAGCCGATCGGATCCATTGTGGAGCTTCAGAACAGCGTGTAATATATGTTTACAGTATGTAGCATTGGATCAATAAAAGGATCGATTTTTGGAATGGCGATCAGGAATTGGAATAATCTTTTTGGATACCATCTGATCTCAGGTAAGGAATCTATTTTACCAGTCTTAGGATAATCAGACCTGTTTTCACGGAGATATAAGCTTTTCCCCTATGCGTGTGTGTGGCTGTGCGAGCGATCAGGAACTAAGAGAATCGATTTTCAGCTCGCCTATATAGCGTGCACATAGACCACACATTATACTATCGATAATCTAGCGTTTATTTGAAAACGATTCATAAATAGGCCGAAAAATGACCGTTCTAGAATATTCCAGTACAGGGCGTTTATCACGGAATCTTTTTATTTTCCTTGAAAACGAGGGCTTTTCAAAATGCTATAAAACAGAAATTAACCGATAAAAACAATCCGCTTCGACAATGTTGACTGGAAAATGAGTCATTGATAAGCGACGGGCAGATTAGACACATAGCCATAATTTAAAACATAGATTAGGTGATATTAACGCTAACATTGAAGTGGATGATGGGCATTCAAGGGGGTAAAAAGGAAAACACGGCCGGCTCTGAAAGTGTTAATGTCTGAAGGAGTCGACTGAAGGCTCCTTGTCCTCTGCTAAAGCATGCAATTGGTCCACTGTTGGATACATCTTGATATTTGTCTACTCTAGTGTGTTCATTAGATGGGTGAAATCCTCTTTCAGTGCCTTCAGTGTTTTCTTGGGCAGTTAGCCTCTGGTATGCGCGCCATTAGCATTAGCCATGCTTCTAAGCCTCTTTGCTTTTGGAAAGAATGATAAAAAAAAAATATGTAAGTATAATATTTTTAATATTATTAAATATATATATATTTTTTTTCTAATTATGTTTTTGGTAGATTTTTTTATTTGTTTGTACTACCGGGCAGTCCGGTAGAGAGAGAGAGAGAGAGAGAGAGAGAGCGGGGGGAAGACATTCTGCAAAGGACGCCGGGTCCGGGAATTGAACCCGGGTCGGCCGCTTCGCGACACAGCTTGTTGCATGGGTCGCCACTTGGGTGCCCATTATTAAATATTTAAATTTTTTTTGCATTAGACTAAGTGGTTGTCGACTACGGCTCCTTTCGATCGATTATTCGACTAATCGGGGTCAGCCTTACTCTTTACAGTAGCTGCTCTTGATTCCTAAATTGATTGTTATTGATTCCCCAATAACAGCCTGTTTCAGCTGCTGAGGTCAGGCAGACGCCTGCGAACCCCAGCTACTAGGACAGAGAGGCTTAGGCTCAGCTTCTTCCCCCAGGCCATCAGAGTCCTGAACAATGAACATTGAGTACCACAGAACACTGAACTATCCACACATAAGCACACATGAGCACACACACGACACGCACGCTGTGCACGCTCACACACTAGCAGCCACTTAACACTTTAACATGAGCGGGCACACACTCATGCCGCACACACGCACACTTATGGCCAAAAGGAAAGGCCACTTTAAATTAGTATAACAGGAACAGTGTATTGCACTACCAAAGCTACCTAGCATGTCCTATATGCTCTGTAAATAACTATGTACAGATACCGAGATGTCACACCATGTTACCTGTTACCTGTTTATTGCACAATGTTTTTTTTTTTTTTTTTATTGGATTCTATTATATGTTGTACCACTGTATTGCACATCGTTGCGGGCAAGACCACCCGCATTTCATTGTATACTTGTATGCCGTGACAATTAAAACTCTTGACTTGACTAAATGTCTTTCCCAAACATGACCTCTCACTGTGTGTCCATCATTGTCCACATTACCATTCTGCACCGCGCGCCAAGCAGCGCTTCGTTAACGCCTCCCCTCCCCCGACACGCCCCGTCTCTCCTCGTTAGCCCAGACAGGCTTTCTGTTTGCCAGTATTGACCACTGAACAAGGGAGCGCTGGGGAACGGGTTAGAAGGATAGACCACTAAACAAGGAGGCGCTGGGGAACGGGTTAGTATTGACCACTGAACAAGGGAGCGCTGGGGAACGGGTTAGTATTGACCACTGAACAAGGGAGCGCTGGGGAACGGGTTAGTATTGACCACTAAACAAGGAGGCGCTGGGGAACGGGTTAGTATTGACCACTGAACAAGGGAGCGCTGGGGAACGGGTTAGTATTGACCACTAAACAAGGGAGCGCTGGGGAACGGGTTAGAAGGATAGACCACTAAACAAGGAGGCGCTGGGGAACGGGTTAGTATTGACCACTGAACAAGGGAGCGCTGGGGAACGGGTTAGAAGGATAGACCACTAAACAAGGAGGCGCTGGGGAACGGGTTAGTATTGACCACTGAACAAGGGAGCGCTGGGGAACGGGTTAGAAGGATAGAAAAGGCTTTAATAGCGTCCTCTGTTACTTAAAGTTCAAGTAACTTTAAGTCGGGTACTTAAAGTGGTAATCCGCAAGATCCTCGTTGTTTGTTTTGGTGATAAAACAAACCACAACCACTGATAAAACTGTGCTGACCTGCTTTCCATTGTGACAATCCATGCTAACTACTGAGTTAGTCTTCTATGCATTCCAAACAAACTGCTGATGTTGCTGCTGGTGATGTAAATATATAATATTAAATATTCAAGTTGTTTTCTGTGGGGCTACCGGGAGCTTGGTGCGTCTGGCGCAGTGTTAATTTAGTCAATGAAAATGATGACTAAATATGGTCGTCAACGAAGCTTTTTCCCCTGGCGACAACGAGACGAGACGTCACGTTAATGTAGATCATGTGACACTAACGTGACTAAATAATGAATGCAATGTTGTTGACTACAAACGACGACACAAAATGTAGTTTACAAAATAAAATCTTGCCGAAATCTCTCCATTTTAAAGTCGAGACAAAATAATTATAACTTTTAGAATAATTCATGTTATTTGTAGCGGCTATCTTGATGTTCTGATAGACGCTCGGTTGGGTGCCTCGTCTTTGACGCGCAATTAGAAAAAACACAATGTCGAGTCCGTGTCACCTGCCGTTGGGTGAAGTTCCCATTTAATTGAAGTATTCAACTTAATACATGTGATGAGCCAAACAATAATGTCTGCATAATGCTGTTAATAATACTGAAAACGAGCGAGGGTACGTGCGTGTGTTCGTGCGGTAAAAACCGTGAGATCTCTCCGTCACCCATACCTAGATACCTTGATTGAACATAGCCTACACCTGTGCCTTTATTCAAAACATATACGCTCTGTGCTGCCACCCAGTGCTCCGTGCTGCCACCCAGTGATGAACTTAACAAACCACAAACTAAGCACAAAAACCATCAAATAGCTCCTACATTATTAGTGCAGCATTTCCGTTTCTTGTATGCAGCGCAAGCGCTTTGATTAATTTCCTCACTCGCGTTATTTGTTCTTAGCCAGCATTCTAGATAGCAGTAACTAGGGATGGGAATTGATAAGATTTTATCGATACGATTCCATTAACGATTCTGCTTATCAATACGATTCTTTATCGATTCCCTTATTGCTCCCTGATAAATTTATAATTTTAATAAATAAATTGGAAATGCAACAGAACTAAGCTGGTTAGAATAACAACATACAACTTGACATTTCTGATTGTCATTTATTGTTGAGCCCCCATGTCAGAAAAATACAAAAACTGTAAACAATTTCTTTTTAACTATAGCCTACACTTAAATAAAATAATGTATTTGAGATTCTCTTAAAATGTGTGTGTGTGTTTTTATTCCTCTGACTTCTCTGTCTCTGGTCTTTCAGAACGCGCGCACACACACGCACACGCACACAGCTCCCTCCCCGGCCCCCGCTCGCCCCTGTAATGTATTGTAAACGGACATGTTTGTATGTTGCACGGTACTTCCTGACTTACCTACTAGTAAACAACAGTCAACGTGATCACACGCTCTCCGTCTCTTATTATATGTGAACTAAAGAGTACAAGGTTTTAGGGGAGCTCCAGTAGCTCACCACGTACCGCGAGTGCTATTTCAGCGCCGTGGACAACCGTGCTCGTCACGGATCTGGGGCTGAGCGCGTTCGAATCCCGGACGGCAGCCGTGCCTTTCCCAGAGTGTCTTCCCCCCCATCTGAACCCTTTCAGCCTGCTTCTGTCGGTCGAACTTGACCAAGTATAAATGCGATGAAAAAGCGATAAACGCTAAAAGAACCAGCTGACTGGTCAAAGTTAAAAAAAAAAAAATAGTACAAGGTTTACACAACAGCCCCCATCCACTTTTTTTTGGTATTTGTACCTGTACTACCTGCTGTCAGCTGTTATCTCTCTCTGTGTGTCTGTATGAGCTTGGTTAGCTAGCGTTAGCTTCGCGGCTGTTAGGTTGCCCCGAATTAAATGAATGACTGTTCTAAAGCATTCGAGTAGTTTTCAATCACTGCACTTAGAAACAGTCAAACAGCGGGAGCGTTTCGGGAGCATATGACCAAAGCCCAGGCAATTTCGAGCCCTTAACACTTTCCGTGCCAGCCATGCGGTGCCTAGGAACCCTGTTGCGTGCCACCGCTATATTCAATGACGGAGCTCTCATATTTGCGAACGCATAAACTATATCTTAAATTATGGCTATTATGCAGCCATTTAACACAAAAGGATGACCCTCATGCATTGCAAATTTGCATCAAATTCAAAACAGTGATGCACAAAATAACTTAAAAGAAAATAATAATTTAAAACAATGAATAAAGTGTGCATGAAATAATAGGGGAAAGAAAACGTTAGGAACTTGTTACATTCACACACACAAGGACTGAGTAATCACACCCCCCCCCTCTCTCTCACACACACACTCTCCCAGCTCTCTTTCTCTCTTGCCCCTTCCTCATCTCTCTCACCCCCCTCTCTCTCTATATAACTCACTTACTCACTCACTCACTCACTCACTCACTCACTCACTCACTCACTCACTCACACACACACACACACACACTTCAGAAACAAACATAGTATCAATGAGAGCATCAATAATACACCCGAGTGAAGTCTAGTAAAAAAAAATCGTAAACGTTAATCGTGAGTTTAAAAAAATTGTGGCGTTAATAGAATCGGGTGATAACGCGTTAATACCGCGTTAACTTTGACAGCCTTAATTATATCACATTATATTATATCGATGTATGTAAGCAGTGAGCCCTAACAGGAAGTAGAAAGACAAGCTGGCAACATCCTTGTTGCCTAGAAATGTGAGGTCAATATATAACAAATATATTACATGATATTATATCACATTATTTTGCTGCTGTGCACACCATTGATTTAATTGCCATATAAATCACATAGAAAGATCTAACTTACTCCTCTCTGAACATTAATATAAAACAAAGGTGATCTATTAACTGTGTAAACCTTGTGCAATATTCATCATTGATATTTGGATACTTGAAATCTGTATGAACTGAGTAGTTGGTATCAAATTAAATAAGATGAACGGCTCCATGCATTCTTTGAATAAATATTTTCTCATTACCAGTATGGTATTGTTTAAATTGTACAGCTTTTTGCACATCTTTGTCAGGGAATTCCAACAATTCTGGACCTGAATGTACCAGTTAATTGTAATCATCTCTCTCTCCTTATGTCTAGTCAAGCCAGGTTGTGGATGAGAGAGACAGGGAGGAACAGGCTGTAGACTGAGCCTGCTATGATGCAGATGTTTTTACATCACCACCCAAAACAAGATTCAGCCAAGAGTGAGTGAGTACACTGGTACACTTGTCCATGGCACTTACTACCCAGCTTTGTAGTGGTTTGGGGAAATAGTACAGTAGGTACGCATATTTAAGGGGACCGCAAGGATGGTGTACCGGTGGGTGGTGTCCGACCAATTGTGATGGGCCGGTCTGGGCCAAAAATGCCACGGCCAGAGGGAGAGAGAGAGGGAGGGAGGGAGGGAGGGAGGGAGAAGGAGGGAGAGAGAGAGAGAGCGAGAGCTGTGACGGGGTCATGTGTGAAGGAAATATCTGAGGACCCCATTTCCATCAGAACCAGTCAGGGAAGCTATCAGGCTCGAATTAGGAAATCAATAGTGGACCATTACTGGGCTCGGGCCCCCGTGGCGACCAGGGGCCGCATCGTTAAGTGACAGGTGTCCGGAGGAGGCGGGGACACAGAGAGAGAGAGAGAGATAGAGAGGGAGAGAGACTACTCTCCTCACCCCCTCCTCCACGTCATTGGCAGAGACAAGCTAGTTACTGAGCTGTCATTGGCCCAGACAGTGCCGTCAGTCATAGAGCTCCCAAGGCCCCCCCCCCGTCGCGGAGGAAGAGGCGGGATGGGGCGATGTGAGGGGTGTCACTCAGGAGCAGTGTTTTTCATTACCCGCCTATCAAATATTTACAGTGCTTTCTTATTCTCGCCTGACGCTTTGACAAAAGTGCATTATGTGAACAAGCAGGAGGGCCGGAGGAGACATAGGGTCTTGGAATAACCGGCGCCGCTCCGGGAGATGGGAACAAACCAAATGTACCAGTACTGGGAGGGAAAACAATTTAATTGAAAAGCCTCCGATATTAGTTTTATCTGGTCCACAGAGTTCTAGCAGAATGTGTGAATATCTCTCTCTTGACGGTGGAAGTTTGAAGTTTAGGACGGTAAAAAAGTCCTAAAGTCTAAATATTTAGGCCTTAAAAGGTATTGAAAAGTATTAAATTCATAATTATCATTTTAAGGCCTTAAAAGGTATTAAAAAGTATTAAATTCATAATTCTCAATTGAAGGCCTTAAAAGGTATTGAAAAGTATTAAATTCATAATTCTCAATTGAAGGCCTTAAAAGGTATTGAAAAGTATTAAATTCATAATTCTCAATTGAAGGCCTTAAAGGGTATTGAAAAGTATTAAATTCATAATTCTCAATTGAAGGCCTTAAAGGGTATTGAAAAGTATTAAATTCATAATTCTCAGTTGAAGGCCTTAAAAGGTATTGAAAAGTATTAAATTCATAATTCTCAATTGAAGGCCTTAAAAGGTATTGAAAAGTATTAAATTCATAATTCTCAATTGAAGGCCTTAAAGGGTATTGAAAAGTATTAAATTCATAATTCTCAATTGAAGGCCTTAAAAGGTAGTGAAAAGTCGTACATTTCTTTTGCACAGGTATTAAATGTTTTGGGGTGGCAGCTTGGATGTTGGCCGGTGAAATAATGTTAAATATATGAAATGTTCTTGTATTCAAGTGGTTGTTTTTTGCGGGGCTACCGGGAGCTTGGTGCGTCTGGAGAGAGCTTGTATGGAACACACGAGAATTTAAATGGGCACGTAAGTGCAGCCGCCAGTTCAGTGTCGCTATGTGTTTTTTTTGCTAGTATGGTCGTGAAATTGGTATTACATTTAGCTCTAATTGGTATTAAAAAGGTGTTAAAAAGTCTTAAATGTAACTTGTTGAAACCGGCAGATACCCTGGCCTGTTCATTTAATTTCAAACCTTTATTTCACCTCGTGAGACACTGAGGTTAAACTCATTTACAGCGACGACGAGCTCACAGAACAAGACAGGTTATCAGCAGTTTCAATAAAGTTCACGTTTCAAGTTTGTTTATTGTCATAGTAAAATACAGAATGTTTTATCATGAAATGCTTTTTTCTGTATGAGCCCCTGGGAGTGTGCTATAAAAAGTATAAAATAGAAAAAGTCAAAAGTACGTAAAATAAAGTGTTCAGTCAATATACATAATATACAATACAGAGTAAAAAGAGTAACAGTGAGGTACAATGCAGAAATGGAATGAGGTACAAACTTAGGGTAAGGTGCAATGAGGTATGAATTGTAGTGCAAATCTCTTTACTAATAAATATAAAGTGTGTTAAAGTGAGTAAAGTGGGTGTTAAGGTGAGTGTTTATTTAAAGTGAGTGTAGATGATGGGTTGTTACATAGTGTCATTGTCATTGAGCATCCTGATGGCCTGGGGATAGAAGCTCCTTCTGAGTCTCTCAATAAAGAAGAATAAACAATAAAATATCAGAAACAAGGCCGTTACAAGTCGACACACGGTGGTCGGAGATCATGCTTTTTAAACGCGGCAAGAGAAGGAAGAAGCTTCAGAGTCAGTCGGAGGGCATTCCAGGTGTTGGAAGGAAAGAACAGTCTTTACTAGTTCAGAGCAAACTGGAGGAACCCTAAGACAGCGTTTCCGTTAGCCGGTAATTACCGGTATTTGACCGGTTGAAGTCCGACATATTTAATCTCTCCGGTCATAATGTCCGGTGAAAATAATTCCCTCTAAGCACAATTTGATTATTTGAATTGTACTAAAATAGGCTAAAATTAAATAGCCTATGCGATGAACGAAACAATCATTACATTTGTTTCATCGTTGCTTCTAATAATGACAACGACGTTGTCAGCGAGAGCTTAGTGCTGGGTTTGCTAGTGCATGTGCAGCTGCAGAGCCGGAGCAACAGCGGCACAGTGCAGTACTCCAATTCAGCCATTGGCAATTCAGCTGTTGGGTGGGGGGCGCTGCTGAGCGGTCCCCAGATAGAGCCAGAAAACAGCTGAATCTGCTGCTCTGCAGCGACATACTCTCGCAAATAAGTCGTTGGGAGGTGGAGAGAGAGAGTCGTCACGCAAACCCACGATAATGTTGCCGTCTCTCTCTGCCAAATTTCTCAGTTCTTCGCTTGATATAATTAATACAAATGTCCAATATAACGGAATTCGTTAGCTCATAAAAATGTGATTATAACAGACTGCTGTTTATTAATGTCGGGCGACTGCCCACAGACACCTATTTGATTTAAAGTCGGCAGCAGCACGGAGTCTCGGGACTTATTTTATTTGGAATATAATGACTGTATACGCAAAAGTAGCCTATAGTTTTAAGTTAAAATATTATAAATCTACATGCCTTGATGATGTCATTATTTTGTTTTGTTGTCATTCTTTTGCCTATCAATTGTTTTTAAGCTCAATAAACTCTGACCGGAAGTTCTCTCATTTGACCGGTAGATTGAAATCGACCGGACACTGAGGCCGGCAACAATTTTTTCTAACGGAAACCCTGCCCTAAGAACCAGCCAGTCAGTCATGCGGTGTTAACTACAGGAGAACATCGCTTAACCCGAATGGCAAATGTGAGGAGGATTTGATCTATACTGAACCAAACCTTGGTTAACATTTGAAACATGCCCTCAGAAACCCGCTTCGTACTTACTTACGCCTGCTACCCCTTCTGGGGCATAGGCCGTCAACAAGTGGTATCTCCAGGCATCTCTGTCTTGAGCTGTTCTCTCCAGTTGGTTCCAGGTCATCTTCATGGTCTTGGTGTCTGCCTCCAGGTCTCTGCGCCAGGTGTTTCTTGGGCGACCCCTTTTCCGCTTGCCCTGCGGGTTCCATGTTAGGGCGTGTCTGGTGATGGTACTTGCAGGCTTTCACAGGGTGTGGCCTATTTGACGCTTCATACAGTCACATTTATTTAAATTTCATATATCGACAAAGACGCCCAGAGAAATGTGCAATAAAGAAAGATATTTGCTGTCATTTCCTGCTACTTAAAAACATAATTTCAATAAAATAGCAAATAAATGTTCCAAATAAGTTATTTGTTTAAGGGGAGACACTGCAGGTGAATAGGGTAAAAAAATTAACTAATAGATATCACAATGAAACTTCCCCAGTTGATTACTTATATTAAGACAAGACTTTTTTGTATTATAAGTTTTCTGAAATTGTATGTTTAAATATGCAAATGAGGCATGATCTACTTAAATATGCACTAATTTGCATATAATTCCAGGACAGAAATCTGAACATTGGATAAAGCCATTTTCAAAATTATAGTTTCATTTTGTTGACATATTAGAGCCAAAGGTTATTACAGAGGGGATTTTGGATATCTCTTTTTATCACTCCATAAATCAGAAAATACTCCATTCAGTCCATTTTTATGGTAAAATTCCATATTTCGCCATGTTTTTAGGAATAAAATGTGATATAAATCAGGGTATGAATGTGATATCAACAAACCCTTCTGTAAATACCTTCAGAACATAGATATGAATAGAACTGGAAGGTTTGGTGTATGTGTGTGCTTCTGAAGTGGAGATTTCTGGCTCAGAGTATGAGGAAAAACTCTTAAAACTCATTTTTGGGAAAACGCCTTAAAAGTTCTGTATTGTAAAATGCCATACTTTTTTTTTTTTAACAGATATTTACAAACACAATACCTAATCAAACCATTAGTAATAGACAACCTAAAAACATGCCTGATAACTGAATAATAATAATAATGATGTTATTGAACTGAACAGAACTACACACAGGCTACAATAGACAGGGTAAATTTTCAGAAAATCATAACCCTGAAGGCATTTCGTGTTTATTTTTGGTACACAACATTTCTAGGGGTATTAAGGGGTGCTGAATCCAAATCTGCTGTATACCAAGCTCAAAAATGTCAAATAAGGCCTCAAAATTGAGAAATCCAACATGGCCGCCAACGCAGGCTGAAATCTATTTAAGTGCATATCTTTTTTACTAAACAAGGTAGAAACATGAATGAAATGTGTTTTTATATGTTTGCATACATGAGGAATTTAAAATCATATCCTGATTTTAGATCAGTTGTGAAAATGTTGCTTGAAACTCATATTTATAGCAGAAACTGTGGTTGTTATTGATGCATAACTCATCAACCAAATAAGAAAGAAAAGCAGGATGATCCCAGGCCATGGATTTATTCATCAAACTCTTTTCTCTTGAATTTTTTTAATCAACATGCCATTTATGCAAGTTAGATAGTCCTTAATATGCGTACAGTAGCTTAGGTACAGTAATTTATTGTCAGTCATCAATCGTATTCAGGCAGGTGTCGCAGGTGTCTTGCAGTTGCATGATTCATCCAATGCCACTTTTCCTAAATAGAATAGAATAGATTATAATATAATATAATAAAATAAAAATATTATTTTACCATATCAATATAAGTGAATGTTCAAGTTTCTTTATTAGTTGTCATACAGAATACTTTGCATAAAATGTTTCTTTCTGTGTTGCTCCTGAGAGTGTGCTAGATAATAACAAGATAGTATAAAATAAGTATAATAAGTATAAAATAGAAAGTCAAGTACGTAAACAAGTGTAAACAACAACATTTTTCAGTGTATATATACAGTACAGCTGGTACAAGAATGGTGAAGTATAGCTTAGCTTGTGGTGCCACCTTGTAGTGGTGAGGTGCAATAAGGAATGAGAATGATGTGCAATTTCCTTACCAATAATATAAATATAAAGTGTAAAGTGTGTCTAAAGTGGTAAAGTGGGTGCTACAGTGTGTTGTTTATTTAAGTGAGTGTATGTGCGCTGTGGGTGTGTTGATGGTTTGCTTATTGTTCATTGTTCATTCATTGAGCATCCTGATGGCCTGGGGATAGAAGCTCCTTCTGAGTCTCTCTGTGCTTGCCATGAGACTCCGGTATCTCTTGCCTGACCGCAGCAGTTCAAAAGGCAGTTGTTTGAGTGGCTGGAGTCTTTGATTATTCTCTTAGCCTTGCCCATGCACCGCTTGTTGTAAATGTCTTGGAGAGTGGGAAGCCCACCTTCAATTGTGCGTTCGGCTGAACGGGCCACTCTCTGTAGTCTGCTGCGGTCTTGTGCAGTGCCCAAGTTCCCAAACCAGGAGGTGATATTGCCAGTCAGGATGCTTTCTATTGTGCATGAGTGGAAGTTCTTGAGGATCTTCTGACTCACGTTGAACTTCCTTAAGCACCTAAGGAAGTAGAGGCGTTGTCGTGCCTTCTTGATAACACTGTCAATGTGTGTGGTCCATGTCAAGTCCTCGGATATGTGGACTCCGAGGTACTTAAAACTGTTCACTCTCTCAACCGGTGCCCCGTCGATGCTGAGGGGGCTGTAGTCCCTGACCCCGACCTCCTAAAGTCCACAATCATCTCCTTTGTTTTGCTGACGTTCATGGAGAGGCTGTTCTCTTGACACCATCCCGCTAGAACCTTAACCTCTTCCAGGTAGGCCCTCTCGTCGTTTGCAGAGATCAGGCCCACCACTACTGTGTCGTCAGCAAATTTTATGATTGTGTTGTTGTTCCGCTGTGCCACACAGTCATGTGTGTACAGGGAGTGGAGGAGGGGACTCAGTCAGGACACAGCCCTGGGGGGCCCCTATGTTGAGAGTGATGGATGAGGAGGTGCAGTTGCCTGCTCTCACCACCTGGGGTCTGCCCGTCAGGAAGTCCAAGCATCCGAGGTTGGTGGCAGAGTCTCTTGTGGACGGCCTTTGCAGAATAACTCAGGCACACCATAGATCTTGCAGATGAATCTCTCTGTTGATGTCACAAGATCTTCTGTGAAAGGGCCCTTCCCAAGGCCAGCAAGATCAGTGTGATGGTGCTTGAACACCTGCCAGGCTGTTTTCTTTCCGTGACCACTGAACTGGGACACACTGTCACATCCGGTGAGGGCATGGAAGGCAAGGATTGTGTCCAGTTGATCATCAGATAGTAGCTTTCTAATGTCATGTACTGGAAAATATTTTGGATCCTTCGATGTCCCAGCTTTCATGTAGAGATGCGTACATCGGATTCTGTCATAGTGAGCCAAGAGTAGAAGCAGCACATCTGTGTCACGCGCTGACACAACGATTGTTTCCACTGGAGCCTGGATGAGAAAATCAGACGTGTATCAGCTTCCTCATGGTCAGCACTCAGAGAGGAGACTTCAAGATCTGGATCTGTTGACTTGACAGTTGTCCCTTCAGCAAACCTCTCTGATACTACAACTACAGGTTCATCATCCGGGCTGTGCTCTATCAGGTGGTTTGAGAGTAGTTGAGCGATATCTGATTTGTTGTCTTCAAGGGCCATGAAGCTCGACCAATCGGCAGGAAGTGGAACAGACTTGTTTTTGATTTCATGACGTACTGGCCTGTGGCGCTGTTTGCGTTTCACCCTTGTGCCTGTTTTGATGGATTGGTCATGGTATCTATCAGTCAAAGACGACATCTACCCTCTGGTATTTTGCTCCCATCTTCAACACGGTATCAGTGAACTTGTTGGCATAGTCACCAAATGTTGTAGTGTCAGGTGGCTTTCCGAGTGCCATTACCAGAGCTTGGCCATCAATGACCAGGCAGCTGGGTCCCTGAAGGGTAAGATCTGCAGGGGTTTTAACTTGTTTCGTCAGTATATTTGCGAACACAGACTTGTTGGTGGAATGTAGACTCCCGTTAGTTGTGGCCAGAGATGGCGGGATGGGCATGAGCTCATGCTGGAGGATATTGTCAAGGTCTACCTTACGACCTGCTCTGTAAGCTGTGATGAGCATTTGTAGAATCTGCCTGTCAACTTTGATGGTGTTTTGCTTGTTCTTGGAAAGTTGCACAACTTCATACAAAGAGGCAAATGTCTTTGGCTTTGTTCTTTCGAATGGGTGATTTCAGGTTCAGGTGCTGGTCACTATCTGGAGGTTCACACAAACGTTTGTCCACAAACATGTTCAGTTGTGCCTGTCCAAGGTGTTCTGCGCCAAGTATGGATTCTTGAATCTCCGGTGTGACTACGTCCTTGTTGATGTATGTAAGAAAACTTACAAAAGCACATTTAATTCAGGTTTGTACCTTGTGTAGTCACACTTAACTCATTAAGCCCCACCATTTATTTTTTGAAAATTCGCCTAAAACAGCATGCTTACATTAAAATGCTTATATATCCAGATTTATAAGAGCTACTTGCATAAACTTGGTACCCGAAGAAAGCTAAGCCTTTGGGGATTCTAATGTTGGTGTCGAACACTGTACAGTTATTACCAAATTGCTGTAGTATTCCTGCAAACACTGAAGAAATGTCATTTTTTGTATCCTCACCTGTACAAAGATTACAGTTAGACAGTCAAAAACACCCTGTTACTCATGGTTACACCCCATCTATATTCCTACTTTCTTCCTCCATAGGTGCAGATATTCTGTGCAAACTTTCATGTCAGTAGAATAAAAACTGTGGGTTTAGCACCTGTTTTTGTGGAGAGAGGGCCTGGTGCTGGCGGCCATGTTGGATTTCTCAATTTGAGGCCTTATTTGACATTTTTGAGCTTGGTATACAGCAGATTTGGATTCAGCACCCCTTAATACCCCTAGAAATGTTGTGTACCAAAAATAAACACGAAATGCCTTCAGCACTTTATACAAGCACATTTTCTGAAATTCTGCCTAGTCTACAGTGTAGTACCCCCTAATAGGCAAAAAATATTTGAATAGATATCACTATGAAACTTTCCCAATTTGTTATGTACATATAAACTAAGAAAAAATATATTGCAAGTTTTCTGAAATGTATGTTTATATATGCAAATGAGGCACTTCCCCATTAAATATGTGCACATTTATAATAATAATAATAATGGATTGGATTTATATAGCGCTTTTCTCTGACTGACTGTTGCTCTGACTCAGAGCGCTTCACAGAGTCCATTATTCGTTCATACACAGTCATACCGGTGGTGGTAAGCTACAATTGCAGCCAGAGCTGCCCTGAGGCAGACTCACGGAAGCGTGGCGAATAATCAACGCCTACGGCCCCTCCGACCACCACCAACATTCATTCACATGCATACACATTCATACGAGGCAAGTAGGTTAAGTGTCTTGCCCAAGGACACAACGGCAATGGGATGGACATGGGCTCGAGCGGGATTCGAACCACCAACCCTTCGATCATTGGACGCCCCGCTCTACCCCTGAGCCACGCCGCCCCACTTATGGATGCAATAAGGCAAAATGATGTAAAATAAACAACTAAATGTGTGTTATTGACGTTTTATTGTCACTAGTTTCATAGAAGACATGTTTAGGAAGCAAAATATAACAATCTCAAAATCAACAAAAAAAGTATATTTGACTATTCACCTGCAGTGTCTCGCCTTAAGTAAGGTATAAGCTGGCCCCAAGCTTTCACTGCAATTATTTTTTTATATATATATTTCTTTTTTTAAACACATGGTGGCGCTGGTGCGTTGTCATAGTGGCACTGCGTCTCTATACCATTGTTTAGGGCAGCGGTGCTCAAACTTTTTGAATACCACGACCCCATTTTATTTAGGATTTCTTTTGGCGAACCCACACTTATTAATGTATTGCGTTATTTCAACGTGGAATTTAAGGAATATCAAAATAAAAGCACACATTGTTGAACTTGATCATGCATATTTATTAGAACATTTTATTACAGCACTATGTTATCAATACACATTTATAAAACATGGCATATTTAGCCAAAATATGTTGCCAGAACTAAATATATTTAGCCAAAATATGTTGCCAGAATAAAATATATAATAATAAAAGAGTATCCATGATAAAACTATGCGTAGTCTATAGCAGTGGTTCTCAAACTTTTTACACCAAGTACCACTTGAGAACGTAGCTGGCTCTCCAAGTACCACCATATAACCGGCGTTAAAATACAGTCTATTCAGCTATGCACAGTTCACGCAGGAGGCAAATGTATTCCTAATACTATTATTTATTGTTAACTTTTGTCAGACACAGCCACAGTACAAAGGGTTAGCACTAGAACTAGCAAACGCTTCCACACAACTCATACAATGCAAGGGGCATTGAGAACATAATAACTAACATTCTCACATAGCAAGTGAGAAAATTAAGAACTGTATTTCAGCAAATGTACTTAATTCTCTCTCTCTCTCTCTCTCTCTCTCTCTCTCTCTCTCACAGCAAGCAATTGTCTGTCATTCTCTCTCTCTCACACTCACACTTTACCCTTTAAATGCCAGTGTTTGTAATGGGCATCACAAATTATTGTAAAAAAGAAAAGAAAACGCATTCAATACATTTTTTAATGTTTACCCTTTAAATGCCAGTTTGTGTGATGGCATCACAAATTATTGTTAAAAAAAACACACAAAGTAAAATATATTCAATATATCAAATGCAAAGTACATTTTTCTGGGGGAGATTATTACAGGCTAGGCATGTGTCAATGATTAGCAGCAACACAGATTTTGATGGTTTTTTTGTAATGTCAGATTTAACACCAACTCTTTTCAGAAAAGTGGGAGTATTTCATTTTTTATCTGACATTATAAAAAGAAATTGTTATGATCAGGGCTGAAGTTGAATTAAAGATTTATGACTGTTTAGACTGCATTACGCTCTGTCACTGGTTGTTCCCCACTTAGGTTATCTAACTATCGCGCCGCCGCAACCAGAAACACTGGCCTGGCCTGCTTCTAAGTTCAGTGGCCTGACTGCAAAAAAAACAAAAAAAATGTTGTGCTTTTTTGCAAATGTTTTCAAGTACCACCAGCAGTACCACCAAGTACCACTAGTGGTACGCGTACCACAGTTTGAGAACCACTGGTCTATAGGATTTATAAAGGGGAGGTGCCAAGCTACCTTCAAAATTACTTCCAATATGTTAAAAACAATCATAGCCATGAAACCAGAGGTAGAGACGCAAACATAGTTCCGTTTAGATTCAAACTACATAGTAGTAGTAGTAGTAGTAGTAGTAGTAGTAGTAGTAGTAGTTTATTCAGTCATCATCTCATACAATACAATATACACCATCATTTAACAATATTTGATTTTACAGTGATTGAAAAGGTACAGACTGAAGCATAATGCTTATATATGCCTGTCCTATATTCTTAACAAAAATTACAAAAATTAAGACTCAAACAGTATTCTAAAAGAAAATAGCAAAAGAAAACAGTATTATTCACCCTTGTAGTTTTAAAAAATAGCTTTACAAACTATTTTCTTAAAAACCAAAAGCGAATTACTCATTCATAACTGTATATCAGTATTGTTCCACAAGTTAACCCCAATAATAGAAATACACCTCCTTTTAATCCCGTTCTTAGCTTTTTGAACAGTAAATTTACAAATATCTCATATTTTCTTTCATGTATTGAAAAAAACCTTTGCACCCCGTCTGGGAGTAACTTTGCTTTAGCCCTGTACATTATTTGCATCGTTTTATAATAAACCAAACTCATTTTGTACGGCCAGCAGACCTTTCTTTACTCAGCTGCAGTACTGTGGAACAGCCTGCCCAGGGTAGCATATTTATTTATTTATTTATTATTATTATTATTTTATCTTCAACTGTATAATTATGCATATTGTATCTTAATGTTATATGATGTTGTTTTATGTATGTCCTGTATTTAATACCAGGGACCATGATGGAAATAACTGCTTGCATTTTATCATGTTTTTATCCCTTGGATGATGTCTCTAATCCACAATAAAATCAATCAATCAATCAATAATATATATACTTTTTTTTTTTTTTAATATATAAACTATCACCTACCCACGACCCCACTTTGGGTTGCAACCTGTAGTTTGAGAACCGCTGGTTTAGGGAAAGCCCTGGAAATGGAACAAGTGACTTGGTGTTTTCATTGACAGTCGACAAGACTTCGAAGGCTCATTTATCCCTCTGTAGACAACGTGTCGTGAGCTCACAGGAAGTAGAAAGACCAGCTGGCAACGTCCTTGTTGCCTAGAAAAGCGTGAGGTCAATATGTCACTTTGCATTATTCTTTAAGCTAGCATAGTAAAATCGCTAATAAAATGACTAATAACTGTTAGTTAGCTATATTAAACACTTATTTAGCTAATTTCCTATTCACAATAGGCGGCGGCAGTGTGTCACCGTGGTAACGACACATATTTCACGTCTAACACATTTTAATGACGTTTATGATATTGCGACTATGATATTTAATTAGGTTTTTTTAATGTCTTCTTCTAATCTCTCCTGAAAGGTGCCGTGGCCGCCATGTTCTGGGTGGACGCTGAGCTCGGCAGCGACATCTATCTGGATGGTGAGGGACTGCAAGAAGCACTCGCTTAAACGGGCACTTCACCAAGAAATACAAATAAAAAATGCCAATTCATTTTGCACATGATCTCACACGCTTCCAAAACGGTTTTGCACACATTGATTTAGTTTGACAAGTTATTGAGAGTAAATCGCTTTTAATATGGCCGCCTGTGTGATGTCATCGGGGACATTGAATCCCTGTGTTGTGTTAATTACAACTCAGTGAAATTATAGCAGGCCCTATAAGACTAGGTTGTTGCTATGTTTACATTGATCTACATCATTGCATGGAGCTGTAATGAACAACACAAGGATTCAATCTCCCAGATGACATCACTGGGCCACGTTCAAACTCATTTACTCGATAACTGTTGAAACTGCTAAATCATTTTTTCTTAGAGTTTATACTGTTTATTTTTCTCTTGTTCAGAGTTAATTATATAGTTTACACTTGTTTATTCTTCTCATATTATTATATGCATAGTTAATTATATTGTGTACACTGTTTATTCTTCTCATATTTTTATATTCAGATTTAATTATATAGTTTACACATGTTTATTTCTTCTCATATTTTTATATTCAGATAAAATTTTATTGCCTATATTTATGTATTTCTACTATTGCCCTGCCCATACCTGTACCTCACCCCCCCCCCCCCCCCCCCCATGCTGCTATGATGCCTGAATTTCCCCAAGGGGATCAATAAAGGAATATCTTATCTTATCAGTTTGTTGACATTTGTCCATCTGTCCTCAGGCATCGTTACTGTCGTCGATGCCAAGTATGGAATGCAGGTATGTGTTCAAAAGACTTTTTCAAAAGATCACATTCGTTTCAAGTTTCATTAATAGTTGTCATAGTAAATACAATACTTTTCCATGAAATGCTTTTTTCTGTATGAGCTCCTGGGAGTGTGCTAGATAAAATAGATAAAAAAGTATAAAATATAAAAAGTCAAGAGTACGTAAAATAAAGTGTTCAGTCAATATACATATATACAATATACAATACAGAGTAAAAAAAAGTAGCCGTGAGGTACAATGCAGAAATGGGATGAGGTACAAACGTTTAGGGTAAGGTGCAATGAGGTATGAATTTTAGTGCAAATCTCTTTACCAATAAATATAAAGTGTGTTAAAGTGTCTAAAGTGAGTAAATGTAATGTAAAAGTAAAATGTAAAGTGGGTGTTACGGTGAGTGTTTATTTAAAGTGAGTGTGTGCGTGTGAATGTGTGTGCTGTGAGAGTAGATGATGGGTTGTTAAATAGTGTCATTATCGTTGAGCATCCTGGTGGCCTGATTATTTATATTTCAATTGCTGCACAACTTTTATTTTACTAGTTGTGAATTCAAAGCCGGTCGGCTACTCTGAACTTTTATTTTGTACCACTCCGCTGAACTGGTCACTCTTTCTCTCACACACACACACACACACACACACACACACACACACACACACACACACACACACACACACACACACACACATACACACACTTGACACCCTCACACCTCCTGTCCTCCCAGCGCTGAGTATTTAGGAGAAACAGGCCCATTGACACCTGGATAATAGGCTGTAATTTGAACGTGTCTGGCTGCTTGGAGAGGAGACACATCTCACCACTCGGTCTTTGGCCATGACTACACAGAGAGGGGGGGGGGGGGGGGGGGCAAGAAGGGTGAGGGTGAGAGGGAGTGGGAAACAGATAGGGGGTTGGGGCGAGAGGGTGGGGGGTTGGGGCGGGGGGTAGGGTGAGGGAGTAGGAAAGTGATGGGGGGGAGGGAGGAGAGAGAGGGGTGGTGGGAGGAGGAGGAGGGGGGGAGAGAGAGAGGGAGGGAAAGAGAGGGGTGGTGGTAGGAGGAGGGGGGGGGAGAGGGAGGGAAAGAGTAGCAAAGAGAGAGAGAGGGGGGAGAGGGAGGGAAAGAGTGGGAAAGAGGGAAAGAGAAGAGAGTAGCAAAGAGAGGGGAAGAGAGGGAGGGAAAAAGAGGAGCTGATTTAAAGTGAAAGAGGAATTGATATCGGTGATGCGCTCATTCTAATGGGGCTGTCGCAACCACTCTCCCTCCTCACCCAGAGATACCCACCTGACCGTGGGCTTGACGAGAGCACTCCACCCCCCTCCTCTCACCCAGAGATACCCACCTGACCGTGGGCTTGACGAGAGCACCCCACCCCCCTCCTCTCACCCTCACCCAGAGATACCCACCTGACCATGGGCTTGACGAGAGCACCCCACCCCCCTCCTCTCACCCTCACCCAGAGATACCCACCTGACCGTGGGCTTGACGAGAGCACTCCACCCCCCTCCTCTCACCCTCACCCAGAGATACCCACCTGACCGTGGGCTTGACGAGAGCACTCCACCCCCCTCCTCTCACCCTCACCCAGAGATACCCACCTGACCGTGGGCTTGACGAGAGCACTCCACCCCCCTCCTCTCACCCTCACCCAGAGATACCCACCTGACCGTGGGCTTGACGAGAGCACTCCACCCCCCTCCTCTCACCCTCACCCAGAGATACCCACCTGACCGTGGGCTTGACGAGAGCACCCCACCCCCCTCCTCTCACCCTCACCCAGAGATACCCACCTGACCGTGGGCTTGACGAGAGCACTCCACCCCCCTCCTCTCACCCTCACCCAGAGATACCCACCTGACCGTGGGCTTGACGAGAGCACTCCACCAGGGTTGGGTACCTTTCACATTTGAATCGATACCGGTACCTAACGGTACCCCTTTTCTGTACTTCAGGTCGCTTTCACATAGAGTTCTGGTGGACTCGGTGCGGTTCTGGGGGTGAAGTTGCAACATTGTTGCATTCTTCATTTGGTTCGCCTGCTTTCACACAGGTTTCTGTGAGGCGGACCGAGACCTTCTGAACAATGTCACGCGGTCGAAAATGGCGCTTGTCTATTGGACAGTGGAAATGTGTGTGTGGCTGCGATCCCGTGTGTGTGCGCGCGCGCGCGTGTGTGTGTCTGTGTGTGTACTGCGGAGCCCAGATCAGCGGAGCCGAGTTTTGACATGGCATTGATCCATTGTTCTATTGAAGCACATTACCACCATCCTCTCGCTAAACAACTTGTAGACCACTGTGTTTTTATGAGTGCCCACAAGTAGCTGTTTTAATAATATAATAAGCCGCGCGCCTCTGTAATAATAATAAGCCGCGTTTTTTCTTCCTTCAAGATGCACAGACATATATAGATTAGATAGATAGATAGATAGATAGATAGATAGAGAGATTAGATGCAGTGTGCTTGTTTTGCAGTGAATGCTGCGAGCAGTGGTAATAATAATCACTTCCTATATTTGGTTCGCGTTTGGTCCGATGAAGCCGAACCGAGACCTACGTTTTCAGGCGGACCAGAGTTCGCCTGCTTGGTCCGCGGACCGAGTTCGACGCGCATTCACACAGACCCGAAAAACCGGACTATCGAATTCTGGTCCGAAAGTCCGGACCAAACAGCCCCTGTGTGAAAGCGACCTTAGTCTCTAAAAATGTAATCTACCTACCTCAGTTGTAAATTTTTTTTTTTTTTTTTTTAATTATCCAAACTTCAAATAATTTATTATTTATTTAGAACAATTTGTTAATATATACTGTATATAATATTGCAGCGAGCGTTGTTTGCATCTAACTTTGTAAAGTGTAACAACACTTGCAACCGTTTTCGGCTTGCCATTGCCCCGACTGCTTTGTTGTTGAATCAAGTCAAATCCTAGGTAAGCGTCTATTGTGCGCGTGAACGTTGACATGAACGTGCGGCACACTTCATAGGTTTCGTTTCGCGGTAAACAAAACGTTGACGTCATCGGACAAAAATATTATTAAATTTTTTTTTTTACAGTACCGAAATGTGGCACCGGCGGATCTCACGTGAATCGGTCGGTATCCCTAATTCGGTTCGGTACCCATCCCTACACTCCACCCCCTGCTCTCACCCTCGATCTCCAGGTCCTGGGTCCTGAGGTGTAGGGGGGTGTAAAGTGAGATCGGTCATTCTTTTTATTATAATAATTTTTTTCTCTTTTTAAATGTAATTTCCATCACTCTCTCCTTCTGAGACGGAAGCGTCAGAGATGCAGAGACTGACAGCTGGGTGTCAGGTTGATGTCAGGGGGGGTTAGGGGGGGTCAGTCTGTTGTTGCATATTAAAACGATGGAGGTGGGAGAGAGTCTGTCCCCCGATGGCTCCGTGTGGACAAATAGAAATTGGGATGAGATGAGGGTTTGTTTTCCAGAGAATGGATTCGGCCTGAGATGTCACAATTCATCCGTGAGCATTTTTTTGTGTGGGCTGTGATATCATGACAAGCTAAACATACTACTTGCTTTCTTTTACTCTTACTCATAGTATTCAGATAAAAATTCTTTGTTGCCTATATTAATTTTTTGTATTGTCCTTTTTTGGAGGGGGGAATCGCAAGATCGAATCAAATTGAATCGGGTGATCAATGCCCCGCAGCCTGACTGTAAAGCTGGGTGATCGATGCCCCGCAGCCTGACTGTAAAGCTGGGTGATCGATGCCCCGCAGCCTGACTGTAAAGCTGAGTGATCGGTGCCCTAAAGCTGGGTGATCGATGCCCTCTGCAGCCGGACTGTAAAGCTGGGTGATCAATGCCCTCTGCAGCCGGACTGTAAAGCTGGGTGATCGATGCCCCGCAGCCTGACTGTAAAGCTGGGTGATCGATGCCCTAAAGCTGGGTGATCGATGCCCTAAAGCTGGGTGATCGATGCCCTACAGCTGGGTGATCGGAGCCCTAAAGCTGGGTGATCGATGCCCCGCAGCCTGACTGTAAAGCTGGGTGATCGGAGCCCTAAAGCTGGGTGATCGATGCCCCGCAGCCTGACTGTAAAGCTGGGTGATCAATGCCCCGCAGCCTGATTGTAAAGCTGGGTGATCGATGCCCTAAAGCTGGGTGATCGATGCCCTCTGCAGCCTGACTGTAAAGCTGGGTGATCGATGCCCCGCAGCCTGACTGTAAAGCTGAGTGATCGGTGCCCTAAAGCTGGGTGATCGATGCCCTAAAGCTGGGTGATCGATGCCCTACAGCTGGGTGATCGGTGCCCTAACGCTGGGTGATCGATGCCTGACTGTAAAGCTGGGTGATCGATGCCCCGCAGCCTGATTGTAAAGCTGGGTGATCGATGCCCTCTGCAGCCTGACTGTAAAGCTGGGTGATCGATGCCCCGCAGCCTGATTGTAAAGCTGGGTGATCGATGCCCTAAAGCTGGGTGATCGGTGCCCCGCAGCCTGACTGTAAAGCTGGGTGATCAATGTCCTCTGCAGCCTGACTGTAAAGCTGGGTGATCAATGTCCTCTGCAGCCTGACTGTAAAGCTGGGTGATCAATGTCCTCTGCAGCCTGACTGTAAAGCTGGGTGATCAATGCCCTCTGCAGCCTGACTGTAAAGCTGGGTGATCAATGCCCTCTGCAGCCTGTCTGTAAAGCTGGGTGATCGGTGCCCCGCAGCCTGTCTGTAAAGCTGGGTGATCGGTGCCCCCCAGCCTGTCTGTAAAGCTGGGTGATCGGTGCCCCGCAGCCTGTCTGTAAAGCTGGGTGATCGGTGCCCCGCAGCCTGTCTGTAAAGCTGGGTGATCGGTGCCCCGCAGCCTGTCTGTAAAGCTGGGTGATCGGTGCCCCGCAGCCTGTCTGTAAAGCTGGGTGATCGGTGCCCCGCAGCCTGTCTGTAAAGCTGGGTGATCGGTGCCCCGCAGCCTGTCTGTAAAGCTGGGTGATCGGTGCCCCGCAGCCTGTCTGTAAAGCTGGGTGATCGGTGCCCCGCAGCCTGTCTGTAAAGCTGGGTGATCGGTGCCCCGCAGCCTGTCTGTAAAGCTGGGTGATCGGTGCCCCCCAGCCTGTCTGTAAAGCTGGGTGATCGGTGCCCCGCAGCCTGTCTGTAAAGCTGGGTGATCGGTGCCCCGCAGCCTGACTGTAAAGCTTACCGTAGTTATTCGTTTTTGAATTAACTCTTTTTGGACTTTGTGAAGAAATGTCTTAACCTGACTCTACTCTCGTCTCTCTCTCCCCCCCCCCCTCGCTCTGTCTTCTCTCTCTCTCTCTCTCTCTCTCTCTCTCTCTCTCTCTCTCTCTCTCTCTCTCTCTCTCTCTCTCTCTCTCTCTCTCTCTCTCTCTCTCACTCTCTCTCTCTCTCTGTAGCATCTGACTGAGGACAAGCCTGAGGGACTGGTCAATGAAGCTGCCAGGTACAGTCTGTCTCTCTGTCTGAGTTGGCTGTCTGTCTGAGTTGGCTGTCTGGCTGTCTGTGTGTCTCTCTGTCTGTCTGTGTCTGTGTCTGAGTTGGCTGGCTGTCTGTCTGTCCGATTTGGCTGTCTGTCTGAGTTGGCTGGCTGTCTGAGTTGGCTGTATGTCTGTCTGTCTGAGTTGGCTGTATGTCTGTCTGTCTGAGTTGGCTGTCTGTCTGAGTTGGCTGTCTGTCTCTGTCTGAGTTGGCTGTCTGTCTGAGTTGGCTGTCTGGCTGTCTGTGTGTCTCTCTGTCTGTCTCTGTCTGTGTCTGTGTCTGAGTTGGCTGGCTGTCTGTCTGTCCGATTTGGCTGTCTGTCTGAGTTGGCTGTCTGTCTGAGTTGGCTGTATGTCTGTCTGTCTGAGTTGGCTGTATGTCTGTCTGTCTGAGTTGGCTGTCTGTCTGAGTTGGCTGTCTGTCTCTGTCTGTGTCTGAGTTGGCTGTCTGTCTGTCTGTGTATGTTTGTCTGTCTGTCTGAGTATCTTATGTCTGTCTATCTATGTCTGTCTTGTCTCGTCTCTCGTCTTTTCTCTCTGTCCTCCACTCCTGTCTCTCCGTGCAGCAGCTGCCTCGTGTCTAATAAGACCAGTCAGGTCTCATGACCCTCTGATGACCTCTGACCTTCTCATGACCCTCTGCTCCCCAATAAGACCAGTCAGGTCTCATGACCCTCTGCTCCCCAACACACTTTGTTTGTGTTTTTTCCCTCTTGACTAAACAACGGTCAGCTTCCATTTGCCTTTGGCATGTGCACACAGACAGACACGCAGACACACACACACAGACACGCACACACACTGGGGGGCCACGGGGGGGGGGGGGGGGGGGTGTTGGGGTTTTCTGTATTTGACCAAATGCACAAAGATGTCTACCTTCTGGACGGTTAATTCAGTCCTCCTGACCCAGTCTGCCATGCAGTGTTAGCCTAGCGTTAGCCCCAGCGGTACCTCCCTCCCTGTGGATGCAGTGTGGCCTAGCGTTAGCCCCAGCGGTACCTCCCTCCCTGTGGATGCAGTGTGGCCTAGCGTTAGCCCCAGCGGTACCTCCCTCCCTGTGGATGCAGTGTTGGCCTAGCGTTAGCCCCTAGCGGTACCTCCCTGTGGATGCAGTGTTAGCCTAGCGTTAGCCCCAGCGGTACCTCCCTGTGGATGCAGTGTTAGCCTAGCGTTAGCCCCAGCGGTACCTCCCTGTGGATGCAGTGTGGCCTAGTGTTAGCCCCAGCGGTACCTCCCTCCCTGTGGATGCAGTGTTAGCCTAGCGTTAGCCCCAGCGCTACCTCCCTGTGGATGCAGTGTGGCCTAGTGTTAGCCCCAGCGGTACCTCCCTCCCTGTGGATGCAGTGTTAGCCTAGCGTTAGCCCCAGCGGTACCTCCCTGTGGATGCAGTGTGGCCTAGTGTTAGCCCCAGCTGTACCTCCCTGTGGATGCAGTGTGGCCTAGCGTTAGCCCCAGTGGTACCTCCCTGTGGATGCAGTGTGGCCTAGCGTTAGCCCCAGCGGTACCTCCCTGTGGATGCAGTGTGGCCTAGCGTTAGCCCCAGCGCTACCTCCCTGTGTGGATGCAGTGTTAGCCTAGCGTTAGCCCCAGCTGTACCTTCCTGTGGATGCAGTGTGGCCTAGCGTTAGCCCCAGCGCTACCTCCCTGTGTGGATGCAGTGTTAGCCTAGCGTTAGCCCCAGCTGTACCTCCCTGTGTGGATGCAGTGTGGCCTAGCGTTAGCCCCAGCGTTAGCTCTCTGTGGATGCAGTGTGGCCTAGCGTTAGCCCCAGCTGTACCTCCCTGTGGATGCAGTGTTAGCCTAGCGTTAGCCCCAGCGGTACCTCCCTGTGGATGCAGTGTTAGCCTAGCGTTAGCCCCCGCTGTAGCTCTCTGTGGATGCAGTGTGGCCTAGCGTTAGCCCCCGCTGTGGACTGATTTCCTGAGAACTTTCAGGGAAAAATTGAGCTTTGATTATTGGCTGATAATTACTTCTTAAGTGTCTTTTTATTATAATTTCTTCTTCTTCTTTTCCGTCCGCGTGGTGTTTCCAGGCAGGTTGCTCTGGCCGACCTGACCATCATCAACAAGACGGACCTGGTGGCCGAGGAGGACCTGGATCAGCTCAGAGACACTGTCAGGTTAATATCACTGTTGATTCACCCGTCAGTCCTCACATGGTTAATACTATAGACTGTTGATTCACCTGTCACAGTCCTCACATGGTTAATACTATAGACTGTTGATTCACCCGTCACAGTCCTCACATGGTTAATACTATAGACTGTTGATTCACCCGTCACAGTCCTCACATGGTTAATACTATAGACTGTTGATTCACCCGTCAGTCCTCACATGGTTAATACTATAGACTGTTGATTCACCCGTCACAGTCCTCACATGGTTAATACTATAGACTGTTGATTCACCCGTCACAGTCCTCACATGGTTAATACTATATAGACTGTTGATTCACCTTTATTTTTTATTATTATTATTATTTTGTACATGAATGTTTTGCCTATGTCTTGTAATACCCTACTTTCATTATTATTCGCTGACGACACCAATCTCATAGTCATAGCTACTCATCATGATTTCAAGTCCCTGATTGATGAATGTGTGAGTGAGGAATTAGAAATGGTCTCTAATTGGTTTAAACTTAACAAGCTTACTCTAAATGTAATTTTTGCAACAAAAACAAGTACTACCCTAAAGAAGAATCTAAAATATTAATTAATGGAAATGAAATTCTCCAAGTGCCATATAACATCTTTAGGAGTTATTGTAGACAAAGGTTTAAATTTGCATAACCACATTGATAATGTCTGCAAAATAATCAATGATGATGCTTGGTATATTGAGAAGGGTCTGCCCCATGATCCATCCCTCTGCCCATCTAACCTTGTATTATAGCTTTTTATTTCCTTACCTTAACTACTGCAATATAGTCTGTGCTGCAACATATCTAAACAGATTAGTCATAATCCAGAAGAGGTTCCTCGGGAGGATTTCTCACTCTACCAGATATGAACCATCTGCACCTCTGTTCAGCTAATATAATATAATATAATAATAATATAAATATAGGGGCGGCTAAGTGGCGCAGTGGGCAAGGCGCTCGCCACTAACGCAGGAGATGCTGGGTTCGAGCCCAGCTCTCGGCGTTGCTTCCGGCTTGGCTGGTCGTTCATACTAACACAATTGGCAGTATTAGGGGGTGGGAAAGCCGGTGGGTGGGGATCGGACGTTGTGGACAGCGACTCCTACAGGTCAGTTGGTGTGCCTGTACAGCAGAATCAGGAAGTATCGGGGGCAGCGTGAGCCTCCCACGCGTTACTCCTCGCCACTGAGAGATCGCGCTGTGCAGGTGAAAAGATGCGACGGCTGCCTACTCGTGTACCGGAGGGGACACGTGATGCAAGGCTTGGTCCACATTGCAGCCGACCAGTGGGAGGCATGGTCTAGCAACGTTCGAGACAGGGGAGGGAAGAATTGGATAATACGAAATTGAGATGGGAGAAAAATTGAAAATGGGGAGAAAAAGTAGATAAAAAAAAATATATATATATATATATATAAATATAGTGTGAGAGAGAGAGAGTCACACTCTTATTGGTCTATTTGAGCAGTAGTGTCAGTCATTTTGTTCTGTCATTCTAGGTCTATGAACGGTCTTGTGAAGATTCTGGAGACTCAGAAGTCGAGGTGAGTGAGTGTCCCTGGGGTCAAGGGTCAGGGTTATATGACAACATGTTGTGTCCATGGTTTATGTTTATTAGGATCCCCATTGTCATCATCAACGTGTTGACTATTCTTCCTGGGGTCCTCACAGATATACACATACAAATATGAAACATTCGGTGTAAATCAGTCATATATCACATACATAATCAATAGAAAATAAAACAAAAGGTCATAGGTGAATCCATTCCAAAAAACACAAAGTAAACGGAAGAAGTTTGGATAACATGGATGCAGCTACACTCATGCATGACATATATTGATTTCCTTCTGGATTATGGCTCCTTTAAGTTTCTTTTTGAAACTGTTGTTGTTTTCCGTCTGTATGATATGTAATGGGATCCTATTCCAATATGTTATGGCTCTATACATTGCAGTTTTCTTTAGAGATGGTGTTTTACATGTGGTTAGGGTTATATGCCAACATGTTGTGTCCATGGTGTTTTAAATGTGATAAGGGTTAAGGCTATGGAGGAGTATAAGGCTTCAGTCTATACTCTACGCAAGGCTGTTAAACTTGCTAAGAGGACATATGCTGACAAACTGGAGACACAAATGGCACAAAACGACACAAGAGGCTTATGGCGGGGACTGAAGACAATAACTGACTACAAAGTCAGCGCCCCCTCAATGGGGAGCGACGACGCCTCCCTCGCGGACAAGCTCAACTCTTTCTACGCTCGGTTTGGTGTAGACAGTGGCGCTGCTAGCTCTCCGGCTAGTGACATCACTGGCGCGCCGGCTGTTGTGGAGGGGGGGGGGGGGGGGGGGCAACCGCGGGGACGCGGGGACGCTCTCTCGTTGTCGGAACACAGTGTGAGAAGAGCATTTATGCAGGTGAACACCAGGAAGGCTGCTGGCCCAGATGGTATAACAGGACGCATACTTAAGTCCTGTGCCAACCAGCTAGCCCCGGTGTTCACCGCCATATTTAATCAATCCCTGGCGGAGTCAGTGGTCCCTGCCTGCTTCAAGATGTCTACCATCATCCCTGTACCGAAGAAACCCTCCCCAACATGTCCAAATGACTACAGACCGGTGGCACTCACCTCTGTGGTCATGAAATGCTTCGAGAGGCTGGTCAAGGACCACATTTGTGCCTCCCTCCCCAGTGATATGGACCCTATGCAATTTGCATACAGGACAAACAGGTCCACTGACGACGCGGTCTCCCAGGTACTGCACAGCACCCTCTCTCACCTTGATCGTCAGAAGGGGGGCTATGTGAGACTGTTGTTCATTGACTACAGCTCAGCGTTCAACACCATAGTCCCCACCAGACTGGTGGACAAGCTGATCGAACTGGGCCTGAGCTCCGCCCTGAGCGCCTGGGTACTGGACTTTCTGAGTGAAAGACCCCAGGCGGTCAGGGTGGGGGGTCAGACCTCCAACACCATCACCCTGAGCATCGGGTCCCCCCAGGGCTGTGTTCTGAGCCCCCTGCTGTACTCACTCTACACACACGATTGTGTGGCCAAGTTCAGCTCCAACTCCATAGTGAAGTTCGCCGACGACACGGTGGTGGTGGGGCTGATCTCGGACAACGACGAGAAGGCCTACCGGGAGGAGGTTGAGGTACTGGAACGCTGGTGCCAGGACAACAGCCTGCTCCTGAACATTGGTAAAACCAAGGAGCTGATCGTGGATTATAGGAGAGGACAGCAGGAGACACACACACCACTGAGGATTAACGGGGCTACCGTGGACAGGGTGAGCAGCTTTAAGTACCTGGGGGTCCACATCTCAGAGGATCTGACATGGTAAACACACATAGACACAGTAGTAAAGAAGGCGAAGCAGCGCCTCTACCACCTGAGACAGTTAAGGAAGTTCAGAGTATCGGGGAAGATACTCCAGTCCTTCTACTCAGGAGCTATAGAGAGCATCTTGACCGGAAACATCACTGCCTGGTATGGAAACAGCATGGCACAGGACAAGAAGGCCCTACAGAGAGTGGTGCGCTCAGCCGAGCGTACCACGGGTATTACACTACCTCCCCTGCAGGTTCTATACAACAAGAGGTGCAAATCCAGAGCCTGCAGAATAATGAAGGACCCCCACCACCCCAATAACAGCCTGTTCCAGCTGCTGAGGTCAGGCAGACGCCTGCGAACCCCAGCTACTAGGACAGAGAGGCTTAGGCTCAGCTTCTTCCCCCAGGCCATCAGAGCCTTGAACAATGAACATTGAGTGCCACAGAACACTGAACTATCCACACACAAGCACACATGAGCACACACACGACATGCACGCTGTGCACGCTCACACACTAGCAGCCACTTTAACCCTTTAACATGAGCGGGCACACACTCATGCCGCACACACCCACACTTATTGCCAAAAGGAAAGGCCACTTTAAATGAGTATAGCAACAGTAACAGTGTATTGCACTACCAAAGCTACCTAGCATGTCCTATATGCTCTGTAAATAACTATGTACAGATACCGAGATGTCACACCATGTTACCTGTTACCTGTTTATTGCACAATGTTGTTTTTATTTGATTCTATTATATGTTGTACCACTGTATTGCACATCGTTGCGGGCAAGACCACCCGCATTTCATTGTATACTTGTATGCCGTGACAAATAAAACTCTTGACTTGACTTGACTCTTGGCTGTCAATAGATTAAAATATTTAATCTGATTAATCGCATGATTGTCCATAGTTAACTCGCGATTAATCGCAAATTAATCGCATATTTTTTTATCTGTTCTAAATCTACCTTAAACGGACCTTTTTCAAGTTTTAATACTCATCAACATGAGTCAACAAATGCTTGCTTTATGCAGCCATTTAACACAAAAGGATGACCCTCATGCATTGCAAATTTGCATCAAATTCAAAACAGAGTGATGCACAAAATAACTTAAAAGAAAATAATAATTTAAAACAATGAATAAAGTGTGCATGAAATAATAGGGGAAAGAAAACGTTACTTGAACTTGTTACATTCACCCACACAAGGGCTGAGGACTCACACCACCCACCCCCTCTCTCTCTCTCTCTCTCTCACACACTCTCCAAGCTCTCTTTCTCTCTTGCCCCTTCCTCATCTCTCACCTCTCTCTCTCTCTCTCTGTCTCTGTCTCTGTCTCTGTATCTGTCTCTCTCCCTCTCCCTCCCTCTCTCTCCTCTCTCTCTCTCTCTCTCTCTTATCTCTCTCTCTCTCTCTGTCTGTCTGTCTGTCTGTCTGTCTGTCTCTCTCTCTCTGTCTGTCTGTCTGTCTGTCTCTCTCTCTCTCTCTCTCTCTCTCTCTCTCTCTCTCTCTCTCTCTCTCTCTCTCTCTCTCTCTCTCTCTCTCTCTCTCTCTCTCTCTCTCTCTCTCTCTCTCTCTCTCTCTCTCTCTCTCAACAAACATAGTATCAATGAGAGTATCATTAATACACCCGAGTGAAGTCTAGTAAAGAAGTCAATTATTTATTTAAAAAAAAATTGTAAACGTTAATCTTGCTTTAAAAGAATTGTGCGTTAATAACGCGTTAACTTTGACAGCCTTATGGCAACATGTTGTTTCAGGGTGTTTTTAAATGTGATAATGGTTAGGGTTATCTGACAACATGTTGTCAGGGTTATGAGCAGGATGAGTGAGTGTTTTTCCTCTGGAAGCTCCAGTTGTGTTTCTCTGTAAACAGATGAGCCGCCTGCTCTGCTGCTTAGATCTCTGTATCAAAGGTGAAGCGCATTAGTGACACTGCATAGACAAGACACACACACACACACACACACACACACACACACACACACACATACTGACACACACACATACTGACACACAAGTCACACACACAGTGGTGCAGTGCTCATGGGACGCGGTAGCACGCCGTTCCACCTCATTTCTGAGCAGAAGCACGGTCGCGCACGCACATGCACACAAAAATGCGTTCACAACTTTCACTCGACTCGCCGTGCCGTGCGCCAAGTACCTGGCTACTTGTCTTTGCATAACAATAGCATAATGATAGCATAACAAAGAACGAGAAGAGCAAAACCAAAATACAAGCCCTGTACCAATTGGTGGGGGTTTGCTTGAGCTGTGGAACCTCTCACTATGTGACAAATGGTCCCGACTGGAAGGATGAGACCTTTCTTAAGTTGTGCTTCAGAAGGCAACTGTCCTCCTCTGGAAGATAAGGGTGTTGTACAGAGGGCTAACATTTTCAACAAAGGCAAATATTGATTAAATAGCTTTGATAAAGCAGGTCTTACTGTACCCATTGGTGGGGGCTTTAATTGATTGATTGATTGAAAACTTTATTAACAGATTGCAGAGTGGGTACAGTACAGCTCAACTCAATACACACAATTGTTAAGGGGATGCAGACCAGAGAAAGACTTTCGTCTTGTTTACATCAGGGTCCCCCATTTTCAATTTATCATAATATTATGACACACACGACATACAGATAGACAGTACTGCTACATCTATACATTTATGACATACCAGATTTGCAAATACAGTACAGTTGCTTTACTGTTTTGAAACCACTCTGTTGTGAAACAAGTTTTTTTTTTTTTTGTATTTACTTTTCTAGTTTAAGTTAATTCAATTAAAAAAATTACATTTAAAACATTGTTTGTTTTTCCTGTTGACAATCTGTTGACAATATAATTTCTTTATATATTGAAGGCTACATCCTGCTACCTTTTTCAGCTTCTCTATTTCAAGGCAATATTTACAAAAACTAAACTAAAACTAGTAATTTCCTATACAAACATGTTTCCTACTATTTATGCACATAATAATCATAATGCTGGTCGGAGCTGTTCTGTGCGCAGGCGAGGGAACATTTATGCGCATGCACGCGTGCACGTGACGTCATTAAAACACAGTGCAACCCCTTATGAAATCACCACTGCACACACATATTGACACACAGACACATACCGACACACACACACACACACATACTGACACACACATACTGACACACACGCATACCGACACACACACACACACACACACACGCATACTGACACACACACACACACACACACACACACACACACACATACTGACACACAGACGCATACCGACACACACACACACACACACACATACTGACACACACATACTGACACACACGCATACTGACACACACACACACACACACACACGCATACTGACACACACACACACACACACACACACACACACACACACACATACTGACACACAGACGCATACCGACACACACACATACCGACACGCACACATACCGACACACACGCATACTGACACGCACACACACACACTGATACACACACACACACATACTGACACACACACAAACACTGACACACACACACATACTGACACACACACGCATACTGACACACACACACACACACACGCATACTGACACACACACACATACTGACACACATGCCCGCACCCATACTGACACACACACACATGCTGACACACACACACACACATCACACACACATCACTCCCCTTGAGAACAAACACTAACATCTAGAGTGTCCAGTTTCCCACAAGTCTTTGCTCTCTGACCCTTCTTTTATAGCATACTGAGGGGTGTGTGTGTGTGTGTGTCAGTATGTGTGTTTGTTTGTACATGTGTGTGTGTGTGTGTGTGTGTGTGTGTGTGTGTGAGAGAGAGAGAGAGAGAGAGTGTAACTATTCTTGTCTGTGTGAGTGTGTGTGTGAGAGAGAGAGAGAGAGTGTAACTATTCTTGTCTATGTGTGTGTGTGTGTGTGCATGTGTGTGTATGTGATGGAGCCAGGTAGAGTGACTAATGGAAGCCGTCTTGTTGTCAGCGGGTATCAAAGGCGGGGTGTGTCTCCTGTGAACCCCGGCGAGCGCGGCACCAGGGTGAAGACATGAAAGACACGTCCCACGAGGGGTTAATCAGAAAAAGCTTCCCACAGCCCCCCCACCCCCTCAGCGAGATGCTGGCCCCGGTGCCGTTGGGCAGGGCATGTTTTGAGGGGACGTGTTTGAGGAGTCCGTCAGGCTGCTCTCACAGACTCGATATTGATGTAAGACTTTGAGTTCGGGGGCCACTTGGCGCCGGTCACTATGTGAGAGCGTCCTGTTGTCGTGGTAACATTATCTCCCGCGTGCTTCATACTGTAACGGACTTCATGTGTGATTCAAGATTCAAGAGGTTTTTTCGTTACATACACATACACGAGACATTTAGTGAAATGAAGGTGGCCATGCCCGCCTTGATTGTGCAAAAAAATACAAATAATAGAATAAAATAGAGGTATGGGCAGGGTAATAGTAGAAAGACATAAATATAGGCAATAAACTTAGATCTGAATATGAGAAAAGGGAACTGTGTAAACAAAGGTGCAGATGAGCATCTGTGTGCCCTATCGGTTATACTATTATGTTACTCTCAATAAACATATTAATTATGTGTGTGTGTGTATATATATATATATATACACTATGTTGTAGTCGTGCAGGTTTTGGTGGTTAAGAGTCCGACACACTTAGTCAGACATTCCTAATAGTTCACGAGTTCTGCAGCCATACATGGTTTATGAGGAGGGTTTGGCCTCCAACCAGAGTGCAAATGTAATGGTAAAGTGCAATAGTAATATACAAGTACAGTTGATTCAACTGGATATAACATGTATAAATTAGTACTACTGGGTGCTAATCAGATGTATGTACAGAGTTGTAGTATTATTAATATGTACAGTGATACAGGTATAAAGACACTATGGTAGTAAGTCGTACTGGCCAGCAGAGTAACTAGTAACAGTAGGTAAGGGATATGTACAGTTATAGATATAGTATCTACAGATACTGTATGTAAAAAGGATTATATGCAGGTATTTACAGACAGATATGGATATATATATACGGTATATACAGCATTATTGTAAACACTATCATACAGTTATATGTGGGTTTATAAGTAGGTATATTCAGACAGATATTGATATATATATATATATATATTAAGGCTGTCAAAGTTAACGCGATATTAACGCGTTAACTCCCGATTCTATTAATGCCACTAATTTCTTTTAACTCAAGATTAATTTTTTTTTACTAGACTTCACTCAGGTGTATTATTGATGCTCTCATTGATACTATGTTTGTTTCTGAAGTGTGTGTGTGTGTGTGTGTGTGTGTGTGTGTGTGTGTGTGTGTGTGTGTGTGTGTGTGTGTGTGTGTGTGTGTGTGTGTGTGTGTGTGTGTGTGTGTGTGTGTGTGTGTGTGTGTGTGTGTGTGTGTGAGATATAGAGAGAGAGGGGGGTGAGAGAGATGAGGAAGGGGCAAGAGAGAAAGAGAGCTGGGAGAGTGTGTGTGAGGGAGAGAGGGGTGTGTGTGATTAATCAGCCCTTGTGTGTGTGAATGTAACAAGTTCCTAACGTTTTCTTTCCCTATTATTTCATGCACACTTTATTCATTGTTTTAAATTATTATTTTCTTTTAAGTAATTTTGTGCATCACTCTGTTTTGAATTTGATGCAAATTTGCAATGCATGAGGGTCATCCTTTTGTGTTAAATGGCTGCATAAAGCAAGCATTTGTTGACTCGCATGTTGATAAGAGTATTACAACTTGGAACTTGAAAAAGATCTGTTTAAGGTAAAAAAAAAAAAATGCGATTAATTTGCGATTAATCGCGAGTTAACTATGGACAATCATGCGATTAATCGAGTTAAATATTTTAATCGTTTGACAGCACTAATATATATATATATATATATATATACAGCATATGGTAAATATATATATACAGCATTGAATTAAGCAGCGCAAAAAATAAAGATGTGAAAAAGCTGTTGCGTGAAAGTGTACTTTGTAAGTGGGAAAAACTAATCCTGTCCGGTATGGTTACAGCGATGAGAGGCAACGGTGTCACGTGATATTCTGTCCCCCGGGCCTCACTGTGTTCATGCTCTTGTTCCACAGGGTGGACCTGGCGGAGGTTCTAGATCTACACGCCTTCGACAACAAAGATGGAGCTAAGTAAGTACCAGGGTTTCAACCAGGAGATGCTAACGTTAGCTAAGGCCTTGTCCAGACTAAAATGATTTTCGTTTTCGTTTCGTTTCGTTTTAAGGTTTCCGTAAAAATGAAAGCGTCTCAAGATAATAAGTGCATGCCACAAATTTACAAAATAAATGTCTTTCCTGTTTCTTTTATTTTGAAACCCCCCGACCGGAAGTGTTAGTGTCTGTTGCCAGTCATTTCGACTAGCAAACGTTGTCATAACGTTATCTCAGGATACCACTGTCTATTGTATTTAGTTGGTTAGCTATTTAGCTAACAGCTTTATTTACTAAATTATGGAGGCTTTTTAATCGTCAAGGTAAGAGAGGATTTGTCATGATCAACTAGGGATGGGAATTGATAGGATTTTATCGATACGATTCCATTATCGATTCTGCTTATCGATTCGATTCCCTTATCGCTACCTGATCGACTTATAATTTAAATAAATAAATTGGAAATGCAACGGAACTAAGCTGGTTAGAATAACAACATGCAACTTGACATTTCTGATTGTCATTTATTGTTGAGCCCCCATGTCAGAAAAATACAAAAACTGTAAAAAATAAAACATTAACTATAGCCTACACTTAAATAAAATAATGTATTTGAGATTCTCTTAAAATGTATTTATTTTTTTGTCGTTATTCCTCTGACTTCTGTCTCACACACACGCACACGCACACACAGCTCCCTCCCCGGGCCCCTGTCCTGTAAGGTATTGGCTTGTGTTGCTACACGGACACATTTGTATGTTGCACCACGGTACTGCCTGGCTTACAGACTAGTAAACAAACACTCCGTCTCTTATTATATGTGAACTAAAGAGTACAAGGTTTACACAACAGCCCCCACCCGCTGTTTTATTGTATTTGTACCTGCACTACCTGCTGTCCGCTGTTTATCTCTCTCTGTGAGCTTGATTAGTTAGCGTTGGCTCACGTTAGCTAGCGTTAGCTCCACGGCTAATATTACCTTACCCTGAACTAAATCAATGACTAGGTTCTAAAGCATTCAAGTAGTTTTCACTGCACATAGAAGTAGCCAAACAGCGGGAGCATTTCGGGAGCATATGACCAAAACCCAGGCAATTTCGAGCCCTTAAGGCAGGGGTGCCCAACCTTTTTTGAACCAAGATCTACTTTTTTATTTACCACCTAGCCCGAGAGCTACCAGCCAAAATTGTATATTGTAAGCCGTCATTTGAGGCTTTATAAAAGCAGCATAATGAACACAAATCTGTCAGTGCCGAGTCCGACCTCATCTTAAATAACAAGCGGCATTGCTTGTTGTAGTTAACAAGGAGAGGAAGAGTTGATTTAGCAAATAATCGAATTTTATTAATCAAGATCTACTTGAAATCAGCCCGCGATCTACCTGTCTTAACCACTGCCTTAAGGAATCAAATAAGTCTGCCATGGCTACATGCTAACGCTAACGTTGTTTTGAAAACCTGGCAGCGATAAGGGAATCGAAAGTCACGGGAGGCACGCGGTTCCAGGCATCGGACAATTAGGAACCGATTCCCATCCCTATGATCAACTGAAGGCGTATGCTATGGAACAATATGTGCTTAGGTTTTCAGAAAAAAAAGGCCAGCTATGTGACGCTAATCTCTAGTTAGTATCGTGTCATCGCTTCAGGAGAAGACGCGTATCGATTGTAAAGATGGTGACGCAATGGGGAGCGTCTTCAGAATTACGCACTCTGGGAGCTGGTATCAGAAAGTATCGTCTTCAGGCTGCCAGAACGCAGTTCCGTGTGGCAGAGCGGTGCAAACGATCAAATACTTTGCCTAAAACGACCAAAATCGTTTTAGTCTGGACATGGCCTAAGTAAGCGGATCTCTGGATCCTCTCTGGTAAACAAGAATACCCTGAAGACTCTGACAGGAGCACTCATTCAAGGGTACTACGACTATGCTTGCACCTCATGGTACCAAAGCACCTCAAATGCGCTAAAAACAAGATTACAAACATCACAAAACAAACTGGTCAGACTACTACTTGACCTTACCCCCAGAACCCACCTCACCCCTGCCCACTTTGACAACCTAGGATGGCTTAGAGTAGACGACAGAGTACAGCAACTTGCAATGGGCCTGGTCTACAAGATGCACTATATGACTAAGGTACCCATGTACATGTCAAAATACTTCCCAAAGGTCAGTGAATACCACGACCACAACACCAGAGGAAGCGCAACAAATCATGTTAAACCCAGATTCGGCTCAAACAAGGGACTAAACACGTTTCGCAATTATGCCACATCAATGTGGAACGCCCTACCCAAAGCTGTAAAGGAATGTGAATCCCTACCCACATTCAAAACCGCTCTTAACACTTTCAGTGCCAGCAGGGGGTGCACAATTTAGTGCTTGAATGCCCAGCATCCACTTCAATGTTAGCGTTAATAACGCCTAATCTATGTTTTAAATTATGGCTATGTGTCTAATCTGCCTGTCGCTTATCAATGACTCGTTTTCCAGTCAACATTGTCGAAGCGGATTGTTTTTTTATCTGTTCATTTCCGTTTTATAGCATTTTGAAAAGCCCTTGTTTTCAAGGAAAATAAAAAGATTCTGTGATAAACACCCTGTACTGGAATATTCTAGAACGTTGTAATTTTTTGGCCTATTTATCAATCGTTTTCAAATAAACGCTAGATTATCGATAGTATGTGTACGTATGCACGCTATATAGGCGATCTGAACAATCGATTCTCTGATTTCCTCAAAGCCATCGCCCACACACACACACATAGGGCGAACGCTGAGAGCTCAGCGAATACAACTCTGATTATCCCAAGACATGTAAAATAGATTCCTTACCTCAGATCAGATGTTCTCCAAAAAGATCATTCCAATTCCGATCGCCATTCCAAAAATCAATCACTTTTATTGATCCAACGCTACATACTGTAAACACATATTCCACGCTGTTCTGATGGTCCACAATGAATCCGATCGGCTCTGGGTACATGCCTGAGAAGTAAAATGTGGATTCCGGATTTTTCTTTTCTCATCCATTTTCATTGAGTCCATTCCAAAAGGGTGCATTACCATCTGGGAGACGATAGGGGGCGGTTTTTTCACATCTGAGCTCCTGATGGGGCTGGTTTACCAACGGGAGACTCCGTTGATGAAATATGAATTCAGATCGCTAATAAAAAAATAACACGCTAATTGTCGTGGTGGGCATTCAGGGGGCGGGCTGATAACACGTGTTATCACGTGGTGGGCTCTCAAAGTGTTAAAGAGCACCTACGAGAGGCTGCAATTCTAAACTGGCCACCGTAAATGTCCAAACCCCCCACCCCCTCCTAATAGACAGTCTCCTCTCCACCGCATGTATATTCTCTCCCCACCGTATGTATATTTCTCTCCCACCCACCCACCCCCTCCAAATGTACAGTCTCCTCCCCACCGTATGTATATTTCTCTCCCACCCACCCACCCCCTCCTAATGTACAGTCCCCTCCCCATCATATGTATATACTCTGTCAGGATCTATGGATAACGGTACTGTATATTTGAATGCCGTTTATGTCACAAATGTATCAGTACTAAATACCTGTATGTCCCTATGCCATAAATGTCATGTATGTTGTGTATGTCATAAATGTCAATATGAATTGAAAATGGGGGACCCTGATGTAAACAAGACAAACGTCTTTCTCTGGTCTGCATCTCCTTAACAATTGTGTGTATTGAGCCGTACTGTATTGTACCCATTCTGCAATCTGTTAAATAAAGTTTTCATTCATTCATTCAAGCACCAGGGTTTCAACCAGGAGATGCTAACGTTACCAGCAGGTGGGCTGCATGCAAAGTGACGAGGCACTGATTTAGATACTTGTATTTTTCTCTCTTCTATAATATATATATTTTTTGGTCACATATACTGTATATATAATGTGTGTGTATGTATGTATATATGTATATATGTATGTATATCGTAATTCCTCTAATAGTAACCGGTATTCAATTAAAAACCGGGTCTCTATTAATGACCGGGTGCGCTGTTGAGCTAAGCAATTATAAGCCGGCCTCCTAATACAAGCCGAGTTTCATGTATATTAGAGTTATTGTTGTTATATGCTGGCCTGGCTGTGCAGTAAATACCATATAATGGTATGGTGTTAATGTTTACCAAGAGAGTAAGCCTACCTCAGAATTGTATAAAACGAAGTTATTATTATTATTATTATACCAGTATTGTGATTGCACTCTTTTACTTTATTTAACTTTTTTTGACCACCTGTAATTGCACTGTTTACTACCGTATTTCATACAGTACTTGCTTGGTTTCAATAAATGAACCCAGTACATTTTACTGGGTTCAAACTGACACAAAATGTTGATTTATTCATTATGATCTGTTTGAAAATTAGAAATATAGGCCTCTCTCTTATACATGCCTCCTCCTAATACAAGCCTGGTATCCGCTACAGTTGAAACAAATACAAGCCGGGGTTACTATTAGAGGAATTACGGTATATATATATACATGCATACATATCTATTTTTTTTTCTTTTTTTTTCTTACCTACGATAAAGAAAATATAGTTTTGGTCACATATACTAATACAATATGAACTAGACTGAACGGAAATACAATGTAAACTAAACTGAACAGGAAATACAATGTGAACATACGGTTATCTCTATAACCATAGTTATACGAGTATAGCGAGCGCTCTGCTCTATTGGAACATATTCCATATCCAGTCTATATACTGAATACATTTCTCCACATGTACCTATACACACCCATCCGTCTGGCCACACCCCCATCCGCTCCTCTACATAAGCAGGGGTGTGGCCATAATAACAGCTTCTTCCCAAGTCTTTCACCACCAAGGCGAAGACCACGGGGTCCTCAGTGAGTCAGAGCAGAGCGCTCGCTATACTCATATAACTATGGTTATAGAGATAACCGTATGTTATATTATCGTATAGCTTACGCTCTGCTCTATTGGAACACAGGAGCTGAGCAGAGCGGAAGCTCGACAAATGTACCCGCTGAGGCCCCCCACAACCATCAGAACCGGGGAGGACCCGAGCCCCCGGACCCCCCTAGTGGAGGACGGGAGGGAATCGGATCCGACTGTGCGAAGAGGGGTTTAGCAACTCAAACGCACAGGGTGAGCAGACCGTGGGACTTACCTTCCCACAGAAGAACCCACGACTACACAAACGCGCAACCCACATGCCACTAGGGAACGAACGGGAAGAAATAAAACCCCTGTTACAACCCCTAATATCACGGGGTCAAGGGCAAAAACCCAACCCCGTGGCAAGGCCGTAGCAGCGGAGCGCAAAGGAGGACCCAGCCCCAGGAAGGGACTGGACCCCCCCGGAAAAGGGGGCCTGGTGAGGCCAACGACGCCGCAGCATCGAGACCCCACCAGGCGGTCACTAGTGACACCACCCCCCACATCGCCAGCGTATTCTGACAGGGCCCATCCAAGAGCAGGCCCTTCCCCCCTACAGCATGCCGCCCTGAAGCACTCAAGAGGCTACACCCACAGCGGGACCAGGCAGCGCACCGGGGAGACAACCCCCAAAAGAGGTCGATCCCTCAATCCAGGCAACAGGTCACTCGACCTGAGCCTGGAGCACTGCGGACTAGACAGGCACCAAAGGGGTCTGCTGAAAACAGCACCCCGGCGGAAGGGGCGTATGGTATGCTGTGCACCATGTCGCAGCCTCCACAAAAAAAACCCGACCCTCTAGAGGGGCCGAGGCAGAGAAGGCAGACACGATTGGCAGACGTCATGAAAGGTGCGGGGGCACACTCACAGGCAGACGGGGTCAAGCCCGGCCTACCCCGAGAGTCGACTCCGCTACCAACACACCTGGAAACCAACCACCACCTTGGTTCTAACAGGAGGCGGTTGTTCCTATAACCCCCCCAAGAAAAAACTCAAACACAACTGCGGGTATACACTGGCTATACAGCAGTACAAGTGTTCCAGTTTCCAAGAAGGGGTCAACCCAGGCCAACAGGTAGACGAGAACGAGTTCGGACCTGGGCCCGGCGGACCGGGACGTACACAGGGATGCCAGAGGGGAACAAGAACCACCTCGACAGCCCCCTCCCAGCCCCGCCAAGCAGGAGAAGAGAGCGGCGAAAAAAGAATGGAGAAGGACCAGGCTCCTTTAGCACAGCGCAAGGTACAACACAATATGGACCAAGCAACAGTGAAGGATCACACGCAGTGACATAATCACGAACATCTCCATAACATCAAACCCTGCAACGCCTGGGCCGACCCAGCATTTTCCCCCCGAAAGTCCCTCAGGGTACCAGAACAGCAGATCTGCGCCCCGGCACGACCAGAACCAGTCCCGTGTCCTAATTACGCCGCCATCCCCAGTCCCAGGAGGGGGGTAGGTACGCGTGTCGATCTAAAACATCACAGAGGGCGCCACCAAGCCGCGCCCGGTGGCCCACCCCAAAGGCGTGAGACCCCTCCGCCAATGCTTTGATATATTCCGTTATCTCCCTCCAGAGATGAACGAGAATTCATCGAGACTAACCTAGTACACTGGCGCTTGGAAGAGACAAAACTCCATCCTAGTTGCCCCATAAAAACGCTGTTTCAATTATGAGCAACCAAGGCGCGCAAGCCCATGCGTGGTTCCACACAGAAGCACCCAGGGCCAACACTATGTACACGTCGAGACCCAAAACATATCAATAGTAATTCTAACAAGAACCCAGATAACGTTCCCTCCAAGCCGCCTGGGAGAGCGGCAGGAAGCCGGCCAAGACACAGATATGGGTCCCAGATGACGCGCCCGAGGGAAAACACCCCTGTCAACCCTGCCCTATAAAAGAGAGGAGACTGGGAACCCCCAGAGAGACTTCCCACGTGAGTAATAATTGAAAAGACATATGCAACATTGAGCTACATGTCCAAAAAGATTCATGTAACAATTGGACTAAGACTCTCTGAGGAGGAGGCTCTGAAACTCTTGAGGAGGCTCCCTCACTGAGAGGGAGGTTCTGAAACTCAGAGGAGGCTCTGACCCAATATACACTACTAGTAGGGAGCAGAGCAGAAGAACAAATTGTCTCTACTGCATTGCATCACCTACCAAGCTCAAGACACATACAACAGAGCAGAACTTCTTTTTAAGTTCTCACGCACCGCATAACTCATCTTGACAATAACAGAGGTCCACAACATGGAGCCTGAAAAGAACTCACGGAAGTCTCACAACCAATAGAAACGCGCCCAGTGACATACTCTATGGCGGGGGGAATTCCGTGACCCACCGCCCAAATATCGCGTGGGACCAGGAAACTCCCCCCCCCCCCCCCCCCCCCCTCCCTACCATGTGACGCGCTGACCCAGCAACGTGACAGGAAGCCCGAAGGACAGGAGGTCCAACCCCCTGACCAATCAGAAAAAAAGGGGAGGGAGGGTTTATCAGTTCACCCCCTCATGACCCCTCACCCCTGATACGATGCAATGACAAAGCAGAGCCATGACACCAGTCATAGCGTACTACATGAAGCGCATGTATACCTGTCAAGGGAACAGCTTCACATAGGCTCATGTGCGAACCTGCCACCTGAATTTGTACACCTTTTCCTAAAGGAAGAAAAAACACAGACCAAGAGAGGGCCAAGGGCCCTGGTACAAGAGCTTACACATGTAACTTCTGTAGGCCAACACCTAACCCAGTTGTGGATCTTAACACTTTGATTGCCACTCACGAGTTTTCTCGGATTTATAATAGTCACGTTGAAAGCCACTCACGAGATTTCTCTGATTTTTTTTTTTTTTTTTTTTTCAAATCATATTGCATCACGCGAGCCTACCCTAGCCTACCCGAGAGCCGCCGGCGATCAGATGTGGAAAAAAGCGCCCCCTATCGTCTCCCAGATGACATCAGGGATTTTGGAATGGACTCAATGAAAAAATCCTGTACTCCACATTTTCCAGTCCACTGATGCAGCCGGGGTTACCAGAGTTCATTATGGATCCTCTGAGCGCCGCGGATCATGAGTTCTACTGTATACACGTTAGATCTATACACTTATCGATTTTTTCGAATAGTGATCAGGAATTGGAATATACCAGTTGGATACCATCTGATGTCAGGTAAGGAATCTATGTTATCAGTGTTAGGATAATCAGACTCGTTTTGATGAAGATATAAGCTGTTTTGTGAAATGTGCTATCGGTTTCACTGTAAAATCCATGAGGAAATGAAAACGGCTATTATCAGCGCGCGGCTCGAATGGGCGTGCGTGTACGTATAATATTGATCATCTAGCGTTTATTTGAAAACGATTCATAAATAGGCCGACAAATATCAACGTTCTGGAATATTCCAGTAAAAGACGATTATCACAGAATGGCCCAGAATGGGCTGTTTTTTACCTCAAAACGGGTGCTTTTCAAAATGCTCTCAAACGGAAATGAAGTGATAAAAAACCAATCTGCCTTGACAGCACTGACTGGAAAATGATTCTTTGATAAGCGACGGGCAGATTAGACACATAGCCATAATTTAAAACATAGATTAGGCGATATTAACGTTAACATTGAAGTGGATGGTGTCATTCAAGCACTAAGTCGTGCGCCCCCTGGTGGCACTGAAAGTGTTAACGACACACACAACCCTTCATCACAACAAAAAAGGGCGAAAGTACACTCTCACTACCGTAAGAGGAACGCCGTTTTTCATAACGATAGAAGACGCAAGTCCTCGATTAAGTACTGGCCACAGGCCTTGCTAAGTCCACATGACAGCGACCAAAACATTTTCAGAAAAAAATTGCCTCTCTAAGCAAGAGCACAACCCCAGCAGAAGCTGAGGGGTTACACCGTATCCCCAAAAACATAGTGAAACAACACACATATTTTTTTTTATCCACTTTTTCTCCCATTTTCTATATTTTCTCCCATCCCAATTTCGTATCATCCAATTCAACCCTCCCCTGTCACGGATGCTGTTTCTTGCCTCCCACAAGCTGGCTGCAATGTGGACTAAGTCATACATAGCACAAGTCCCCTCCGGTACTTGAGGTAACAGCAGTCGCATCTTTTCACCTGCGCAGCTCGATCTCTCAGTGGCGAGGAGTAACGCGTGGGAGGCTCACGCTGCCCCCGACACTTCCTGATTCTACTGCGCAGGCGCACCAACCGACCTGTAGGAGTCGCTGTCCACAACGCCCGATCCCCACCCATCAGTTTCCCACCCCCTAATACGGCCAATGTGTATTAGTACGGACGACCAGCTAAACTGAAAGCAATGTGGAGCGCTGGGCTCGAACAGGCAAGCCCAGCGTCTCCGTCATTCGTGGCGAGCGCCTTGCCCACTACGCCATGTAGCCGCCCGAAACGACACATATTGTAAACAAAATCATGTTTGAGGGGAGGGGGGGGGGGCCCAGGGGAAAACCGGGAAACCCACCCCTCACCACCTTACCCCTGATACGACGCCAATGTGTAGAGTAAGCTTTACATCATGCACAGCCGAAGACCTTGTTTGAACAGGTACAGCCCTGTTCATGTGTGAAAAAACTTGCCACCTGTTTATTGTCATCACAAGCTGAGAGAGGGACTCATCCCTCGATCACATGCCACTATGCACAGCATTGTAGGGTAACTCAGCCAGTTGTGGGCTCAGCCACGTTGTCTAACGTTACATGAACACACACAACTTCTCATCATACAACAAAAACCCAGTTAATTTTTACTCACGTAAAAAACAACGCTGTTTCTAGGTAGAGAGAAAAGCACAAGCTTTGGCCAGCGGTACCCAAGCTATACAAGCGACCAAGACAATTCACACATAGCACATGTCGTATCTCCAAATGTAGTGAAGCAACATACATTTTGGAAAAAACAATCGTTATTAACAAAATATTCGGGAGGGGAAGGAAGGAAGAGTGGGGTAATGTCCAATGGACCCTTACCTGCACCAACGAATGCAGGATGAGAAGGCCGCAACACAGGCTGGTCTCTACGTTGACGAAAGGCCTCTCGCTGACGGGGCAAAAGAAGCTATGGCCGGTGCCTCGCTCCGGCGAGACGCCCCCCTCCAGCAGCCGGTCATGGTGCAGGCCCGACTACATCTTCTGTCAAAGATGATGTCGTAGTCAGAGTGCTAGCGCCTGCTATTCTCACGGCTAATGTTCAACGGTTGTAGCACAAGCTAACAGCTAACTCTAGGCTAACTGATAGCATCAGGCTAACGTTCCCAGCCGAGCAAACGTACGGAGCTAACGTCGTAGCTAACAGTTAACTGGCTAACAGGTAGCTCAACCCGGCTAGGAAGCAAGCTAAGCAGCTACCACTGAAACTGTACAACGTGAGAACAATATAGGCCAACACTTCAGACAACCGCTGTCTGTCCCTCTCCTCATCCGAAGAGAGAAGAGAAAAAGAAGGCAACACAGTCTTCAGAACGGTGTTTATCAGACACAGCGGTGTCTGCAACAAGTCCCTCACGGGCTGCAGCCGACTTGAGCATGGGGATATTCTCATAATGAAACACCAAGCTCACCTCCCTCGCGCCGGGTATTTTTCATCTTGAAAAGCCCCAGTAAACAAAGTTCTCGATGAGAAGCTCATGTTAACGTGGGGATCAAACCAGAACCCTCTCCACGCCGCTAGAGCAGTGAAAAAAGAATACCAGCCTGGGGCAGGATCTTCGTAAACTGTGTAGTTGTTCCCCCCACAACCAACACACCTGGCGCCCGCGCTGCAAACACATCACCCGCCCCAGAGAGGCCGTCAGCCCTCACACGGCCGAGCGCCTCCCAAGCAAAGTCCAACTGCAGAGCGGAGGAAATGCAGGCGGGGATTTGCTCAGCGACGCGAGCCCCTACTACGAAGCTCCAATGGAGGTCAGAATGATCATCATCTTCTAGACACTCCGGTGGCGAAGACATTATCACTGTATTTCCTCGAAAAATAGTGAGAGAGAAAACAAAGATATAATGTCAACGCAGCTCCTTCTCTTCAACGTAGCTCCTTTCCAACTGTTTTACACTAAACTCAAGTGGTGTATACAGACACTCGCCGTGGTGAAAATAAGGAAGGAGCCGTTAGTATGGCCACACCCCTGCTTATGTAGAGGAGCGGATGGGGGTGTGGCCAGACGGATGGGTGTGTATAGGTACATGTGGAGACATTTATTCAGTATATAGACTGGATATGGAATATGTTCCAATAGAGCAGAGCGTAAGCTATACGATAATATAACTAGCCTCAACAGGAAATACAATGTAAACTAAACTGAACAGGAAATACAATGTAAACTAAACTGAACAGGAAATGCAATGTGAACTAGCCTCAACAGGAAATACAATGTAAACTAAACTGAACAGGAAATGCAATGTGAACTAGCCTCAACAGGAAATGCAATGTGAACTAGCCTCAACAGGAAATGCAATGTGAACTAGACTCAACAGGAAATACAATGTGAACTAGCCTCAACAGAATATAACGTCCCGCCTGATATCAACCAGTGTTGTTTTTAAACCCCCGCCCTCTAAACGGGGCCTCGCTTCATCATATTTCCATTGGCCCGCCAGGCCGCCACTCCGGGCCGGGTCCTCTCTGTGCCGCGCAGACGCTCTGATACGAACCGGGACGTTTACCACGTTCCTGCTCTTAATGAACACGCTCCTCTATTGGGAGGAGGGGAGCCGGTGAATAGGAGCGGCGCTCGTCCTTCCAGGGGGATAAAAGAGGCAGCTCTGTTTAAAGCTGTGTCCTCCATGCCTCTAGTCTGAGACCAGCTGCAGAGGATTAAAGCGGTGTGTGTCCATGGTCTCCCAAGGAGTCCCTCTTGCCCCCCCCCCCCCCCCCCCCCGGCCTTTCAGGGCCCCGGGTCCCCCCCTCCCCGGGACCCACACTGGCTGTTTGAAGCGCCCCCCTGCCAGTCCTCCTGTGTGGGGCTAACGGCACTGTGGGCTCAAGCCCCTGGACAATGTTTAGCCTCCTTGTGAGGTCAGAGACCTGAGTGGGGCTATAGGGGAGGGGGGTCAGCGAGGACAACGGGGGTATCAAGGGGGTGTTTACAGCGTGTCACACACACACATGCAGGGGGGGGGGGGGGGCTCATCTGTCCTCTGTTATTGTTTCACCTCACCCAACAAGCAAACATGTAAACAAATGAAGCCAGGCCCCCGAGAGCACAGACTTCTCTCCAGGGTTTAGGTTAGATTCAAATCTATGGTCATCATCATCATTACAGCACAAGTACATTACAACAGGCATCCAACCAGAGTGCACATGTAACGGTAAAGTGCAATAGTAATATACAATGTACACGGGTGATTAAACTGGGTATAAAATATTTAAATTAGTACTACTGAGTATAGTGCTAATCAGATGTACAGAGTTGTAGTATTAATGTGTACAGTGATACAGGTATAAAGACACTTTGGTAGTAAGTCATACTGGCCAGCAGCGTAACTATAACTAGTAAGAGTAGGTAAGGGATATGTTGAGATATACAGTAGATATAGTATCTACAGGTATGTAAAAATGATTATGTGCAGGTATGTACAGACGAATATATATATATATATATATATATATATATATATATATATATATATATATATATATATACGTAAGAATAAATATATATATATATATACAGTATGGTATATACAGCATTATTGTACATGCTAAAATGATGTAGTAGTTACACTGCTGGCCAGTAGCAGTCATACTGTCTATTTATATAAATATATAATACACTCTGTACATACATCTGATTAGCGCTACAGTAGTACTCATTTATATATTGTGTACCCAGTTTAATCACATTGTATATTAAGGTTGCACTTTACTGGTTGGACGCCAAACTTATTTTCGTTGTACTGTACTTGTGCTGCATGATGACAATACATTCTAATCTAATCTAATGTCAGCGATGGTTGGTTTGATTGAGTCAAACCCACACGTCGACCTACCACACCTCCTGACTGCAGGTGAACCGAATCCAAAAGTCTTTCAAATGTTTGCACGTCTGATGACCTCATCGTCCGTCTCTCCCTCCCGGCAGCTTGGCTGAGAAGCTGCAGCTGGTGAAAAACACACGGCCGCATCTGGACAAGGTACGTTTATGTTTGAGATCCAGCGCTTGATTACCCAACTGTTGTCTGGATTCGTCTCAACAGAGTCCGCAGAGAGAGTAAAGGGAATGTGTTCTTCCTTCCTTCCTTCCTTCCTTTCTTTCTTTCTTTCTTTCTTTCTTTCTTTCTTTCTTTCTTTCTTTCTTTCTTTCTTTCTTTCTTTCTTTCTTTCTTTCTTTCTTTCTTTCTTTCTTTCTTTCTTTCTTTCTTTCTTTCTTTCTTTCTTTCTTTCTTTTCAAGATTCAAGATATTTATTTGTCATAATATAATGGAATGGAAATCTTAAAAGAATCACAAAATATAGACGAATGTTTAAATAAAGAATCTTAAATGAAGTGGAGAAATAAGGCGGGAGTGACAGAGTAACACATTCAGATGTCCAAAGGTGCATCCCTGTGGCATCTCACTGTTGCCTGCGAGAACATTTAAGATACAAACTAAGGCCGTAATAAATAATGGACAAAGCTGTTGTCGCGAGGACGACGCAAAGACGTCAGCCACGGTGGCCCTCGAGCCACGACACTTTAGTGGAAAAACAGAGGACTATATAACCCCCCACCACCTCGCTTTGTTTTTATTTGTGTCAGGATCAACCTTTTGTTGTCTTGTTACATCACAAACAGCCCTGTCCAGGGTCATATACAGTACAGTCTCTCTCTCTCTCTCTCTCTCTCTCTCTCTCTCTCTCTCTCTCTCTCTCTCTCTCTCTCTCTTTTTCTCTCTCTCAATTAAATTCAAAGGGGCTTTATTTAACTAATCTTGCTGCTGTGTTTGCACATTGTTGTACTTCAGTAGGTACAGTATGTTGTTTGCCATGTTTTCAAACTCTCTGAGGGCGTTTGCAAATTTGTGGGAACTGGGAAGTATAATAGAAGTACTTTATTCATTCCGAGGGAAATTCAGCCCTACAGATCGCTCACAATGAACATTTAGGTAGTCAAAAATCACAATTAACACTTTGATCGCCATGGGTTAAATTCATAATTTACCATCCCTAGCCAGCTCTATTTGTCTATGGAGAAGTTCCCCTTCTTTGCAGGGCTATAACTTTTTAAATTCTATTGCTAGATTGCCATTATTATGGCCCATTCAATGTCCTATATCCATTGTTCAGGGTGTAGCAACGATATACTTTTTCATTCACATATTCATACTAAAATATGGTCTAAAGTATAAGTATGTTTTTATCGTTTTCTGCAGCTTTCTCCAGAACTTGATTTATAGCTCCAAATGCATTATATTGATGATGAAATACAGTTTGATAGCAAACGGCGCGAGATAGAAAATTTCAACTGGACGTGGTTCTAGAAGTTACTACGTATCATCTGATATTGACCGGATGGGCGAGGGGGCGTTTATAATTCCGTGGGCAACGTTATACCATTCGTCTAGTGTGGGTCATATGGTCATCAGAGCAGTTTATATGGAATACGTTAGAAAATAACGCTGGATCTTACCGTATGTTCCTCGCGCCGTTGGACGATCAGCGTGGAGTAGACTGTTTTCGATTATGGGATGTTGATCCTGATGAACCATTTCCAGGTTGTATAATACTATATACGTCCAAATAACGTTGTTTATTGAGTTAGGGCGAGCGATTGATCATTCAGTGTGTTGAGATGGAGTCCGGCTACCGATCGCGAGTGCCCGGACGACATATGGATGAGCACTTCCTGTTTGGCGCGCCCCTCCCTCTTGGCCGATCTGCCGATCGGCCACCAGATGGCGCTCTCGAACCGTTAGACAGTTGAGTGGAGCTCACCAGTACATCTCATGGCTCCGGAGGAGAAATATGATTTCGATCACAGATTTTTGAATTATTGATATCAAAGACGAGTTACGGCGTCTTCGGCAGAATGAGCATGGCTAGGAATGACGTCTAAACACGCCATCGGCGATTAAAGTGTTAAGAACACAAATACAGTCAGGGATATACATTCTAAAATATGTATATATAATATATATGTCTCTGATGTCTTGGTATCTTGGTCTCTCTCACGCTCTCTCTCACTCTCGACTAGACTGGCCACTCAGTGCCTTGGCTAGACGTCCTAGGTTTACGAGGTTAATTGGGCTGAAGTAATAAAAGGCTGTATCCACTCCAGCAGCATCTGTCTGGAGCCTCCATGTGGGCTTACATGATTCCAGCCTAGCAGAGGAAGATACTAGCTGTGTTGCTGCATGACTCTGAGTTACACTGAGGGACTGGGAGACCCATGTTACTGACCAAACACTCTGTATCAGTGATGGCTGTTTACTGCAGAGTGGAGGGACTGGGAGACCCATGTTACTGACCAGACACTCTATATCAGTGATGTCTGTTTACTGCAGAGTGGAGGGACTGGGAGACGCATGTTACTGACCAGACACTCTGTATCAGTGATGTCTGTTTACTGCAGAGTGGAGGGACTGGGAGACCCATGTTACTGACCAGACACTCTATCAGTGATGACTGTTTACTGCAGAGCAGAGGGACTGGGAGATCCATGTTACTGACCAGACACTCTGTATCAGTGATGACTGTTTACTGCAGAGTGGAGGGACTGGGAGACCCATGTTACTGACCAGACACTCTATATCAGTGATGTCTGTTTACTGCAGAGTGGAGGGACTGGGAGACGCATGTTACTGACCAGACACTCTGTATCAGTGATGTCTGTTTACTGCAGAGTGGAGGGACTGGGAGACCCATGTTACTGACCAGACACTCTATCAGTGATGACTGTTTACTGCAGAGCAGAGGGACTGGGAGACCCATGTTACTGACCAGACACTCTGTATCAGTGATGACTGTTTACTGCAGAGTGGAGGGACTGGGAGACCCATGTTACTGACCAGACACTCTGTATCAGTGATGACTGTTTACTGCAGAGCAGAGGGACTGGGAGATCCATGTTACTGACCAGACACTCTGTATCAGTGATGACTGTTTACTGCAGAGTGGAGGGACTGGGAGACCCATGTTACTGACCAGACACTCTGTATCAGTGATGGCTGTTTACTGCAGAGTGGAGGGACTGGGAGACCCATGTTACTGACCAGACACTCTGTATCAGTGATGTCTGTTTACTGCAGAGTGGAGGGACTGGGAGACCCATGTTACTGACCAGACACTCTGTATCAGTGATGTCTGTTTACTGCAGAGTGGAGGGACTGGGAGACCCATGTTACTGACCAGACACTCTGTATCAGTGATGGCTGTCAGAATGTATAGAATAGAATAGAAGTACTTTATTGATCCAGAGGGAAATTCAGCACTACAGATCGCTCACAGTTTTTGATTGATTGATTGAAGTTTATTTCAAATATGCAACACAACAAACAAACATCAAGTACAGATATAGCCATAAGCCGTTCAAATAATAAATGTATATAAAAAATAACAAAGAACAAAAATGTATTTACATATTTGAAAAGGAGTGGGAAGAAGCATACACTTATTTAATCCCACCCCTTTTTACTCATCAGAACCTACTATATTATATTTACTAATTCATACATTACTAGACTTATATAAAAGTCAGTATACAGTAAACATTTAGGTAGTCAAAAATCACGAATAAGAATAAAATACAGTCGGGGACATACATTCTGAGATATTTATATACATTATAAAATATACAGCCAAAGATATACAGTAAAATGTACAGTAATAAGTGTAAAATGTCGATTTTGCCAGAGTTGTACCGTCACTCTGTGCTCAGTGATGCAGTGAGAGCTAGAGCTATTTAACACTTATCCTCACAAAATAAATACCACTCACAAATGGTCTGTAATGTAACATGTCATGAAACACTTACAACACGTTACTTGCATATCATACATTAAAAGGGATCGTTCAGATTTTTAGAACCCTAGCCTAGAGTTCTAATAATAATAATAATAATAAATTGTATTTGTATTGCACTTTTCGTTCACTAGGATCCCAAAGTGCTACGGGGTTAAAACAGTTATTTTTTTTTAATAATTATTCATTATAATAAAAATTTAATACAGAATAAAAAATAAAATAAAAATAGAACATAGTTAAAAACATAGTATAAACAGAAAATGTAATCTAAAATTAAAGAAAATTAAATCACAAGAAGAAAAAGCTAGCAATCAAAGGCCTTTTGAAACAGATTTTCAGGCCTGTCTCAGCCCGGCCCACTAGAGTTCTGTCTCAGCCCGGCCCACTAGAGTTCTGTCTCAGCACGGCCCACTAGAGTTCTGTCTCTCAGCCCGGCCCACTAGAGTTCTGTCTCTCAGCCCGGCCCACTAGAGTTCTGTCTCTCAGCACGGCCCACTAGAGTTCTGTCTCAGCCCGGCCCACTAGAGTTCTGTCTCAGGCCCGGCCCACTAGAGTTCTGTCTCTCAGCCCGGCCCACTAGAGTTCTGTCTCAGCCCGGCCCACTAGAGTTCTGTCTCAGCCCGGCCCACTAGAGTTCTGTCTCTCAGCCCGGCCCACTAGAGTTCTGTCTCTCAGCCCGGCCCACTAGAGTTCTGTCTCAGGCCCGGCCCACTAGAGTTCTGTCTCTCAGCCCGGCCCACTAGAGTTCTGTCTCAGCCCGGCCCACTAGAGTTCTGTCTCAGCCCGGCCCACTAGAGTTCTGTCTCTCAGCCCCGCCCACTAGAGTTCTGTCTCAGCCCGGCCCGGGGTCACCGGGGGTCAAGCTCTTGTCCTGTGGGGAGTGAACCTCGGCGCAGACGGGGAGGTCGTGACCCCGTGGGACTCTGCATTGGTTTTGTGGCTAACTAGCCGGAGAGGCACTATGAGCAAGGCATGGATTGAGAGACGGGACTCTTTACCTGGTCGACAACAACATAATTTCTAAGGAATAGGGTTTTTGGTTCACACAAAAATCTGAACTGTCCCTTTTTACATTTTAAATGTTGGTCGTCTGTTGTTTTCTGTACTTTTATCACAGGATGTGGGGGCATTAGGGCTAGGGGAGGGGGAGGGGGGCGGGTGAGTAAATAGATGGTATTGTTATCTGTTTTCTCCTGATCCTCTTTCCCGCATGAAGCTGAACCCCCCCCCCCCCCCCCTCCTCCTCCTCACCCCCCCTCCTCCTCCCCCTTGCTGCTCTTTTTATGTTAATGAGAGGCTGTTATTCTGTTGTTATACCAAATAGAAAAGGGAAGTGTGTAACCTTAACACGTCAACACAAAGACACAAATATCTGCTAAGTGCCCCTTTAATGCTGCGAGGAAGTTTGAGGTGGAGAGGGAGGGGCAGAGGGACATAGAGAGAGAAATGGAGAGAGAGAGGGAACGAAAGAGAGGGGGAGAGAAAGAGAGGGAGAGTGAGGAAGCGAGAGAGAAAAACGGAGTGGGAAAGAGAATAGGGAGGTGTAGTGGTGACGTCATTGCTGTTTCCGGCCGGTCCACCTCGCAAAATTGCAACGTATTTCCCCCATTGCCCATTTCTAAATCGTCTCGTTTAAAACAAATAAAGCATGAACATTTGCATGGTGTACCTTTCTGTGTGTATTCATCCACAATCTATAGCTCAACATGAAAATATTCACAATTAATCGTAATTTTTTTTATTTCAACCACAAATGCTTAAACAATAATGTTAGTGATAGAAGGGAACTAATTTTGTGCAAAAATGGAAAGCTTTCCGATGTTCATGCGAGGGGGGAAGGGAGAGAAATGGAGAGGGAGGGAACAAGAGAGAGAGAGAGAGTGGGGAAAAGAGAGAGAGAGAGAGGGCGGGGAGAGGGAGAGCGGGTGGGAAAGAGAGGGAGAGAATAGGCAGATCAAGAGAGGTGTCAGTGCTGGTAGTAGAGTTGTGGTTTTTGACACGTGTATCGACAGTCATCAGGGACGGTGTAAATAACTGCTTGGAATTTTACATGCTGTTGTGGAATATTTAAATGAGCCATGACAGTAAACTGTAGGAATTTCAGATAGTCAGTTTGTATAAAAAAAAATATAGAACATAGTTTATTATCTACGGCCATAGCCGATCAGTTTATCATCAGACACAACATGCTTTTTCATATACGATTGGATACAAGTATGTATCGAATGTTGGCTTTAAAAGTTACATTTCTGCATTGAAGCCTTGCAGAAAGCAGGTTGTTTTAAACTGTTTAATAAAACATTTAAAAACGAAGTGCTGTAAGTGGTATTTATTTGTTAAGATAAGTGTTCTACATTCTGACAGCCATAACTGATATAGAGTGTTTGGTCAGTAACATGGGTCTAATTAATACACTTTATCCAATCAGGAGAGAGAACTCCACAGTGGAAAAAATATCAGATCACTCTATTGATGGCTGTTTACTGCAGAGTGGAGGGACTGGGAGACCCATGTTACTGACCAGACACTCTGTATCAGTGATGTCTGTTTACTGCAGAGTGGAGGGACTGGGAGACCCATGTTACTGACCAGACACTCTGTATCAGTGATGTCTGTTTACTGCAGAGTGGAGGGACTGGGAGACCCATGTTACTGACCAGACACTCTATATCAGTGATGTCTGTTTACTGCAGAGTGGAGGGACTGGGAGACCCATGTTACTGACCAGACACTCTGTATCAGTGATGTCTGTTTACTGCAGAGTGGAGGGACTGAGAGACCATGTTACTGACCAGACACTCTGTATCAGTGATGTCTGTTTACTGCAGAGTGGAGGGACTGGGAGACCATGTTACTGACCAGACACTCTATATCAGTGATGTCTGTTTACTGCAGAGTGGAGGGACTGAGAGACCATGTTACTGACCAGACACTCTATATCAGTGATGGCTGTTTACTGCAGAGTGGAGGGACTGGGAGACCCATGTTACTGACCAGACACTCTGTATCAGTGATGTCTGTTTACTGCAGAGTGGAGGGACTGGGAGACCCATGTTACTGACCAGACACTCTGTATCAGTGATGGCTGTTTACTGCAGAGCGGAGGGACTGAGAGACCCATGTTACTGACCAGACACTCTGTATCAGTGATGGCTGTTTACTGCAGAGTGGAGGGACTGAGGGACTCATGTTACTGACCAGACACTCTGTATCAGTGATGTCTGTTTACTGCAGAGTGGAGGGACTGGGAGACCCATGTTACTGACCAGACACTCTGTATCAGTGATGGCTGTTTACTGCAGAGTGGAGGGACTGGGAGACCATGTTACTGACCAGACACTCTGTATCAGTGATGGCTGTTTACTGCAGAGTGGAGGGACTGGGAGACCATGTTACTGACCAGACACTCTGTATCAGTGATGGCTGTTTACTGCAGAGCAGGAGGGACTGGGAGACCCATGTTACTGTCCAGACACTCTGTATCAGTGATGTCTGTTTACTGCAGAGTGGAGGGACTGGGAGACCCATGTTACTGACCAGACACTCTATATCAGTGATGTCTGTTTACTGCAGAGTGGAGGGACTGGGAGACCCATGTTACTGACCAGACACTCTACCAGTGATGGCTGTCAGAATGTAGAGCTATTTAACACTTGTTTTAATTTTTTTTAACCCCAACCCTTAAGTTGTGGTTTAAAATGAGAGTCAAAATATTTATTTCTTAAACATGAGGGGAGAGAAAACCGTTGTGGAAAAGCTTCTCTCTCATTGCTGGTTTTAGGCCGAAAAATATTTATACACGTTGATTATATATAATAATAATAATAATAATAATAATAATAATAATTCATTACATTTATATAGCGCTTTTCTAGACACTCAAAGCGCTCCCCACAATGTAGGGTGGAAACCGCCTCCTTCACCATATAACGGAAGATATGCACTTCAGATGCAAATAAATAAATACATAATTGTATCAATATTATGCCAAATCTATCCAGATAATTATTGATATTGTTTTATTGGCTAGCCCTTGATTCAGGTAAATGTCAAAGCCCAACTTTTTTTTTAATTTCATACGTTAAAAGTCCTTCCTATATAATATGTGTTTTCTTTACATGGTGTGTGATTCTCAGAGTATCGTCACGGTGACCTTTGAAGTGGAGGGAACTCTGTCAGAGGATCTCTTAAACATCTTCGTCCAGGTACACACACACACACACACACACACACACCGACACACACACACCGACACACACACACACACACACAGACACACACACACACACACACAGACACACACACACACACACACACACACACACACACACACACACCGACACCCACACACACCGACACACACAGACACACAGACACACACACACACACACACACCCACACACACACACACACACACGCACACACACACACACCGACACACACACACCACGTGACGTTCAAATGTATTCCCCCCCCCCCTCTTCATTCAATGAGTCGTCTTTGAGCGGAGAGGGTTGAGTGGAGATATAAATTAATACAAAATAATGTTATAAAGAATGTTCCATGTTCTGTTCTAATATTATATTCTATAACTTTTCCTGATGTTTTAGGTTTTTGCCGTGGTATCATTTTAGAATCGGTATCGAAGGGACTGGGAGACCCATGTTACTGACCAGACACTCTGTATCAGTGATGACTGTTTACTGCAGAGTGGAGGGACTGGGAGACCCATGTTACTGACCAGACACTCTGTATCAGTGATGTCTGTTTACTGCAGAGTGGAGGGACTGGGAGACCCATGTTACTGACCAGACACTCTGTATCAGTGATGGCTGTTTACTGCAGAGTGGAGGGACTGGGAGACCCATGTTACTGACCAGACACTATATCAGTGATGGCTGTTTACTGCAGAGTGGAGGGACTGGGAGACCCATGTTACTGACCAGACACTCTGTATCAGTGATGTCTGTTTACTGCAGAGTGGAGGGACTGGGAGACCCATGTTACTGACCAGACACTCTGTATCAGTGATGACTGTTTACTGCAGAGTGGAGGGACTGGGAGACCCATGTTACTGACCAGACACTCTATATCAGTGATGGCTGTTTACTGCAGAGTGGAGGGACTGGGAGACCCATGTTACTGACCAGACACTCTGTATCAGTGATGGCTGTTTACTGCAGAGTGGAGGAACTGGGAGACCCATGTTACTGACCAGACACTCTGTATCAGTGATGGCTGTTTACTGCAGAGTGGAGGGACTGGGAGACCCATGTTACTGACCAGACACTCTGTATCAGTGATGTCTGTTTACTGCAGAGTGGAGGGACTGGGAGACCCATGTTACTGACCAGACACTCTATATCAGTGATGTCTGTTTACTGCAGAGCAGGAGGGGCTGGGAGACCCATGTTACTGACCAGACACTCTATATCAGTGATGTCTGTTTACTGCAGAGCAGGAGGGACTGGGAGACTCATTTTAATTTATTTTTTATTTTTAACCTTTATTTTACCCAGGGTAGGTTAGCTGAGCACAGATGCTTTTTCAGCTACGCCCTGCTTCACATTCACACAGTTCCATTCATACCTGGGAGCTGCCCAGTACAACCACAGTCTGACACCATTGGCCACTGAGCAACTCCACTGGAGCAGTTGGGGGTTAAGTGCCTTGCTCAAGGGCACTTCAGCGGCAGATTTTTCCTGCCGGTCCGGGAGATCGAACCGGCGACCTTCCGGTCACAAACCTGCTTCTCTAACCATTAGGCCACCGCTGACCAGACACTCTTGAGAGAAAACGGGGTTTATTCAATGTATGTGATGTATAGATTGGGGGGAGATGACCACAGCTAAAACGGTGCCGGGTCAGAGAGATCAAAATGTGCATGGTTTGCCTTAGAAGAGGGTGATAGAACAGTGGTTCAGAGCAAGCAGGGTGATTGTGAGCAGCACACTGCCAGCGAGAGAATGTTTTGAATTCCTTGGAAGAACACATAGATAAGAGTGTACTGTAGGCCCAGAGCAGGAGGGAGAGAGGTTCATCTTAATGAAACGTTTAATGGTGTGAAAGGTTATTAGCAGTTGTCATGAATAGCACGTCGCATGACAACCAGAAGGCGGGGCCGTCGTTGCTACGACGAAGATCTATAAGTCGAACGGTGTTTCCGGGTGTAAGGCAGACCAAAGAAACGAATCCCACAGGAGGGAAGAGACCAAGATACTCTCTCCTCTCATCACAGAGAGGGGGGGGGGGGAGGAAGAATGACACATCATCATTAGCTTCGGCTAACGCTCACTCCTCCCGGCCGGTCAGGTGGCGGCAAAAGCCGGCTTCTGGAGCCTCCGGGGCAGACAGAGGCTCTCGCGTCGCCAAAACCACCGTTGCTAATTGGCTCTAACTTGCGGGGTTAACAGCTATTTTCCGCCGTTACAGAACCTGTTGTGGGAGAAGACCCTGGAGAACAAAGAGGGACGCCCCATGAGTGTCATCCGCTTGAAGGTAACGCGGAACATACACGCCCCCGGGCCGACGGCCACCAATCAGTAACCAGCCGCTCTATTGTCTGTTCTCTCCACCAACCTCATTCAGTGTCAGTTAATGTGTTACGTGTGTGTGTGTGTGTGTGTGTGTGTGTGTGTGTGTGTGTGTGTGTGTGTGTGTGTGTGTGTGTGTGTGTGTGTGTGTGTGTGTGTGTGTGTGTGTGTGTGTGTGTGTGTGTGTGTGTGTGTGTGTGTGTGTGTGTGTGTGTGTGTGTGTGTGTGTGTGTGTGTGTGTGTGTGTGTGTGTGTGTGTGTGTGTGTGTGTGTGTGTGTGCTAATGGTCCTGATATCGGGCAGCCTTGCCAGTGTCCATTAATGTTGTTAAAAGTGCAGGTTTATCAAAGATCAAGTTATAAGAGATCAAGCTTTTAAGTTTTGTTTTATTTGTCACTTATAAGGTACATGTACATTACAGTGAAATACTTGGTTCTGTATGAGCCTCCTGAGATTGTGCTTCATACAGTAAAAAGAATGAAGACCAAACAAACACTATACAAAATATACAATATACAGGGCGGCTGTAGATGCTGGCAGGAGATGCTGGTATCGAGCCCAGCTCTCGGCGTTGATTCCGGCTTGGCCGGTCGTCATACTAACACAATTGGCAGTGTTAGAGGGTGGGAGAGCCGGTGGGTGGGGATTGGACGTTGTGGACAGCGACTCCTACAGGTCGGTTGGTGCGCCTGTACAGCAGAAACAGGAAGTATCGGGGGCAGCGTGAGCCTCCCACGCGTTACTCCTCGCCACAGAGTTCGAGCTGCTGCGGTGAAAAGATGTGACAGCTGCCTCCTCGTGTACCGGAGGGGACACGTGATGCAAGGCTTCTATCCTCACTACAGTCGACCAGTGGGAGGAGAAAAAGTGATATATATAAAATAAGGAGAAAAAGTGGATAAAAAAAGATATATACAATATACAAAACTAGTATAAGTAAAGTACAAAATGCAAACAAAATGCAAAAAATAAATATATAGAATATGGTGTGGTGTCAATTTAAGGCCTTAAAAGGTATTTAAAAGTCTTAAAGGGGAACTATTTTACTATTTCTTTCACTATTTGGGCACTTTTACACAATTCCTGTGAGTCTATGGAACACCTCTGTAATATATATATTTTTTTTATTCATTGTTTTGTATTTCTAATCAAGTCCTCAAAAACAGCATTTTTCTACCTCAAGATCTCGAGCTGTTTTGAGCCTGGGCTCCTAAACCACTGCGGAGCGTCGTCGTCTATCTCAACATTAACATGCAGCAGTGACTATATGACATCACATATAGGGCACATTTTCAAACGACTCAGTTCAGTGAGGGTGAATATTGTGAGAGGAGAATTGGAAGAATGCGCCAATATGAGAATTTTGAGACATAGATCATATTAATATAAGTTCACATAGCTAGGAAACAATGCTAAACACTCAAAAAGGCCATTTATAAGATAGTTCCCCTTTAAAATGTCCTACATTTCTTTTGCACAAGTATTAAATTATTTGGGGGGGGGGGGGTGGGGGCAGCCCGGCTGTCGGGAGATGAAATAATATTAAATATATCAAATGCTCTTGTATTCAAGTCGCTGTTATTTGCGGGGCTACCGGGAGCTAGGTGCAGCCCCAGTTCAGCTAATAGCTATGTTTTTTTTTGCTAGTATGGTAGTGAAATTGGTATTACATTTAGCTCTAATTGGTATTAAAAAGGTGTTAAAAAGTCTTAAATGTAACTTGTTGAAATCTGCAGATACCCTGTTAATTTTTATTAATTCTTTATTTCACCTCGTGAGACACCGAGGTTAAACTCATTCACAGCGACGACGAGCTCACAGAACAAGACAGGTTATCAGGCAATTTCGCACAATAAATAAGAATAAACGATAAGAAATCAGCTAAGACGGGTTACAAGTCAACACAGTGTCAGAGATCATACTTTTAAATGCAGCAAGAGAAGGAAGAACCTTCAGGGTCAGCGCAGTGTCACTGTGGATATATCTTCAATTAAACCTGTTGAACATTCAGGGTCAGTTCAATGTCACTCAGTCTTTTTTTCCCCTAGTATGGTTGTGAAATTGGTATTAAATGTGTTTTTTTTTCTCTTCAATTTAACTTGTTGCAGATACCCTGAATGTATTAATTGAATTAAATTAATTATAATAAACTGTGTGTGTGTGTGTCCAGGGCATCGTGTGTGTGGCAGGCAAGGCCCAGCAGGTGATGCTGCAGGGGGTGCATGAACTCTACGAGCTGGACGAGACGTCACAGCTCTGGGGGGACGAGCCCAGGGTCAACCGGCTGGTGTTCATAGGTGAGACACACTCACTCTCCCTTTAAAAGAGCTGTATGTGGTGTTCATAGGTGAGACACGCTCACTCTCCCTTTAAAAGAGCTGTATGTGGTGGAGGTAAACGGTACCCTATCCCCCCCTCTCACAGTGAGCTGTGGTGTTCCACAAGGAAGCATACTAGGACCGCTACTGTTCCTAATTTATGCAAATGACATGTCGTCAGCTTGTGACTGCAACTTGTTCCTGTTTGCGGACGACTCAGCCCTGCTGGTCTCTGACAAGAACAAGTTACAGGTTGAAAAAACCCTCAGCTCGGAACTAGGCAGAATCTGCATATGGCTCGCTGATAACAAACTATCATTACACATGGGCAAAACAGAGTCCATTCTCTTCGGTTCAAATAACAAACTCAGCAAGACCGACGGCTTCTCAGTTACAGTGGGTGACAATATTGTCACAAGGAAAGATGAAATTACCTACCTGGGTTCCATCCTAGAGGCTAATCTCTCCTGTGACAAAATGGCATCCAATGTAATAAAAAAAGTCAACCAACGAACTCGATTCTTGTACCGGATCTCCTCTCTGGTAAACAAGAATACCCTGAAGACTCTGGCAGGAGCACTCATTCAGGGGTACTACGACTATGCTTGCACCTCATGGTACCAAAGCACCTCAAAGGCGCTAAAAACAAAATTACAAACATCTCAAAACAAACTGGTCAGACTACTGCTTGACCTTACTCCTAGAACCCACCTCACCCCTGCCCACTTTGACAACCTAGGATGGCTTAGAGTAGATGACAGAGTACAGCAACTTGCAATGGGCCTGGTCTACAAGATACACTACACGACCAAGGTACCCATGTACATGGCAAAATACTTCCCAAAGGTCAGTGAATACCACGATCACAACACCAGAGGGAGCTCCACAAATCATGTTAAACCCAGATTCGGCTCAAATAAGGGACTAAACACGTTTCGCAATTATGCCACATCAATGTGGAACGCCCTACCCAAAGCTGTAAAGGAATGTGGATCACTACCCACTTTCAAAACCTCTCTCAAGAGACACCTACGGGAGACAGCAATTCAACACTGGCCCCTGTAAATATCCTAACCCAACCCCCTCCAATGTACAGTAATTTACCTAGTATGGTTTTGTCAATAGTCCAATGTACAATTTTGTTTGTTTGTACAGAGTCTCCCCCCCCTCAATGTACAGTTTTGCTTGTTTATACAGTGTGCCCCCCCCCCCCCCCCAACCACCTCCAATGTAAATTACCCAGTATGGTTGTCAATATCCCAGTGTACCCAACCCCCCCCACCCAACCTCCTCCAATGTACAGTTTCTACGTCAAATGTATATACTCCCTTTTCTTGACTCCTTCTGTATCACAAACAGTACTGTATTTGCAAATCTGGTATGTCATAAATGTATAGATGTAGCAGTACTGACTATCTGTATGTCATGTATGTCATATATGTCCTGATGAATTGAAAATGGGGGACCCTGGTGGAAACAAGACGAAAGTCTTTCTCTGGTCTGCATCCCCTTAACAATTGTGTGTATTGAGCTGTACTGTATTGTACCCATTCTGCAATCTGTTAATAAAGTTTTCAATCAATCAATTCAATCAATCAATCAATTCATAGGTGAGACACGCTCACTCTCCCTTTAAAAGAGCTGTATGTGGTGTTCATAGGTGAGACACGCTCACTCTCCCTTTAAAAGAGCTGTATGTGGTGTTCATAGGTGAGACACGCTCACTCTCCCTTTAAAATAACTACGTGGTCTTCATAGGTGAGACACGCTCACTCTCCCTTTAAAATAACTACGTGGTCTTCATAGGTGAGACACGCTCACTCTCCCTTTAAAAGAGCTGTACGTGGTGTTCATAGGTGAGACACGCTCACTCTCCCTTTAAAACAGCTGTACGTGGTCTTCATAGGTGAGACACGCTCACTCTCCCTTTAAAAGAGCTGTATGTGGTCTTCATAGGTGAGACACGCTCACTCTCCCTTTAAAAGAGCTGTATGTGGTCTTCATAGGTGAGACACGCTCACTCTCCCTTTAAAAGAGCTGTATGTGGTGTTCATAGGTGAGACACGCTCACTCTCCCTTTAAAAGAGCTGTATGTGGTGTTCATAGGTGAGACACGCTCACTCTCCCTTTAAAAGAGCTGTACGTGGTGTTCATAGGTGAGACACGCTCACTCTCCCTTTAAAAGAGCTGTACGTGGTGTTCATAGGTGAGACACGCTCACTCTCCCTTTAAAAGAGCTGTACGTGGTCTTCATAGGTGAGACACGCTCACTCTCCCTTTAAAAGAGCTGTATGTGGTGTTCATAGGTGAGACACGCTCACTCTCCCTTTAAAAGAGCTGTATGTGGTGTTCATAGGTGAGACACGCTCACTCTCCCTTTAAAAGAGCTGTACGTGGTGTTCATAGGTGAGACACGCTCACTCTCCCTTTAAAAGAGCTGTACGTGGTCTTCATAGGTGAGACACGCTCACTCTCCCTTTAAAACAGCTGTATGTGGTGTTCATAGGTGAGACACGCTCACTCTCCCTTTAAAAGAGCTGTATGTGGTGTTCATAGGTGAGACATGCTCACTCTCCCTTTAAAACAGCTGTATGTGGTGTTCATAGGTGAGACACGCTCACTCTCCCTTTAAAAGAGCTGTATGTGGTGTTCATAGGTGAGACACGCTCACTCTCCCTTTAAAAGAGCTGTACGTGGTGTTCATAGGTGAGACACGCTCACTCTCCCTTTAAAAGAGCTGTATGTGGTGTTCATAGGTGAGACACGCTCACTCTCCCTTTAAAAGAGCTGTATGTGTTGTTCATAGGTGAGACACGCTCACTCTCCCTTTAAAAGAGCTGTATGTGGTGTTCATAGGTGAGACACGCTCACTCTCCCTTTAAAACAGCTGTATGTGGTGTTCATAGGTGAGACACGCTTACTCTCCCTTTAAAAGAGCTGTACGTGGTGTTCATAGGTGAGACACGCTCACTCTCCCTTTAAAAGAGCTGTACGTGGTGTTCATAGGTGAGACACGCTCACTCTCCCTTTAAAACAGCTGTACGTGGTCTTCATAGGTGAGACACGCTCACTCTCCCTTTAAAAGAGCTGTACGTGGTCTTCATAGGTGAGACACGCTCACTCTCCCTTTAAAAGAGCTGTACGTGGTCTTCATAGGTGAGACACGCTCACTCTCCCTTTAAAAGAGCTGTATGTGGTGTTCATAGGTGAGACACGCTCACTCTCCCTTTAAAAGAGCTGTATGTGGTGTTCATAGGTGAGACACGCTCACTCTCCCTTTAAAAGAGCTGTACGTGGTGTTCATAGGTGAGACACGCTCACTCTCCCTTTAAAAGAGCTGTATGTGGTGTTCATAGGTGAGACACGCTCACTCTCCCTTTAAAAGAGCTGTATGTGGTGTTCATAGGTGAGACACGCTCACTCTCCCTTTAAAATAACTACGTGGTCTTCATAGGTGAGACACGCTCACTCCCTTTAAAAGAGCTGTACGTGGTGTTCATAGGTGAGACACGCTCACTCTCCCTTTAAAAGAGCTGTACGTGGTGTTCATAGGTGAGACACGCTCACTCTCCCTTTAAAAGAGCTGTACGTGGTGTTCATAGGTGAGACACGCTCACTCTCCCTTTAAAAGAGCTGTATGTGGTGTTCATAGGTGAGACACGCTCACTCTCCCTTTAAAAGAGCTGTACGTGGTCTTCATAGGTGAGACACGCTCACTCTCCCTTTAAAAGAGCTGTACGTGGTGTTCATAGGTGAGACACGCTCACTCTCCCTTTAAAAGAGCTGTATGTGGTGTTCATAGGTGAGACACGCTCACTCTCCCTTTAAAAGAGCTGTACGTGGTGTTCATAGGTGAGACACGCTCACTCTCCCTTTAAAAGAGCTGTACGTGGTGTTCATAGGTGAGACACGCTCACTCTCCCTTTAAAAGAGCTGTACGTGGTGTTCATAGGTGAGACACGCTCACTCTCCCTTTAAAAGAGCTGTATGTGGTGTTCATAGGTGAGACACGCTCACTCTCCCTTTAAAAGAGCTGTACGTGGTGTTCATAGGTGAGACACGCTCACTCTCCCTTTAAAAGAGCTGTACGTGGTGTTCATAGGTGAGACACGCTCACTCTCCCTTTAAAAGAGCTGTATGTGGTGTTCATAGGTGAGACACGCTCACTCTCCCTTTAAAAGAGCTGTACGTGGTGTTCATAGGTGAGACACGCTCACTCTCCCTTTAAAAGAGCTGTACGTGGTGTTCATAGGTGAGACACGCTCACTCTCCCTTTAAAAGAGCTGTATGTGGTGTTCATAGGTGAGACACGCTCACTCTCCCTTTAAAAGAGCTGTACGTGGTCTTCATAGGTGAGACACGCTCACTCTCCCTTTAAAAGAGCTGTATGTGGTGTTCATAGGTGAGACACGCTCACTCTCCCTTTAAAAGAGCTGTACGTGGTATTCATAGGTGAGACACGCTCACTCTCCCTTTAAAAGAGCTGTACGTGGTGTTCATAGGTGAGACACGCTCACTCTCCCTTTAAAAGACCTGTACGTGGTCTTCATAGGTGAGACACGCTCACTCTCCCTTTAAAAGAGCTGTATGTGGTCTTCATAGGTGAGACACGCTCACTCTCCCTTTAAAAGAGCTGTATGTGGTGTTCATAGGTGAGACACGCTCACTCTCCCTTTAAAAGAGCTGTATGTGGTCTTCATAGGTGAGACACGCTCACTCTCCCTTTAAAAGAGCTGTATGTGGTGTTCATAGGTGAGACACGCTCACTCTCCCTTTAAAAGAGCTGTATGTGGTGTTCATAGGTGAGACACGCTCACTCTCCCTTTAAAAGAGCTGTACGTGGTGTTCATAGGTGAGACACGCTCACTCTCCCTTTAAAAGAGCTGTATGTGGTGTTCATAGGTGAGACACGCTCACTCTCCCTTTAAAAGAGCTGTACGTGGTCTTCATAGGTGAGACACGCTCACTCTCCCTTTAAAAGAGCTGTATGTGGTGTTCATAGGTGAGACACGCTCACTCTCCCTTTAAAAGAGCTGTATGTGGTGTTCATAGGTGAGACACGCTCACTCTCCCTTTAAAAGAGCTGTACGTGGTCTTCATAGGTGAGACACGCTCACTCTCCCTTTAAAAGAGCTGTACGTGGTGTTCATAGGTGAGACACGCTCACTCTCCCTTTAAAAGAGCTGTATGTGGTGTTCATAGGTGAGACACGCTCACTCTCCCTTTAAAAGAGCTGTACGTGGTGTTCATAGGTGAGACACGCTCACTCTCCCTTTAAAAGAGCTGTACGTGGTCTTCATAGGTGAGACACGCTCACTCTCCCTTTAAAAGAGCTGTATGTGGTGTTCATAGGTGAGACACGCTCACTCTCCCTTTAAAAGAGCTGTATGTGGTGTTCATAGGTGAGACACGCTCACTCTCCCTTTAAAAGAGCTGTATGTGGTGTTCATAGGTGAGACACGCTCACTCTCCCTTTAAAAGAGCTGTATGTGGTCTTCATAGGTGAGACACGCTCACTCTCTTTTTTTTTTGGTCCACTTTTTCTCCCATTTTTCTATATTTTTCTCCCATCCCAATTTCGTATCATCCAATTCAACCCTCCCCTGTCACGAACGCTGTTTCTTGCCTCCCACAAGCCGGCTGCAATGTGGACTAAGTCATACATAGCACAAGTCCCCTCCGATACTCGAGGTAACAGCAGTCGCATCTTTTCACCTGCGCAGCTCGATCTCTCAGTGGCGAGGAGTAACGCGTGGGAGGCTCACGCTGCCCCCGACACTTCCTGATTCTACTGCGCAGGCGCACCAACCGACCTGTAGGAGTCGCTGTCCACAACGCCCGATCCACACCCATCAGTTTCCCTCCCCGTAATACGGCCAATGTGTATTACTGTGGACGACCAGCTAAACTGAAAGCAATGTGGAGCGCTGGGTTCAAACTGACGAGCCCAGCGTCTCCAGCATTTCGTGGCGAGTGCCTTGCCCACTACGCCACGTAGCCGCCCAAGAGAACATGTATTTTAACACAGAACTATGGACATGATAATATTTTCAGCACCTTTAACATCACAAATCAGCGTCTTTGGGTTCTTGAAAAGCTCTATATAAATAAAATGTATTATTATTATTAAATCACTATGCATCGCGGTTGCAGTCTTGTACCGTTGCCCACTGAGGAGCTATGCCCCCACATAGTGGCTAAGTGCCTTGCTCAAGGGCGCCTAGACAGTAGGATTTCTCTAATCTGGACGACCTCAAGCCTTTTATGTGGAAAGCTAGTCTGACTGACAGGATGTTGACTGTGTGTATAATTATGTCCACCTGCAACTTTCCCCTTCTGCCTCGTTGTTGTTGGTAAATGGATGCTTTTTTATATAACAGTTTTTATATAACAGCTTTTATCCAAAGCGCTTTACAATTTGTTCCTCACATTTTACCCATTCACTCACACATTCACACACCGACAATTAGGGGTTAAGTGTCTTGCTCGAGGACGCATCAACACGCTGCCTGGGAGGATTGCCAGACGACTGCTCTACCTCCCAAGCCACTGTTGTTGTTGTTGTTTTTGTATCTCCGTCACAACAAGTCTTGGCCCTAACGAGCTGCACTCTCACAATGGAGAACCTTGATGGAGGCCACGTAATACAGTTTCAATTCAAACCTTTATTTAAACTCGAAGGGCAACTGAGGTTTCCCTCATTTACAGTCACGTCGAGTGTACATACAGAGTTAAGCAAAGAACACGTTCAACTTGGTCGACAGAGGTAGGAGATCAATGTTTTAAACTGCGGCTAGGTGGCGCAGTGGGCAAGGCGCTCGCCACCAACGCAGGAGATGCTGGGTTCGAGCCCAGCTCTCGGCGTTGCTACCAGCTTGGCTGGTCGTTCATACTAATACAATTGGCAGTATTAGGGCGTGGGAAGCTGGTGGGTGGGGATCGGACGTTGTGGACAGCGACTCCTACAGGTCGGTTGGTGCGCCTGTACAGCAGAATCAGGAAGCAACGAGGGCGGCGTGTCCCTCCCACGCAGACCCTCGCCGCTGAGAGATCGCGCTGTGCAGGTGAAAAGATGCGACGGCTGCCTCCTCAAGTACCGGAGGGGACACGTGATGCAAGGCTTCGTCCACATTGCAGCCGGCCTGTGGGAGGCGTGGCCTAACAGCGTTCGAGACAGGGGAGGGGAGAATTGGACAATACGAAATTGGGGAAGGGAGAAAAATTGAAAATGGGGAGAAAAAGTAGATACAAAAATAAAATAAAAAATTTAAACTCAAGCTTTAACCCTTTCACTACCACTACCGAACAGTTAACCCTTTCACTGTGACAATACAGAACCCTTTCACTGTGACAATACAGAAGGTTAACCCTTTCACTGCCACACGACAGCAGGTTATCCATTTCACTACCACACTACAGGAGAAGGTTAACCCTTTACTATCACTTTAACCTTCTGTAGTGTGGTAGTGAAAGGGTTAACTGTTTGGTAGTGGTAGTGAAAGGTTAAAGCTTGAGTTTAAATTTTTTATTTTTTTTTATCTACTTTTTCTCCCCATTTTCAATTTTTCTCCCTTCCCCAATTTCGTGTTGGAGTTCATTCCACGAGCTAGAGGGGCATCATAGCAAAATGCAGATTTACCCTGTTAGGAGCCAACTCTGGGGACCTTAAGGCCAGGCACTAGAACGGGTTCCATAGGTTCCAAAATTCCATTCCAATAATGATGTAGTATAAGGAGGTAGCTTACCAGTAAGGGCCTTAAAATGAATAAATACCAGTGTTTGTTGCGCCTCTCCGTCAGAGAGGACCAACCAACCTTCTCATGAAGGACACAGTGAAGAATGGCGTATCCATCATTAGGGATTCCTCCGAGTTGTAGTGTGTAATTCCATAGTAAGTATTTATCGGCACGTTAGACTTTCTCTTAGCAATGGGAGGGTTTCTTCACTGAGCGCTCTTCCTGATCATTAGGGCACAAGTATCTGCTGTTTTACTATAAACTCAAGTTTCATTTTGTGCTTAGCATTACCCCTAGAAGCAGACGCAGAAAGGTCTTTATTGCCAAGTACGTTTGCATATACAAGGAATTTGGTGCCACATTCATAGACAATTGAGGTAGGATAAAATAAAATGGAATATATAAACTAAATTAAAATAAAAGTAGAATAGAATATAGGACAAGGGAGCATCAATAGATGAATGTGATTTGGTTTGAGAAATACAAACAACCCAGAACTGCCTGCATGGTCAACAAGATACACTACACCACTAAGGTACCCATGTACATGTCGAAATACTTCCCAAAGGTCAGTGAATACCATGACCACAACACCAGAGGGAGCTTCACAAATCATGTTCAACCCAGATTCGGCTCAAACAAGGGACTAAACACGTTTCGCAATTATGCCACAACAATGTGGAACGCCCTACCGACAGCCGTAAAATAATGTGAATCCCTACCCACATTCAAAACCACTCTCAAAGAGCACCTTTGGGAGACTGCAATTCAAAACTGGCCCCTGTAAACATCCACCCCCCCCCCCACCCAACCCCCTCCAATGTACAGTTTATTCACCCTCAAATGTCTATACTCTTTTAGAAACTCTGTCTCTTAAACAGTACTGTATATTTGTTTATCTGTATGTCATAAATGTTATGAATTGAAGATGGGCGACCCTGATGTAAACAAGACGAAAGTCTTTCTCTGGTCTGCATCCCCTTAACAATTGTGTGTATTGAGCTGTACTGTATTGTACCCATTCTGCAATCTGTTAATAAAGTTTTCAATCAATTCAATCAATCAGTCCCTCTTGTACACTGTTAAACTAACGCTGTGTCTCTGTCCCTGTAGGGAGAAACCTGGACAAGGACGTGTTACAGGAACAGTTCATCTCCACGGTGATACACGGGGGAGACAGGAAGTAGACGCCAGACCCCGCCCCCTTCCTTCCTCCCCTCCCCCCTCATGGTGAACTACTCTGGTTTACCCCTGGGGGAGCTCTTCGCTGGGACCTCATATTATACCTCCTCCAGACGACCTCCGGCCCGGGACTGATGGAGACATTCGGGGCAATTCTGTGTCCTCTTTATTGACTGGTTTGTGTGGATGGCTGAGACCTTTGACCTGTATGTCAAGTGGGTTCCCAAATCATTACCCCCACACCACGGTGACCCCTATATCGAGGTTTGAACAATTCCTGTGACCCCAGCGTTAGACCAGAGGACCTTCCAAAGGGAGACGAACCAAGTCCTTCTCACTTCCTGTAATGTGTCACGTGATCTACACAAAGCGTGTCATTGGAGGGCTCACCGCCCGCCCCCCCACTACCTTAGGAGACTTAGGAGGCTCCACCCACCCCCAGTCAGGGATGTAGAGGTTTTGGCCGAATGTGGCTATTTTTAATCTTACAAGATGAAGGTGTTGATTTTTTTTCTCCCACCCCCGTAGATCCAGCGCAAAAGTTTGTTTGAGATTTTCTTTTGTTTTCACTTTTTTGTTTATTATATTTTTTTGAGGACATACAAGTCAAGGTATATGCATTATTGTATTGTCATTGTCCACATAGAACAGATAACAACATTAAACTGAGAAAAAGAAAAAGTAAACAAGACAAACAAACACTGACTTGGTTGCACAACACAGTTATCTCAAAAGTGTGTATATATATATATATATATATATACACATATATAAAAAAAAAAGTATATGTTTGAGATTTTCCGATCTCTCACCGCTAATGGCGCTGCCTGTGTGAAAGTCCCACCCACTTAGGGGACAGGAAGTGTTCCGTTTTCATCCCGTTGGCACAGCTTTTAAACGCGTCATCTTCCTCTATTAGAGGAAAATTGTTTTATTTTTTTTTAATAGGAGGCAAAAGCAGATTCTCTGCATCGAAAAGCTGCCGCTGCTGGTTTTTCACATCAATGTAATGACGGAATATTATTACAGTCCCTGTTTTCATATGACCACCATGCAGGTTAAACCCTGCCTTGTGTGCTGGTGATTTGCTAGAACATTCTTTTTTAATAGATATATATATTTTGGTCATTAACGTTATCAGTGGTTCATTAATACCTACTTGCCAAAAGCCCCAACAAGTCAACACCTGTTGCTGTTAACAGGCTTAGTGATCTGAGTACAACACTTGAGCTAATAGCTGGTGACTTGTTGGGTTTTTTGGTACAACAGAAGAGCTTTTCATCCAGGATATTGACCATCCATAATTTCACTGACCTGTACAGTGACCCTGACTTCATACATAAGATGTTGCAGGTATTTTATCTGTAATATCTTTACTGTAATAGCTATACCCCCCCCCCCCCCCCCGCATTTCAGTTCAAGCTGCCTTAATTATCCCCCGACAATTAATTGTATTCAGCGGTTTGTAATACAGGCGATCAAGTTGCAAAGCATTACCCATTTCAGATTGGTCAAATATTTAACTCCTTTGTAAATGATTGTATCTTTTCACTTGAATTCCACTGATTGGTTGATGACCTTGTTGGCTTTAAGTTATAAAAATAAAGAGTTGGAATACCATTCAATGTGACTTCTCCTTGATTATATCCAATTAAAGCGAGGTGTTTTGAAATGTGTCCTTTTAAAAATAAATACATAATAAATGAGGTGTTGTTTTATTATTATTATTATTATTATTATTATTATTATTATTATTATTATTATTATTCGTAGCTGACAACTTTGGACAATCAAGAGAACAATGGGGATAGAATACAGTTGTGCGAAGTGTTAAACTAACGAAAATGTAAAAAGTGCCCTCGAGCCATTAACACGTTGGTTTATTGTTACGAAGTGACAGATTCACACGCAGTGCCATTTACATTCTGCACCTTGAGTCAGCCGGGCATCATTGAGAAAACTCACTATGGAACGCTTATTGCAAATGGGAACATCTTGCAATACAAAAGGCCGCTTGTAAACCTAATTTTGTATGTGCGCTTATTTATTGTTATAGGTTATTACAGAATTCACTCGGATAGCATTTACATTTTAGTAATTTAGCTTGACTCTTTTATCCAAAGCGACTTACAAGTTGTGTACAACAAGTCAGCAGGAATTCGGGTGCAACTCTGGACTTTCAGAGTAAAATTAACAGTAAAATTGTTCTTCGAACTTGGGTGCTACAGTCTTGAGTGCATAGTAGTTTAGACATAATTAGCATATAGTTAGTAATATAGGCAAGGGAGATCACTATAGCAGAGTACTAGTAAAAGACGGTACAACGGTTAAGTTGTTCTTTTCACACCAAACTCAATTCCGCTTCGTGTCATATAGGCTATTTGTTGTATTGTGTTGTTTGTATTTGTTGTTGTAAGTCTTATTAGCGCACTCAGTTTGTCAGTCACACACACACACACACACACACCAGGACACAGAGAGAAGTCCGATGAGGAAGCAGTGGGTGGAGTTTTCGACCAATTTGGTCATTTGCAATGGATAGTTTTCCTATAGACGACCTTTAACACGTATCCGTGTGTTTGTTGGCTGGTTTACTTTGAGGATCGCACTGGTTATTATTTATTATTCATCCCGGTCGTAAAAAAACACAGCGCTGAGCTCCATGCATGGCCCCCGGGCGACCAGCCGCAGCTGTGGGCCGTTTCCTACCCGATTCTGATGCTGATCGCCTCGTTAAGGCCCCTATAGTCCGCGGGCCCCCGGGGGAGCCACCGTGCCACGGCCATCTTCACGGTCACACCGCCTGCGGGCATGATGATCCAGAGGTGGCAAACTAAACGAAACTGCGGGGGGGGGGGGGGGGGGGTGCGAGAGAGGGACACGTTTATGTTTCTTGTTATCAGGGGGGTTGGTTAGGCGTGGTGTTAACCCCTCCAGAGAGGATCCCACCTCCAGCCGCGCTACTGTGCCAAACCTATTCTTCACCGGGAGGCCGACGAGATGTTTTCATGAATAGGTCCGATTAGACAGGAAATCATGTGACCAGGTTCAAAGTGAGACGCTATTAACATTAATCCGAGCAACACAACACCGTCAGTGGTTTAATAAAACGCTGACACTGAGTATGCCTATTTTTGCAGTTTGATTTCCCATGACAACATTTTATGATGTATTAAACTGTTGCATGGTATGGGATACTTGCGAAATATTTTGGCTTTTTATTTGGGCCTATCGTATAGTTAAACGTTTCTTCAAAACGTATACCGCTGTTTTAAATCATCCTGCAAACTTTGTGTTCGCTTGAATAGACTCATTAGCATTTGACGATTTTCTCACAGAAGCTACCCCCCCCCCCCCCCCCCCCCCCCCCCCCCCCCCCCCCCCCCACACACACACACACACACCCGCGTGCTGGTCAGCTCCGACTCCCCCGTGGCGAGGGGCTGTTCTGATAGGTCGTGGGGGTGGATGGGACTGCCCCCAGGGGGGACCCCGCAGTCTTCCACAGATATAAACCCCTGAACTCCCACCACCACCACAAACAGCCTGGACACTTGGACAGTTGAGAGAGCAGCAGCGAGAGAGAGAGAGAGAGGGACATATTCCGCTCACTCCATCCATGTGCCTTTACGCATGAACACACAGCTTTTACGCACAACAACAAACCATTAACGCGGCTTTGTTGTTATTATAGTCGAGCCATTTGCGCGTCTTTGAACACATTCCACCTCCTCCGCCGCCAGCATGACTCTGTCCAACGAGTTTGAAGCCAGCTACCATCCCGCCGCCGACCTGCCCCTGGATGAGGATGAGCTGGACGTGGTGGGAGAGGAGGAGGAGGAGGAGGAGGAGGACGAGCCGTCCCGTGCAGGTCATCATCATCTCCGGCTGTATCAGAAGAATACAGATCCCGGCTCCTCGGCCGAGTCGGGAGCAGAAATGGACTGTTGCTCCGAATTCGACTCCTCCTCCGGGGAAAGCGAGAACAGCTTCCCCCTCTCCTCCTCCTCCTCCATCACCTCCTCCTCCTCCCAGCAGGGCGGCTCCCCGGTGAAGCCCCCGTACTCCTACATCGCCCTCATCACCATGGCGATCCTCCAGAGCCCCGTGAAGAAACTGACTCTCAGTGGCATCTGCGATTTCATCAGCGGCAAGTTCCCGTACTACCGGGAGAAGTTCCCCGCCTGGCAGAACTCCATCAGGCACAACCTGTCGCTCAACGACTGCTTCATCAAGATCCCCCGGGAGCCCGGGAACCCCGGTAAAGGGAACTACTGGTCCCTGGACCCGGCCTCCGAGGACATGTTCGATAACGGCAGCTTCCTCCGGCGCCGGAAGCGGTTCAAGAGGAACCAGCCGGAGTTCGGGAGGGATGGCGGACTTGTGTTTTACCCAAACTTCAACTGTTACCGACCGTACGGGCGACCGTATTGTGTCCAGCAGCAGGGTCCGGTTAGTAGCCCCCCGCCGGTGGCGGCATCACCTATTCGGTACATGCCGGTCCAGGAGGCGGGGGTCGCGGTGATGCCCCCTGCTGTGACCTTTCACCTGCCCCCCTACCCGACTCATGTGAGCAGCCATCATCACGGGAAGCTCGACCACGGCCCTAAAGACACCGGCGCCGCGCGTCTTTACGCGGCTTTACCGGCGGCACCGGCAGCGGCCAAATGCTCCTTCAGCATCGACAGCATTATGAGCAAATCCGCAGCCCCCCCCACCCGCGCGCCACTGACCCCCTCCGGTCAGCAGAGTCACCCGCTGGGTTCTTCTTCTGTCGGTTACCACGGTCTGGTTCAGAACCTCCTGCAGCCCCCGTTCTCCCCGGTGCACGCCCTGCTGAGCGCGGCTCCTTCATCACTACCGTGGGGCGGCGACAGTAGAGCGGTCGTCTGGTAATCTGGAGGTTCCCGGTTCGCATTCCCGCACTGACTCCTCCCGGGCAGCGTGTGTCGAAGTGCCCTTGAGCAAAGACTGCCCGATGAGCAGTTTGTTGGCACCTTGGCATGGTCGCCTCCTCCGCCCTCGGTGTGTGAATGTGTGAGTGAATGGGTGACAATGTGAGGAACTAATGTTGTAAAGCGCTTTGGATAAAAGTAGCTGAATTAATTTTTACCATTTTTATTTACCCGCGTTTCTTTTCTAAAGAGACGCGTCAGTGTCTGCGCAACACGTTCCCATGCGCGTGTATACGTTTCTTAAAGAAATCGATTAATTGCATGTTATTTATTCATGTACGTGGATATACTCCCGAAGTCATGTCCGATAGAAGTGATGTAAATAAGAAAATCGATAATATATTTGTGAAAGTCCCAAGTGAATGTCTTTTTTGTGATGTTTCAACCTGTGAAAATAAATAACCTAAATGGCTGAAAACTTACTTCTGATGTCTCGTCACATTGTTCTTTCTCAGTTATAGCCTAATCATTTATAAATGTCTACACACTTTATTTTTATTATCTGACACGTCAAATTTACGCCGCAGAATGTGTATTTACTTACTAATTGTGGGGAAATCGTTCATATGTTTAAATGAATATGACAGGTTAATTGGTACTATAGGTTAAATTAACTGCATTCTAATTACTGCATACTAATTACAGCACACTCACGAATGCAATTAAACATATATGTGAAATTGAGTGGTTTTAAAAACAATGATTCGTTCGAAAGATGTTCACACCATTTGAAACCAGTGAAAGTAACAAAACGATTACCTATAAAGATAATCACTGCAGTCAAAATGTATACAAACAAAATCTGTATTTCTGACTATATTAATTTCAGTGTTTTTAGGGTGGTGAAACACTCATGGTCAAATTATTTGGCAACATTGTTGGGTAAAACAGACTTTACTCATAACGGATTGCGCGGCAGCGCCCAGATACATTATGTTATATGTTGCCCCTATATGTACAGAACTTGTAAGTCGCTTTGGATAAAAGCTAAATGTAAATGTAAAAATGCCCAGTGTTTCACTTACTGTCCTGTTTGCATACCCATTACCCTATATCGCTGCCCAAAACGTTAGTCTATATTATTCAAAAACCCTTAACTTTTGAAATACTTCATTCAAATGGCTATGCCCTATTGATTGATTGACATTTGTATTAGCAGAGTGGGTACAATACAGGATACACACAATTGTTAAGGGGATGCAGACCAGAGAAAGACTTTCATCTTGTTTACATCATGGTCCCCCATTTTCAATTCATAATGACTAGTTTCAAGTTCAAGTTTCTTTAATAGTTTACATTTACATTTACATTTAGTCATTTAGCTGACGCTTTTATCCAAAGCGACTTACAAGTTCTGTACGACAAGCCATCAGGAAGAGCACAACTCTATCAGCTGAGTAACAATGTTCATCAAAGTGTTGAGTGCTACAGTGTAGGTTAGTTTATTAGGACAAGTGCATGACAGTATGGTTAGTTAGGGTTAGATTTTTTTTTTTTTTTTGTCATAGAAGTACAGAATACTTTTATACAAAATGCTTCTTACTGTTACGCTCCAGAGACTGTGCAAGACAAGATAAGTATGAAATAAAATAACATAGTATAGCATGTAAATTAGAAGTAAAAAAATGAGGTCACAGTGTTCAGTATAGACATATGTACAATGTTCGATGCAGAATAGACGTAACTGAGTTACCATATAATATACAATACTATGCAGTGTACTAATATACAATACTATATAGTGCAAGGCAGAAATGGGATGAGGTGCAATTTAGGTACAATTTACAGTAGGTGTACGGGTGGGAAGCCCCCCTCCAATTGTGCGTTCGGCTGAACGTGTCACTCTTTGTAGTCTGCTACGGTCTTGTGCAGTGCTATTCCCAAACCAGGAGGTGATGTTGCCAGTCAGGATGCTCTCTATTGTACATGAGTAGAAGTTCCTAAGGATCTTCTGACTGACTTGGAACTTCCTTAGGCGCCTGAGGAAGTAGAGGCGTTGTCGTGCCTTCTTCACAACACTGTCAATGTGTGTGGTCCATGTCAAGTCCTTGGATATGTGGGCTCAGAGGTACTTGAAACTGTTCACTCTCTCAACCGGTGCCCCGTCGATGCTGAGGGGGCTGTAGTCCTTGACCCCCGACCTCCTGAAGTCCACAATCATCTCTTTTGTTTTGCTGACGTTCAGGGAGAGGCAGTTCTCCTGACACCACTGTGACAGATTCTCTACCTCTTCCAGGTAGGCCCTCTCGTCGTTGGCAGAGATCAGGCCCACCACTACTGTGTCATCAGCAAATTTGATGATTGTGTTGTTGTTCCGCTGTGCCACGCAGTCATGTCATACATATTGCTCTGTAGCATAATTTGCAAATGGTTGAACATTTAAAAGGTGCTGTAAGTGGTAATTTTTATTTTTATTTTTATTTGTTTACCTCCTAGTGGGGGTCACGGCTCTCTGACACCGTTTTTTTGGGTCGCGGCCTGAAAAGTTTGGGAACCCCTGGTCTAGCGCCTGTACCCCCCAGACATGTTGCTGGCCCCGTCAAAACAGTATCCTATCAGCCTCTCCATGGGCAGGTCGAGGCGTAAAAGTCTTTTATACACAAAAACAGCGTCTCGGCTGTTGTGTCTGGGGCATTGTAAAAACCCCAAAAGAAGTTCTGAGCTTCCAAGTTGTCATCGGCGAACTGTATATTACACGAGAATTGTTCTTTTCCAGTGAGTGACATCAGTGGTTCCATCAGCGCTCAAGCCAAAGAATGGGCTTTTGGATGCTTTGCCTCTAATTTGTCGCTGAATATCATGGGCAAACAGCTGTAAGATTTCGTTTTGGATGTTGTTGGACATCCAGTTGTCTCTCTTTTGGAGCCAATTCTTCAACTCGGGATCAGACTCGGTGCGCACTCTTTCCATCATGAGCTGCCATAACACCCCATCCCTATTTGCATCACCCCTCAGTGGAAGCCCCTGGCGCCCGAGGGGGGGTATAGGGGAACAGACTCAGTTAACTCTTCAATACCTGATGCTGAGGCTGAACCTGTCGTCTCTGTCTCTCTCTGACGTTTATCAGATTTAGTGGGACTGTGACTGTCACTGGGACCGGCGGGACGTTTAGAAAATAAATCTGATATTTTTCTTTTCTGCGAGTGAGACATTCTGTGCTAGCAAAGTCTGACTACTAGCTCAAATCGACTGACTGCGCAAGCACTGTATCACAGTAGCTCAGTGGTTCGTTGCGCGTGGGAAGGGCGGGAGACGGGAGGTGAATACAATTAGTTGTTTCACCTGTCATTCAATCAGTCTGTGACAGTCTGTCATCACTCGAAAATCTACTCTGCTGCAATCTTGTCGGTTTTACACGTATGATTGTGTACGTACAGTAGTGTAATGAATGAATGAAAACTTTATTTAACAGATTGGAGAATGGCTACAATACAGTACGGCTCAACACACACAATATTAAAATGGTGAAGTGCTTTGAGCAGGATAGACTTATAATATACAGTGTTACAGTTATACAGTTACAGTATATAATATACAAATATATAAATACTGTCATAAAAAAAAACATAATTTATTTTTTGCAATAACCCCCCCTTCCAACGTGCATCACTGACTGCAGTAAACAGTTATCACTGATACAGAGTGTCTGGTCAGTAACATGGTCAGTCCCTCCGCTCTGCAGTAAACACAACATACATCTTCTGGTATCCCTTCCAACTTTATCCAATCAGGAGAGAGCACCCTAGATCGTTTTTACTTAGTTATACATATTCCAAGCACACATTTAGTTAAAACTAGTTTGTATTTCTTATTTTTGTCTGACAAGTTCTCTCTCCTGATTGGATAAAGTGAGAAAGGGATACCAGAACATTTATTTTGTGTTTACTGCAGAGTGGAGGGACTGGGAGACCCATGTTACTGACCAGACACTCTATCAGTGATGGCTGTTTACTGCAGAGTGGAGGGACTGGGAGACCCATGTTACTGACCAGACACTCTGTATCAGTGATGGCTGTTTACTGCGGAGTGGAGGGACAGGAAGACCCATGTTACTGACCAGACACTCTGTATCAGTGATGGCTGTTTACTGCAGAGTGGAGGGACTGGGAGACCCATGTTACTGACCAGACACTCTGTATCAGTGATGTCTGTTTACTGCAGAGCGGAGGGACTGGGAGACCCATGTTACTGACCAGACACTCTGTATCAGTGATGGCTGTTTACTGCAGAGTGGAGGGACTAGGAGACCCATGTTACTGAGACACTCTGTATCAGTGATGGCTGTCGGAATGTATAACCACTTATTTTAACAAAGAAAATACCACTTACAGCTCCTTTAATTTAAATCAGTGATAAACCTTTGTTCTGCCAACCACAAGGTATTGTTTTAAAAGTATTCATCCGTCATTGTTTGATTAGTTACACAAACTAAGCAACGTTTGCAGGCGCCTCTGGATCGTGATTAGGCCAACTGTTATTGTGTCACTCAATAACAGCTTTTTGGAATACATAACTATTAATTATGTAAGCTTTGCCTCGTCTGAAGTGGATTTGACATCTCAAACTAAGCCTTCATACAAAATAAAACGAAAGGGTCGAGAAGCTCTGTGGTGCCTCAAGATGGCGTTGTTCAACAAATGTGTGCCCTGTGCCCTGGTGTTCCACAAGGAACCATACTAGGGCCGCTACTCTTCCTAATTTATGCAAATGACATGTCGTCAGCCTATGACTGCAACTTGTTCCTGTTTGCGGACGACTCAGCCCTGCTAGTCTCTGACAAGAACAAGTTGCAGGTTGAAAAAACCCTCAGCTCGGAACTATAGGCAAAATCTGCATATGGCTCGCTGATAACAAACTATCATTACACATGGGCAAAACAGAGTCCATTCTCTTCGGTTCAAATAACAAACTCAGCAAGACCGACGGCTTCTCAGTTACAGTGGGTGACAATATTGTCACAAGGAAAGACGAAATTACCTACCTGGGTTCCATCCTAGAGGCAAATCTTTCCTGTGACAAAATGGCATCCAATGTAATAAAAAAAGTCAACCAACGAACTAGATTCCTGTACCGGATCTCCTCTCTGGTAAACAAGAATACCCTGAAGACTCTGGCAGGAGCACTCATTCAAGGGTACTATGACTATGCGTGCACCTCATGGTACCAAAGCACCTCAAAGGCGCTTAAAACAAAATTACAAACATCACAAAACAAACTGGTCAGACTACTACTTGACCTGAACCCCAGAACCCACCTCACCCCTGCCCACTTTGACAACCTAGGATGGCTTAGAGTAGACGACAGAGTACAGCAACTTGCAATGGGCCTGGTCTACAAGATACACTATACGACCGGGGTGCCCATGTACATGTCAAAATACTTCCCAAAGGTCAGTGAATACCACAACCACTACACCAGAGGAAGCTCAACAAATCATGTTAAACCCAGATTCGGCTCAAACAAGGGACTAAACACGTTTCGCAATTATGCCACAACAATGTGGAACGCCCTACCCAAAGCTGTAAAGGAATGTGAATCCCTGCCCACATTCAAAACCGCTCTTAAAGAGCACCTACGGGAGGCTGCAATTCGAAACTGGCCACCGTAAATGCCCAAAACCCCCACCACCTCCTAATAGACAGTCTCCTCCCCACCGCATGTATATATTCCCTCCCCGCCGTATGTATATTTCTCTCCCACCCACCCACCCCCTCCTAATATACAGTCCCCTCCCCATCATATGTATATACTCTGTCAGGATCTAGGGGTAACAGTACTGTATATTTGAATACCGTTTATGTCACAAATGTATCAGTACTAAATACCTATATGTCCCTATGCCATAAATGTCATGTATGTTGTGTATGTCATAAATGTCTATATGAATTGAAAATGGGGGACCCTGATGGAAACAAGACAAACGTCTTTCTCAGGTCTGCATCCCCTTAACAATTGTATGTATTGAGCCGTACTGTATTGTACCCATTCTGCAATCTGTTAAATAAAGTTTTCATTCATTGTATATGGCGTGCTTTTTTTTTACGTAGCCTCTGTGAGCGAAGACGCTCTTTGATTGCAGTGAAGAAAAAGACACTCCGATTGGCTAACCCTAACCCTAACTTTAAGCATAACCACGTCGAAAGAGGGCCTAAGCATAACCACTTCGAAAGAATGCCTAAGCATAACCACTTCGAAAGAATGCCTAAGCATAACCACTTCGAAAGAATGCCTATACATAACCACTTCGAAGCAGAGAATATATGTACAAGGCGGAAGAGACCCTTCGGAGTTAAACCAGTCAGAGAGGGTCTGTTCTTCTTCGCTGTACGCGGCCTAGCCAATCAGAGAGCGTCTTCGCAAACAGAGGCTATGGAAAAAAATCACGCCTGTATATGATCGTCTCTCTCATATCTATGGTCTCTCTGCCCACTGAGACACAGCTGTTATTTTCTGTACGTCATGGGTAAGAACAGGTGCGCATGCGTATTTGTCAAATTTATTTAGAATAAAAATGTTCACCTTTCTCTTTCGGATGGAATAATTTGTGTTGCTCTCACTACTATTTATAAGACTATGCTATAGCTATTATTTAATTCTTACTAGTAATGAAAATGTATAATATGTCCATCTTATGTATTATTTCCCCATAACATTGAATACATATTATATTGTCCCCCCCCCCATATATGTTTTATAAATAAGAACCGAAAATTAATTGGAGAAAAAAAGTTAAATAATACAATTTCACGGCGTCCATGGAAACAACGATGAACGCAGCCATAAAGGCATGGTTTAAACTTTACATGGAAAAGACAGAACCAATTTCTCAGCGAGCGTTGAAGCTGCTCGTTCCATTGTCAATAGGTCCATGAAATCTCTCATCCAGGGGGCGGCTAAGTGGCGCAGTGAGCAAGGCGCTCGCCACTAATGCAGGAGATGCTGGGTTCGAGCCCAGCTCTCGGCATTGCTACCAGCTTGGCTGGTCGTTCATACTAACACAATTGGCAGTGTTATGGGTGGGGATCGGACGTTGTGGACAGCGACTCCTACAGGTCGGTTGGTGCGCCTGCGCAGCAGAATCAGGAAGCAACGGGGGCGGCGTGTCCCTCCCACGCAGACCCTCGCCGCTGAGAGATCGCGCTGTGCAGGTGAAAAGATGCGACGGCTGCCTCCTCGTGTACCGGAGGGGACACATGATGCAAGGCTTCGTCCACATTGCAGCCGGCCTGTGGGAGGCATGGCCTAACAGCGTTCGAGACAGGGGAGGGTAGAATTGGACAATACGAAATTGGGATGGGAGAAAAATAGAAAATGGGAGAAAAAGTAGATACAAAAAAATTAAAAAAATCTCTCATCCAGGTATCAATGCAAAAACCATTTGGTTTTTGTATCTTCCAATTCAACATAATTGTACGATTAACTCACCAATGCGCTAGTACAATGATGCGTTGCGTGAGTGCTGATTGTATACCAGCAGGAAGTTGCCTAGGACCTTTGCTCTTCTCTGTATTTACGAATGACCTATCTTGGGCTACCAAATGTGCTACAACAGTTCTTTATGCAGATGATTCAACATTGTATTACGCGGCACCATCATGCAATGTACTTAATGCAGTTTTGAGTAGAGAACTTAAAGTTGTGCATGACTGGGTAGTATGTAATAGACTTGTCCTTAATATCTCCAAGACTAAATGTATTGTGCTGGGAACAAGGCACAGGTTATCTACAAATCCAAAGCTTCATTTAAACTTGTGTAATTCAGCAGTTCAACAAGTTGAAAGTACTAAACTCCTTGGAGTGATGCTGGATTGCACTCTGTCTTGGTCTCAGCATATTAATTATATTGTTTTAAAAATGGGAAGAGCAATTGGTATTTCCAGGAAATGTGCTTCTTTTGTTGCCCGTCCCCTTTTATGTCAGATAGTGCAAAGTTTAGTTTTATGTCATCTTGACTATTGCTCTGCGATGTGGTCATCTGCTGCCAGTGGTGACCTCAGGAAGCTCCAGGTGGTCCAGAACAGGGCAGCACGGTTGGTACTGGGCTGCTCACTAAGGTCTAATGTGAGCCGTATGCATGCCCGCCTCTCTTGGCTTAACGTTGAAAATAGATTGTCTTTTAATATACTTGTGCTGTTCAAGTTGGTCATGAGCAGTAAGACTCCTGTTTTTATACATAATCAGATTGTTTTTAGTAATACTGTGCACGAGCATTACACTAGAGGTTCCAGTAGTGGGCAGCTTGAATTGCCAGGTCCTAGAACCAGCGCTCTGGGGAGATCTTTTATTTTTAGAGCATTAACTCTGTGGAATGGCCTGCCTCGGAACCTCTGCTGCATTTACAGTAGATTCACTTTTAAAAAGAATCTTAAATAGTTTTTAAATTGTTTTTAACACTGTAAAGTAATTTTTTGTTTTTGTTTACACTAATGTAATTTTTGCTATATTAATTGTTACAGTAGGTTCATTATGCATTGTGTGTACTGACTTTTAATAATTTTGTTTTTTGCAATAGTGATTGTTTTTGTGTGTTTTTTTGTGTGTGGACCCCAGGAAGACTAGCTGGTTGCTATCGCACCAGCTAATGGGGATCCCTAATAAAATCAAATCAAATCAAATCAAATCAAATCAAATCAAATCAAATCAAATCAAATGCCCAAGAGGCAGACTTTTGGACATAAGGGTATTTTAACATCGAGAATAGAGGATAGTCTTAAAATAACCTTGTGCCGGGCACCAAAGTGGCGACCCATGTAACACGCTGCGTCGCGAAGCGGCCGACCCTGGTTCGATTCCCGGACCCGGCGTCCTTTGCCGAATGTCTTCCCCCCGCTCTGTCTCCCGTTCTTCCTCTCTCTCTCTCTACCTGACTGCCCGGTAGTACAAACAAATAAAGATCTACCAAAAAAATCATAAAAAAAAAAAAAAAAAACTTGTGCCAAAAGCACTTCACTGTGGGACAATGCCACAACATGTGGATGAGCGTTCCTACCTCCCCACATCCATGCCAGTGTAATATAGGCTCGATGAACTACCTTTAATTGTATGATTTTGTATCTTACACATTTGGATGAAGTTGTTGTATTTTTTAATACGGTCTCCCATTGTGGTGCAGTCAAGGAAACAGCCAAATCCCTCTTCCACTGCTGTTTAATGGAAGCTAGGTTATCTGATGGGTTAAGCGACAGTAACCTGTACATCTTGGAAACTGACTTCCCATCTTATTTATTTAACCTTTATTTTACCAGGTAGTCACTTGAGATCAATGATCTATTTTTCGAGCAAGACCTGGCCAAAAATGGCAGCAAAACAAAAACAAACATACAAGACACAAACACAGACAAAAACATAATAGGCAAAGTGGGGCAAGGGGATACATTTGAGCTGCAGCAAGCAAGATTGAATGGGATTGGGGGAGATTGGAGGGTATAGGGTAAAAAAGGTAGAAAGAGGAGGGAAGGTGAGGCTTTGAAGGAGGTTGCTGGGGAGAGAAGGTCAAGTTAATAAATATAACACCACATTATACAGTGAAGCATCGACATTCTCCCATCTCATTTCAGGTGACTTTAAAATGTCTGTAATTTGAACTTTAAAATCAGATATGGTAATGTGGGCCTGCAGTTTCAAAGTTTTTTGAAGTCCATTCCAGGCAGAGGGAGCAGAGAACATGAAGGCCCTTTTCACAAACTCTGTGTGGTTTCTGGATACTGAGGCATATAAATAGTCCTGGGATCGTAAGCTGTAAGATGGGTTTGATGTGATGGTGAGGTACCGAGGTAAAAAGGGAGCTGACCAATAATTGAAGGTGTACCAATGAAGCAGTCTACGGGCAGTCACTTTAGCGTACAGAGTGCAATGATGGGTAAGTGATCTATAACCGGTAATACACCTTAATACACCATGGTAAGCACGAAGCAGTGTCCAACATGTGTAGTGAGGTGGAACCGGCATTCATGTATAAAACATCACCATAATCTAATACTGGTAAAAAAGTGGCAGCAACTAGTTTCTTTTTTGCATTAAAAGAAAAGCACGATTTATTTCTGAAAAAGAAACAAATCAAATCAAATCAAATCAAATTTATTTATAGGGCCCGACAACACACGTTAATGTCCCCATGGGCCGTACAGGTCTTCTTTAAACAAGTCAAGAAGACAACATAACAATAAGTCAAGAACAGAACAAGAACACTAGATGAATGCAAATAAATGAATGAATGCAAACCCAACCTCACTTTTAGTTTCTTAGCCAGACTTTCAACGTGTGGTTTAAAAGACAAGCTGTCATCAAGTATCAGCCAAGGTATTTAAAAGTTGACACAATCTGAATTGGAATACCTTGCGATGTGTGTATAGAGGCAAGACAAGGCACTTTTGTTTTGGATTTAGTAAAAATCATAATTTTATTTTTTCCGGATTTAAAACAAGCTTTAGTTGCTGCAGTTGGGATTCTATTTCTTTTTAAAGTATTTTTCAAACGTTCCAGAGCTTTTGTCAAAGTAGTAGCACAACAGTAAATGACAGTGTCATCAGCATACAAATTAAAGTTTGCATCTGGAACACTGAGCAATGGTCCTAGAACAGAACCTTGTGGTACCCCCTTGTGGACAGATAAAACATCAGAATAAAAGCCATCAGCCTGAACACATGCCAGCAAGATAACTACAGAACCAGCCAACAGCAGAGTCAGACAGTCATACATTAATTAGCCTATGCTTCATTATATTATGAATTCTTATCTGAAGCGATCCTTCTTAATCTTCATTTTGTTGTACTGTACTTGGTCTACAAGATACACTACACGACCAAGGTACCCATGTACATGTCAAAATACTTCCCAAAGGTCAGTGAATACCACGATCACAACACCAGAGGGAGCTCCACAAATCATGTAAAACCCAGATTCGGCTCAAACAAGGGACTAAACACGTTTCGCAATTATGCCACATCAATGTGGAACGCCCTACCCAAAGCTGTAAAGGAATGTGAATCACTACCCACTTTCAAAAACACTCTCAAAGAACACCTACGGGAGACTGCAATTCGAAACTGGCCCCTACAAATGTCCTAACCCAGTTGTACAGTAAAGACCAAGTATGGCCTTGTCAGTATTCCAATGTACAGTGCCCCCCCCCCGTACCCAACCCCCCCCCCCCCACCTCCAATGTACAGCCCCACCCAACCCCACCTACCAAACCTCCTCCAATGTACAGTTTCTATGTCAAATGTATGTCAGTATTCCAATGTACAGTGTGTCCCCCCCCCACCTCCAATGTACAGCCCCACCCAACCCCACCCCACCTACCCAACCTCCTCCAATGTACAGTTTCTATGTCAAATGTAAGTCAGTATTCCAATGTACAGTGTGTCCCCCCCCCCACCTCCAATGTACAGCCCCACCCAACCCCACCTACCCAACCTCCTCCAATGTACAGTTTCTATGTCAAATGTATATACACTCTTTTTCTGGATTTTTTTTAGTATCACAAACAGTACTGTATTTGCAAATCTGGTATGTCATAAATGTATAGATGTAGCAGTACTGTCTATCTGTATGTCGTGTGTCATATGATGAATTGAAAATGGGGGACCCTGATGTAAACAAGACGAAAGTCTTTCTCTGGTCTGCATCCCCTTAACAATTGTATGTATTGAGCTGTACTGTACTGTACCCATTCTGCAATCTGTTAATAAACTTTTCAATCAATCAATTCAATCAAACTTGTGCTGTAAGCCAAGAATCTCATCTTTCTAACAGTGTATGAATATGTTTTTGGGGTCAACGTGACTGAAAATGTTAGAGCAAGTCACATCTTCTTCAACTGTGCCTAATTCCTCATTTCAAAAAGGGACAACGTTGTGAAGTTAAATTCTTTTATTGCATAGTTTTTAAACAAGAGAGAGCAGGAAATGATCCAACATGAAATTCACTAGGGTCGGAAAAAAACGCAATCCTCATCACTTTCATACAAAGACAATAAAATAAACAGTAGAAACATTCACTCCTCTCCACGTAAGGCACTCTTTAGCGACAAAGCAGCGGCAATCAAGGGTGAAAACTAAAACGAAACCAGAAAGCGACAGGAAGGATAATCACACCCGGTAACACAATTCAAAGCCCCTGAAAAGCAAAGAGAAGCATCTAGAAGCCTTTGTTTTGTAAATGGACACAGCCTCGAATTAAGTGTTTCACTGAAAAGACCTACCAAATAATAATAAAAAAAAAAAATTCACAGCATCTACAGAATTATTGCGTAATTCCGTTCATTGTGTGAGGAAGTACAGCGACGAGGAGTGGGGACTTAAAGTGAGGTTCTTTGTTAAAATAAGTGTCTACATGTTAAAATAACAGCTCTACATTCCAACAGCCAGTGTTTGGTCAGTAGTCTCTTAGTCCCCTCCGCTCTGCAGTAAACAGCGCCATCTGGAGGCACAACCGAGGAATGACGCTTCTCGAGCCTTTCGTTTTATTTTGTATAAAGGCTTAGTTTGAGAGTATTGAGGTTTGAGAGTCATGTCAAATCCACTTCACACGAGGTAAAGCGCCTGCAAATGTCGCTTAGTTTGTGTAACTAATCAAACAATGACAGATGCATACTTCTAAAACATTATACAAGGCCTTGGTTGGTAGAAAAAAGGTTTATCACTGATTTAAATGAAAGGTGCTGTAAGTGGTATTTTCTTACGTTACGATAAGTGGTCTACGTGTTAAAATAATACTCTACATTCAGACAGACATCACTGATACAGAGTGTCTGGTCAGTAACATGGGTCTCCCAGTCCCTCCTGCTCTGCAGTAAACAGCCATCACTGATACAGAGTGTCTGGTCAGTAACATGGGTCTCCCAGTCCCTCCACTCTGCAGTAAACAGCCATCACTGATACAGAGTGTCTGGTCAGTAACATGGGTCTCCCAGTCCCTCCACTCTGCAGTAAACAGCCATCACTGATACAGAGTGTCTGGTCAGTAACATGGGTCTCCCAGTCCCTCCACTCTGCAGTAAACAGCCATCACTGATACAGAGTGTCTGGTCAGCAACATGAGTCTCCCTCTGCTCTGAAGTAAACACAAAATACATTTTATTATCGTTATCCAATCAGGAGACAGAACTCCACACTGCAAAAATGGTCTGACAAAAATAAGAAATAAAAACTAAAATATACCTGCCAGCTAATTTAACTGTTTAAATAAGTAAAATATATCTAGGGTTCCCTCTCCTGATTGGATCAAATGAGAGGATACCGGGGCGCCCCAGATGCGAACCACATAGCGCGCTCAGCCGCGACACGGCCGACCCACGATTCCCGAACCCGTCGTTATTTGCCAAATGTCTTCCCCCCGCTCTGTCTCCCATTCCTCCTCTGTCTCTCTCTACTGGACTGCCCAGTAGCAATAAAGCGATAAAACGCCAAAAATAAATCTTAAAAAAAAAAAAATTAGAGGATACCAGAAAATGCATTTTGCATTTACTGCAGAGTGGAGGGACTGGACACCAGACACTCCATTTCTATATCAGTGATGGCTGTCGGAATGTAGAGCTATTTAACACTTATTTTAACACATCCAGCGCCAAAAACGCTGTCCAGCGTTATTGCCCGCCATGCGTTGTCTGCCAGGATCGCTGTACAGCGTTTTTGAGATCAATATTTAATTTTTTCGCCATGGCATTCATAATTCATCCACCCACCCCCGGTGCTGCAGCGGGACCCTAGATGTGACTGCAACGACGGCTCAATACCGCCGCCTGGTGGATGGTCGGGCGAGTTACACTATACATCTATCACTATACATTTATAGTTAGTGTAATCAATCATTTGACCTGATGTACACTAGAATGTGCAGCATACCATTCTCTGACGTCTCACCCCTTTATGGAGGATTGTTGGCATATTTACCTGGGTCACAAAAGAACCAACATAGCATGTTTACAAAAGAGGTGGATTATTCTGGTTGCAGAATGACAGCTCTCACTTTTTTCCTCATTCTAGTGACTAGTGACAACTGTCGGGTCTAGCTCGTATACTGGGTTGGACCACTAAACTAAATGTATCAGCAATAGTAATCATGGATTATCGTCATAGTTCTTGTAATCTTCAATCAAGTCAACTAAGTAATGCTTGAGACGTTATCTATAGCTAATGCTTGCATCACCATGGAGGTCTAAGGTAAATGTGTATCTCATGAACGTACTTTTCCACTGCATATTGTAACCCCCTGTCTGCTTCTAGATGAAATATTTGTGTTATCTTTAAAAAACAGGTCTATTACGTGCTGTGGTAAATCTCCAGCGGCCTAGCCCCTTTCGTGACTGTGAAGCAAGGCTTGCATCACAGTCAGGAAAGGGGCTGCCTGCAGCCATCGTCAACGAGAGTCATTTACACGGTCGGCTCTGTGTCAGAGTTTTCAAAGGGGGCGTGGCTTAGCGATAGGTCTATTGGGATCTTTCACCGCCAGGCTCATTGGCAGGCATGCGTTCTTCATGGGACGGGGGTGCACTAAGTGCAAGCCCAGATAAGTACTCGCTATTTGCATATCAATAGCGCCGGTCGTATTTAACACACCTGACGACCGGCGCTATTGATATTCAAATAGCGAGTGCAATCCCAGTTGATTTCAGGAACGCACCACTGCTCATTGGCCCACGGTAAGGGGAATATAACGTTATTTTCAACCCGATTGTGCGTTTCCTTGTTTGTAATCAGTCTGATCAATATATCCACCCAACCTACATAAAGCAGTTACTGATGATCAAGGAATTATAAACGACCCCCCCCCCCTTTCCTTCATGCATGATGAAGCATAATGTATACCGATCATATACATTTGAATTTTTTAATATAGCGTGTATGGGAAAGAAACGGCAATCGATAATCTATATATGCGTTTGGGCCTATAACTAGCATTTTTGGAATTACAGCAGAAAAGATTAAAAACATACTTATATTCTAGAAGGTATTAACACAACAATGTATGAATGAAAAAATATAACGTTACACACATCCTGAACGATAGATAATCGATGTTGAATGGGCCATAGTAATGTCAATATAGCAATACAATTTAAAAAGTTATAGCCCTGCAAAGAAGGTAAACATCTCCATAGGCTTTCAACAGTGGCAGAGAGGGGTATGAGATGGGCACAATGCCCGGCGGGCAAAGTGTTAACAGAAAAATACCACCTGCTTTGCACTTTGCCGAGTAGTGCTAGCCAGTCAGAGAACTTTGACGTGATCTTATTACATTTCTTCCCCTTCCGAATGACGCAAACAAAGATGCCCAATGCCCACCACCAATTTAGTAAAGGCTGTGATTATCCATATAATTATTTTTTAAATACTAAAACAATGAAAATCACTTTTAATGAAACCTTTCCAGGGTCACGAGTCCACGAACAGCATTGATTCATACAGTAAGACTCAAGAGGAGCCTGAGGCCCAGGCGGTCCAGACAGAAGCTGGTCTCATGAGACCCTGAGTGAGGCCCAGGCGGTCCAGACAGAAGCTGGTCTCATGAGACCCTGAGTGAGGCCCAGGCGGTCCAGACAGAAGCTGGTCTCATGAGACCCTGAGTGAGGCCCAGGCGGTCCAGACAGAAGCTGGTCTCATGAGACCCTGAGTGAGGCCCAGGCGGTCCAGACAGAAGCTGGTCTCATGAGACCCTGAGTGAGGCCCAGGCGGTCCAGACAGAAGCTGGTCTCATGAGACCCTGAGTGAGGCCCAGGCGGTCCAGACAGAAGCTGGTCTCATGAGACCCTGAGTGAGGCCCAGGCGGTCCAGACAGAAGCTGGTCTCATGAGACCCTGAGTGAGGCCCAGGCGGTCCAGACAGAAGCTGGTCTCATGAGACCACGAGAGCCCAGAAAACCAGAGGAGTGATTCATACAAAACACTTTAAACAATCAAAGTTTTTGTTATTCATCTGTAAATTATCTCCAGATAGCCGTAGGTTTCAACAAGCAGACAAAAACAAGAGAAAAATATCCCATTGGGTCCCGTAGCACATCCCATAATATCAAAGGGGAAATATTAGCAATATATTACTTTTAACATGATCCCTGCCAGTTATTATAACATCTATACAGATGGCTTTAAAATCCCAGAAGAGTAAAAAAAAAAAAAAAAAGTATCAAGGTTCTGCTTAGAAAGGACAACAAACCACATTTAAAAAGAAAACGCATGTAAACGCACCCAAGTAGAATCTGAATCGGACCTCTCTAAAGTACCAACACAGGTGGTTCAAGAAAATCCACATCCGCTCCTTATCGAGTGCATTCACACTGTGTTTCAATGTGGCTTTTGCTCGCCATAAAACGTAAGCACATAACACCGCAAATCACAGACGCACCTCTTGTATCCACATTGGGATTTTAATGGCAGTTGTACACATCATAAAAATGATAAAAAAAAACCATTTAGTTGGAATGTAATCCCTCTAAGAGGCATCCCTAAGGTATAGTGCCACCACCCGACACTGCCGTATGGACATGATATCCGCTCTGCACTACCCCTCCGCCCCGCAGTGTGCAAAAATAGGCCTAACCTGGGGTCAGAGGGCATGAGAGAAATGGGACGACAGTTGCGGACGATGGAACTAGAGAAGGCCAAACTGGAATAGGAAATGGGGAAACTTATGAGGAGAATTCCATTCATGGAACTGTAGCGGAAACGCTCCCACCCCAAAACCCGACGCGGCCCGCCTCAGTCCGAGTCCTCGTCGTCCAGGTAGTCCTCGGCGTTGCTCTGACTACGGGTGATGGCTGGAACAGAGAGAGAGATGAGGAAATGAGGAAAAACAAAAAGCGGATTTTGTTTGACATGTACAAAAATTAAATAAGTAAAAGGTATGAATAAATAAACGATTATAAATAATAAACCTATAGGGAGGTGTAGTGGTTATGACATTGCCGTTTCCGGCCGGTCCACCTCGCAAAATTGCAATGTATTTCCCCATTGCCCATTTCTAAATCGTCTCGTTTAAAACAAATAAAGCATGAACATTTGCATGGTGTACCTTTCTGTGCGTATTCATCCACAATCTATAGCTCGTAATTGTTTTTATTTCAATAGCTGATGCATCGTTATCTGCTTTAGTGTCCGGTTGTTGACTGTAGGGAACTTCAGGGTAAAGGACTGCCCCACTTCCAGTGATGAAGCTAGGCGTTCCCTAAGCCTACTGCACGCACAGAGAAGAAAAGGGTATCTATCTTCTTGTCTAACTCCAGGGAAGATGGCAAATAAGCTAATTTCCCAAAATGTTGGCGTTTTCCTTTAACAAATAAAATACCACTTACAGCACCTTTAAATGTCTCTGTCTTTTAAATTGACTAAAAACAGCTATCAAGTGTTGCAATGCTGCCACCTGGTGGTGGTGGAGACTTACTGCTTCCTTGCTTCCTCTTGATCAGCGAGGCACACTGAGCGTTGGTGGCCATCTCCAAAGCCAGCTTCTTCTCATTGTTCTTGATGTCAATCCTGGCGTCTGAAATACACCACGTCACACAAAACCCACCCCCCAGAAATAAATCATCAAATAAACACAGAGTCCCTTCATTTGCTCTCAATCATAATTTTTATGATCGTTTTTCCCCCTTGTAAAAGATGGACAATGCATTTTGATGGAGAGAAATTACATAATAAATGGAATTATTCTATCTTTTGTTTTCATGAATCTAAATAAAATTATTTTGAGGCACTGTGTGTGAACCAAACTTTCTAGTTGTGCAGATTATATCACACACACACACACAAACCTGCCCCCTCTCTCCCATCCTACCTCACACCACAGAGTTCTATGCCTTGAAGCAGTGGTTCTCAAACTACAGGCCGCGACCCAAAGTGGGGTCGTGGGTAGGTAACAGTGGCAAGTAAAATAAAAAAAATATACATATTTATAATATATATATATATTTTAAAATGTTCCGGCAACATATTTTGGCTAAATATGCCTCATTTTATAAATGTGTATTGATAACATAGTGCTGTAATTACATTTTCTAATAAATATGCATGATAAAGTTCAAAAGTGTGTGCTTTTATTTTGATATTCCTTAATTCCACATTGAAATGACGCAATACATTAACACATTGGTTGCCAACAACGAGATTTCTTGTTATTTCTCGCCATGCGTTGGTTGGCAATAACAAGATTTCTCGTTATTTAATCGTTATTTCTTTTATTAGCGATATCCATTCATTTTTCATCCGTCCAGCCTGACGTTATCATTGGGAATGGCTCAGAGCTCGAAAAGGGGAAATACCACCCCCTATCGTCTCCCGGATGGTAATGCACATCATTGGATTGGATTGAGTGGCCATGTGCATCAGAGAAAAACTCCGGTCCAGGGTTTCCCCATCTCTGGCAAGCAGTGTCTGTTACCAGATTCACTGGCGAGGCTCGGAGCAGCTTTCGATTATGCGTTTCGGACTATAACATCAATAAACACGATCAATATTTGGAATGGCGATCAGGAATTGGATTCATCTTTTTGCAGAACATCTGATCTGAGGTAAGGACTCATGTTACCAGTTTTGGGTTAATCAGAGTTGTTTTTCACGGCGCTGAGTGCAGCACGAATAAATGATTTTTCAGCCCGCTTTTGTATCGTGCATAAGAACACAAATACTCTCGATAATCTAGCGTTTATTTGAAAGCGATTAAAAAATCAGCCGGAAAATGACAACGTGTTTTGTGTATTCCAGTAAATGGCTATTATCGCGGAATCTTTTTTTCTTTCTAGAAATCTCCAAAACTATACTCTTATTCAAAACGGTATAAAATGGAAATGTACTGATGAAAAAACAATCCGTTTCGTACATGTTGACTGCAAGCAAGTCATTGATAAGCGACGGGTGTATTAGACACATAGCCATAATTTAAGATATAGTTTAATCGCTCGCAAATGTGCTTGTCCTCCCATTGATTAACGTGCTGGCATCCAAGCGATAAATAGTCATATCTGGCTAGCACACAATGTGTTAAGTGTGGGGTCACCAAAAAAAAATTATAATAATGGGGTTGTGGTATAAAAACGTTTGAGAACCCCTGCCTTAAACACACACAGGCCTGCAACTCTTTTCCATGACAAATTTAATGAAGGAAGGGTGTGACACACTGACACACACACACACGGTTCTCAACTTGAACTGATAGAGATAGGATTTTGTCGACTAAGTTGAATAGTTCATTTAACTGACAAATCTTAAAAATTGTGTTTGCTGCATTCTTATTTTTCTGCAAATGAGTGGAATCTTGCAGATGGACAACTGGAAATCTATTTGTGGCGGGTCAATCTGTTGTGATGGTCAATCTGATGTTGTGATGGTCAAACTGATGTTGTGATGGTCAATCTGTTGTGATGGTCAATCTGATGTTGTGATGGTCAATCTGTTGTGATGGTCAATCTGATGTTGTGATGGTCAATATGATGTTGTGATGGTCAATCTGATGTTGTGATGGTCAATCTGATGTTGTGATGGTCAATCTGATGTTGTGATGGTCAATCTGATGTTGTGATGGTCAATCTGATGTTGTGATGGTCAATCTGATGTTGTGATGGTCAATATGATGTTGTGATGGTCAATATGATGTTGTGATGGTCAATCTGATGTTGTGATGGTCAAACTGATGTTGTGATGGTCAAACTGATGTTGTGATGGTCAATCTGTTGTGATGGTCAATCTGATGTTGTGATGGTCAATCTGTTGTGATGGTCAATCTGATGTTGTGATGGTCAATATGATGTTGTGATGGTCAATCTGATGTGATGGTCAATCTGATGTTGTGATGGTCAATCTGATGTTGTGATGGTCAATCTGATGTTGTGATGGTCAATCTGTTGTGATGGTCAATCTGTTGTTGTGATGGATGGGTCAATGTGATGATGTGATAATCTGATGATATGATGGTCAATCTGATGTGATGGTCAATCTGATGTGATGGTCAATCTGATGTTGTGATGGTCAATCTGATGGTCAATCTGATGTTGTGATGGTCAAACACACTCACTCACTCACTCACTCACTCACTCACTCACTCACTCACTCACTCACTCACTCACTCACTCACTCACCCTTGTTAAGCAACATCTCCACGATGTCAGAGTAGCCTTTCCAGGCGGCTGCGTGCAGAACAGTGTCCCCCAGTTTATTCTGAAACACAGTCAGTCAAATATCATTATTATTATGTACAGTAGCATAACACTAGACAACATGCTGTCATTCTCTAGTTGACTGAGCTCTAGATACAAGGACTAACACTAGACAACATGCTGTCATTCTCTAGTTGACTGACTGAGCTCTAGATACAAGGACTAACACTAGACAACATGCTGTCATTCTCTAGTTAACTGAGCTCTAGATACAAGGACTAACACTAGACAACATGCTGTCATTCTCTAGTTGACTGAGCTCTAGATACAAGGACTAACACTAGACAACATGCTGTCATTCTCTAGTTAACTGATTGAGCTCTAGATACAAGGACTAACACTAGACAACATGCTGTCATTCTCTAGTTGACTGAGCTCTAGATACAAGGACTAACACTAGACAACATGCTGTCATTCTCTAGTTAACTGACTGAGCTCTAGATACAAGGACTAACACTAGACAACATGCTCATTCTCTAGTTGACTGAGCTCTAGATACAAGGAATAACACTAGACAACATGCTGTCATTCTCTAGTTGACTGAGCTCTAGATACAAGGACCAACACTAGACAACATGCTGTCATTCTCTAGTTGACTGACAGAGCTCTAGATACAAGGACTAACACTAGACAACATGCTGTCATTCTCTAGTTGACTGAGCTCTAGATACAAGGACTAACACTAGACAACATGCTGTCATTCTCTAGTTGACTGACTGAGCTCTAGATACAAGGACTAACACTAGACAACATGCTGTCATTCTCTAGTTGACTGAGCTCTAGATACAAGGACTAACACTAGACAACATGCTGTCATTCTCTAGTTGACTGACTGAGCTCTAGATACAAGGACTAACACTAGACAACATGCTGTCATTCTCTAGTTGACTGAGCTCTAGATACAAGGACTAACACTAGACAACATGCTGTCATTCTCTAGTTGACTGAGCTCTAGATACAAGGACTAACACTAGACAACATGCTGTCATTCTCTAGTTGACTGACTGAGCTCTGGATACAAGGACTAACACTAGACAACATGCTGTCATTCTCCAGTTGACTGACTGAGCTCTAGATACAAGGACTAACACTAGACAACATGCTGTCATTCTCTAGTTGACTGAGCTCTAGATACAAGGACTAACACTAGACAACATGCTGTCATTCTCTAGTTGACTGAGCTCTAGATACAAGGACTAACACTAGACAACATGCTGTCATTCTCCAGTTGACTGACTGAGCTCTAGATACAAGGACTAACACTAGACAACATGCTGTCATTCTCTAGTTGACTGAGCTCTAGATACAAGGACTAACACTAGACAACATGCTGTCATTCTCTAGTTGACTGAGCTCTAGATACAAGGACTAACACTAGACAACATGCTGTCATTCTCTAGTTGACTGAGCTCTAGATACAAGGACCAACACTAGACCGAGTGTAAATATAATTTTGTTTTAAATCAAACCTTTAAAGAATGTGTGTGAATACACCCCACATGGATATGGTTGAACAGAATCACAGATTGGGGCTTTTGTTCCTACCTTCTGGTTAACACTTTTCACTGCCGCACTACCAAACGGTTAACCCTTTCACTGCGACAATACACAGAAGGTTAACCCTTTACTATCACACTACAGACGGTTCCACGTTGGACTGGTTCCTACCTGCTGGTTAAGCTCCACGTTGGACTGGCCCAGTAGCAGCTCCACCACATCTAGAAAACAAACGCACCTTCCATTAATTCACTACACAGGGTTTCCCACAGAGACATCGCAAAATGAAATTCAAGGACTTTCAAGTACTTTTCTAAGCACTATTTTCCATTTTAAAAAGGGCATTTAAAGGGCGGCTAGGTGGTGCAGTGGGCAAGGCGCTCACCACCAATGCAGGAGACGCTGGGTTCGAGCCCAGCTCTCCGCACGCATTGCATTCAGCTTTGCTGGTCGTTCATACTAATACATTTGGCAGTATTAGGGGGTGGGAAGCTGATGGGTGGGGATCGGACGTTGTGGACAGAGACTCCTACAGGTCGGTTGGTGCGCCTGCGCAGTAGAATCAGGAAGCGACGGGCGCAGACCCCCGACGCTGAAAGATAGCGCTGCGCAGGTGAAAAGATGCGACGGCTGCTACCTCGAGTACCGGAGGGGACACGTGATGTATGGCTTTGTCCACATTACAGCCGGCTTGTGGGAGGCATGGCCAAACAGCGTTCGAGACAGGGGATGGTAGAATTGGACGATACGAAATTGGGATGGGAGAAAAATAGAAAATGGGAGAAAAAGTAGATAAAAAAAAGGGCATTTAAAAGGATAAAATTCACTTTTAAATGCAGTTTTATATCGAAAAGAAAATCGCATCAAATATTTATGGCTTAAAACCAATTTCTGACAATTTGTTACACTTCAGATTATATATAAATTATATTTCTCGATAACTATTTTATCATGGATGAACAAAACGTACAATTCGAATGGTTGATTTGAATTTCAAGGATTTTTTAAGGACCTTGTTAAAAGGTTGGCTGTTTTCAAGGAATTCCAGGCATTGACCTTTTTTTTTGGACAAAAATCAAGCACTTTAAGCACCTTGTGCGACCCCGACTACATGACCGACACGTTAGAAACAGGAATACCAAGGGGGCGGCCGGGTAGCACAGCGGACTAAGCGTCTGTCTACCACCGCAGAGACACTGGTATCTCTGGTCAGTGGTGCCTCCGGCTTGGCCGGTCGTCATACTGACACAATTGGCAGAGTCAGCGGGAGGGAAGCCGGTGGGTGGTAATCTGGTCATTGTAAACAGCGACTCCTACAGGTCGGTCAGGGCGCCTGCACAGCAAGGGAGGGAAATGGTGAAGGTAGTGTGACCTGCCACGCGTTACACTTCACCTCGCTGTCAGGTGAAAAGAGGCTGCTGGCTGTCTCCTATGTATCGGAGGAAGCATGTGATAGACGTCAGGGCTCCCTAGACCGACCAGTGGGGGGCACATGCGCGCAACGACCAGGAAGGGGAGGGGGGAATTGGCATAACGACTAAATTGGGATGGGAGGAAAATACAGAAAAATAGGAGAAAAAGTGAAAAAAAATTAAATAAAAAACAGGAATACCAATTAGTTTTACACACAAGTTTAACTCAGTTCGAAAGTTTTAAATGACTGTTAAATAAATGTGTCTCTGTTTTTGGAATGATAAAATGTAAACAAGCAACAAATACCAGTGTTGGATTAACACATTCAGGGCCAGACCCGAGATATCCCGGGTTAACTCGCCATGCGCTGGGCGCCAAACCCGAGAAAAGTCAGGTTTTCATCGTTATTTCTTTTATTCGATATTTCCATTCATAATCCATCCATCCAGCCTGATGTTATCATTGGGAATGGGTCTGAGATCGCAAAAGTCCAATACAGCCACCTAACGCCTTGCGGCCGCTATTGCACTCAGTTTGAAACGATGTGGCTTGTTGTCTGGGCCGAGCTGCGGCATGCGGGCGGGATCTAACTACTCCGGCAAGACAAGCACTTATAACTGATTACTGACGGGCGGTCAGGTGGCGTAGCGGAGATTGTGCTCGTCACCAATGCAAGAGGCTGCGGTCTCGACTCCCGGAGAGTCAGCATTGCCTTGGCTTGGGCTGATCGCTATACTAACTCGTTTGGCTGAGTTAGGGGGAGGGAAGCCGTGGGTGGGTCCTGGGCGTTGTGGACAGCGACCCCTACAGTTCGGTCGGGGCGCCTGCACAGCGAGGGTAGGATCTGGAGAGAGGTAGTGCGACCTTCCACACGTTACACTCTCCCAGTGAGAATCCGCGCTGCCAGGCTGGCTGCCGGGTGCGCAACAACCAGGAAGGGGGTTGGGAATTGGCATAACGACTAACAGTGGGATGGGAGAAAAATCGAAAAAAAGGAGAAAAAAAAAAGAAAATAAAAATAAAATTGATTACTGACTGAGGGTCATGTTCAATGCTGGATTACGTTGGAAACACGATCGCGATCAGTATTTGGAATGGCGATCAGATAATTGGATTATTCTTCTTGCAGTACATCATAGACAAGGTAAGGACTATACGTTATCAATCTTGCGTTGATCCGATAAATCTTTCCCCGCTATCGGAGCGTGTGTCTGTAATGTACTGTGTAGCGTATTCCGTTGGTGGCGATCGAAGCATAGAAAAACGACCCCCCCCCCCTTTTTTTTTTAAACTTAAATTTTTTTATTAAACATTTATAGACAAACAACACGACATATACAATAACATCAACAACACTATTAATCAGACATAAATAATAAATAAAAAATTTTAATATCCAAAAGACGAAAAATAAAAAATACTGACTTAAGCAAATAAAAAACATAAAACAGTTGTCATACCTTAAACCAAAATGAAATTAGAAAAACATTAAGTGTGTGACATGGGTTCAGAGACCCTCTTTGAACCTCTTTCTTCCTTTACCCTTCGCCCTCTTGTGGTGTATTTGGTTCTTCCTCTGTGATGTCGTTTTCGTTCCCCTTGTAATCCTCCCACTTACCCCATCTTTCTCCAAATTTCTCTTCCTGTAACCTCAGCATGTGTGTTATCCTCTCCATATCCTGTATCTCTTCCACTATTCCTACCCATTGTGCTATTGTCGGTGGGTCTTCCTTGTACCACAGTCTCGTTATTGCTTTTCTGGCCGATATCAACATTATCTTTATTAAATACTTGTCCCCCCCCTGTATTCCCTCGTGTGTCAGGTCCCCTAAGTAAAGCACCAGTCCTGTTTGTGGTAATCCGTATCCTAATATTCTGATCATTGCCTCCCCTATCTCCTCCCAATACCCCTTCAGCTTCTGACATCCCCAGAATATGTGCGTGTGATTTGCCCCCTCCTTCCCACACATCCTCCAGCATGCTCTTTGTGTTGGTGTATATTTTCCCTTCAGCTCTGGGGTTATAAAGAATCGGATTATGTTTTTCCATCCAAACTCTTTCCATATCCTCGATCCTGTTGTTGAATGTTGCACCTCGCATATGTTCCCCCATTCCTTCCCTGTTATTTCTATCTCTAGTTCTCTCTCCCATTTCTCCCTTATGTAATCGGTCGTGTGTCCCTTGCTGGTCATTATAGCCCGGTACAGTGCCGATATTACCCTTCCTTTCCCTCCTTCGTATGCCCTTACTATCATCCTAATTATTCCATTCCGTTCTTCGTCCTTGTCCCCTCTTATTTCTTTATTATAGTAATCTCTAATCTGTAGATATCTGAAGTGGTCCCTGTTTTCTAGTCCAAATTTCTCCTTTAATTTTTGTAGTGTCTGCATTTCCCCCTTCTCTATCATTTTGCATATCGCTGTTGCCCCCCCCCCCCCCCCTCTCCCACCTTCTGAATCCATGGTCTAACCTCCCTGGTTTGAATCTCTTGTCATGTGCTACCCATCTCAGAACCCCTGACTGCTTCTCCAATTTGTGTGTCTTTACTACTCTGTTCCATATAGTCAAGGTGCATTTGGTGATTGGATCTAATAGTCCCTCTTTTTCTTTAAATAGTTCCCTATCTCCCACCAGAGCTTGTACCTTGTATCCCTCCCCTTCTTTTTCAATGTCTTTCCATCTTGCCTCATATCTGTCGTTACACCAGCACGTCACTGCTCTCAGTTGTGCTGCATAGTAATAATCTTGTAGGCTGGGTACTGCCATCCCTCCCTCTTCCTTTGGTAGTTGTAGTGTTTTATATCTGACCCGTGGTCTTCTCCCGCCCATATGAACCTCGATATCAGTCTGTCCCACTCCCTGAATTGATTCTGTGGTATTTGTATCGGTAGTGACTGGAATAGGTACAGTAACCTTGATAGTATGTTCATTTTAATGACCTCTATTCTTGAATTGAAGTCCAAGGGCATTACTGTCCATCTCTCTAAGTCTCTCTTGATGTTCTGATTTATCTGTGTATAGTTCGCCTCAAACAGTTTCTCCACCCCTCTCGTGATGTTCACCCCTAAGTATTTAATCTTGTCCATGTCCCATCTTATCCCGTACTGTTCCATAATTTCCGTCGTTGGGGTATAGTTCCATGCTAAGGTCTGTGTCTTTGTCACGTTTAGTTTGTATCCTGAGTAGTGGCCATATTCCTTCAGTAGATCCATCAGTGCCGGGAAGCTCTTGTCTGGTTGCCTCATGTATACTATCACGTCGTCCGCAAATAGGCCTAGTTTATATTCCGTTCCCTTTATCCTTACTCCTTTAATGTCCTCGGTCTGTCTGATCAGTTGTGCCAGTGGTTCTATGAAAACGGCGAAGAGCGTCGGTGTGAGACGACATATAGCGCCTTGATCATCTTCATCGCCCTCCCGTTCAGTCCGAACCTCATCAATGTTTTATATAAAAATGTCCAGCTCACACTGTCGAATGCTTTTTCTGCATCTAGGCTAATCAGTACCGCGCTACCACCTTGTTTTTGTATCTCCTCTACTATGTGTAATGTCTTTCTCACGTTGTCCTGTGTCTGTCTCCCTTTAATAAATCCAGTTTGATCTTCATCTATAATGTCTGGCATAAACGTCTCAAATCTCTTTGATATTATCGATGTATACATCTTGTAATCCACGTTGAGTATGGACACAGGTCTGAAACTACTACATAATTCCCTATCCTTCCCAATCCTTCGGTATCGTGGTGATTATGGCTTCCTTCCACGAGGGGGGCATTTTTCCCTCTTCCATCGTGTGTCTGAACGCCGCCCCTAACATAGGTGCTAATTCAGTTCTAAATGTCTTGTAGAATTCCGATGGGAATCCGTCGCTCCCCGGAGACTTGTTGTTTTTAGCTCTACTAATTGCCTCTTCCAGTTCTCGTTCCGTAATTATTTTATTTAATTCTTCATTCTGTTCTTTCCCTATCGATGGTAACTCTAGCTTCTCCAGATATGCTTCTATTTCCTCTTCTCCCGCTGCTTTTGGCTGTGTGTATAGTTTCTCATAGTATTCTCTAAATGTCCTCTCTATTTCAGCTGGGTCTCTCAATATTTCATTAGTCTTTGTATCCCTTATTGTGTGTATCGTGTTCAACTTCTGTTGCGTCCTAATTCTCCTAGCCAACAGTCTGGTCGCTTTTGGTCCCCCTTCATAGTATGTTTGTTTCATGAACCTCGCTTTCTTTTTTATTTCCGTCAATAATTCCCTATTTATCCTGGCCTTTACTTCTTTGATTTCTCCGAGCGTTTCCTGTTCTTTTGATATCCGATGTCTCCCCTCTAGCTTCTTCAGCTTCCCTATCAGATTGTGATATGTCTCCGTTCTGGCCTTCTTCAGCATTGCTGTCTTCTCCATCAATTTCCCCCTTATCACCACCTTCAGTGTGTCCCATAGAATGTTCGGATCTACCGCCCCGTTGTCATTTTCTTCCTTATATCTCCTCCTTGATCTGACTCACCACCCCCTTGTTATTTAATATTCCTACATTTAGTCTCCAGATCGTGTTCCTCCGTCTCCCTTCTAGATCTACTGTCAGATATATGGCACTGTGATCCGATATGTCCGCTACTCCTATTCTGCTCTCCCGTACCCTGTAGCTGTCCCCCGTCGTCATCAAAAAGTAGTCTATTCTTGCATATGTCACGTGCAGGTGTGAGTAATGTGTGTATTCCCTGTCCATGGCGTGCATCCCCCTCCAAACATCTGTAATTTCCATTTCCGTCATCTGAATATTCATATATCTACTGATTGGTGCCCGTCCTTTTCTAGTACTCGTGGTGTCTAGGTCGTGATTCAGTACTACATTAAAATCTCCCGCGCATATCAATATCCCTTCTAGTTCCATCACTATCATATCAAAAATGGTCTCATATAAATCCCTCTCACTCTCTGGGGGTGCATAAACATTCACTAACGTAACCATTTGGCCCTCCATTTTCCCCTTCACCAGAACAAACCTTCCCTCCTTGTCTCTTACTTCCTTGATCAATTCAAATTTGACTGTGTTTTTGATTAACGTGATTACTCCTCTCCTCAGGTTCCGTTTAAAGGAACTATAGTATGCATTTTCATATCCAAATCTCTTCAGTTTCTCATGATCCTGTGCTACCAAATGTGTCTCCTGCAGAAAAATCACTTCCATCTCACTTTTTTTTACATTTCAACATCACTTTGCCCCTCTTTATCGCATTATTCATTCCATTAACGTTTAACGACATCATTTTTATACCTTTAACCATTGTCATCTTTCTTCTTCTTTCGTCTGTCAGTCCCCCCCATGTCACATTCATTCCCCCCTCCGGTTGTAGCCTCCGCTCTCTTCACCGAATACATATAATGATTAACATAAATAAAAAACATAAACTTTACATAAAGTGCTCCCAAGGCGTTCGGGGGGGTCCCTGTGTCCCCCCCTGGTGGGTGAGGAGTAATTGCTCTCCTAGTGAGAGGCCTCCTCCTGACGGCTTGGGGGTTTGAAACCTTTGCCCCCAACCGCTCGTCATATTTGTCCAGCTTTCTTACTGTTTTTATTGCTGTCGTGCTCCTGGTCAAAAGCGCTCTGTCCTCCATTCTCCAAGACCCCCATTTCCTAGGTCCCCCTCAATGCGGCTCATATGTTCCAATGTCCCTCTTTCCTCCCAAACCCGTGTGTGGTGTCTTCTGTGTACCCCTTTTTATTTTATTTTCCTCCTCTCTATTTTCTATGTGATGTCCATTTATCTCCTTAATCCCTTCCAACTGTGTTACTCTCAGCGTGTGTCTATGTATTTGTTTCAATATGTTCTGTGTTCCGTCTATCATACCTAATTATATTTCCATTTATTTCCTCCGTCGGCCTGTGTATTATGTGTCCATGTATACGTTATGTTCGTTCCTATATCCTGCCTCTACCTGGGAATGTGTGTTTATGTATATGTTATTTCAGTTTCTATATTTTGTCTCTATTTGGATAGTTTTTCAATCTCTTGTGCGTGTACTCATCCGTTCGTCTCCTCCCACCTCCTCTCCCCTCCTTCTCCGTCTCTGGCCTCCTCGTCCGTCTCCGCCTTCGGTCTGTCACGTCTCACCTCGGCCTTCTCCTCTCTCCTCCCTCCTCTCCCGGGCCTCGATCTCCCACTCTGGTCCATCTGCGTGCCCCCTCCAATCTCTGCTGCAGGCTCCGCGTCTGGCCCTCCTGTCTCCTTCCCTCTCCGTCCTCCGCCATCTGCATCCCCCGTCGCCTCATCTCCTCCGCCGCCTCCCGCGCCGTCGCGTATGTCACCGTCCCTTCCTTCCAGTGAATCCTTAGCGAGGTCATGGGTGACTGGAATTTCATTCCGTTTTCTTTCAGAATTCTCTTCAGTCCCGCGTAGGACCTGCGTGTTATTGCCACCGCTGTCGAGTAATCTTGATCAAACGACAGTCTTTTCCCCTCGATTTCTATTTTCTTGGTCCACGCTGTTCTGAGTATCAATTCCTTAATCTCAAATCTCAGAAAGTTAATAATCACCGCTCTCGGAGGTCTGTCCGGTTTCGGTCTCGGAGCCAACGCCCTGTGGGCCCTCCGCATCTCCATTTTTTCCAGTCCCGTCTCCTTCAGTTGTTCCTTGATAAGCTCTTCCACATATTGGATCACCGATTCCCCTTCGACTCCTTCTTTCAATCCCCATATTCTGATGTTATTTCTCCGTGACCTCCCCTCCATGTCCGATATCTTTGTCTCCATCTGTTCTTGCTTTTGAATCGCACACGTTAACACCTCGTGTATCTCTGTGCTCCATTCCTCCATCTGCGCCGTTCTAGTCTGTACCTCTGTTACGTTTCTGTCCTGTTCCGCAATCTTCTCATCCACCCTTTTGATTTCTGTATTCATTTCACCTCTGAAGTCCTCCTGTTCCTTCCTCAATTCCTCCCGTAACTTCCCAATATCATTTTTTATCGTGTCCGAGTTCAGTTTCATGTTCGCCTGCATCGTGTCCGAGTTCAATTTTATGGTCGCCAATATCCCGGCCTGCATGAGCACGGCCCATCCTGGCATTTCCTTGTCTGTCTCAGCCGAGACTCCCCCTTCCTCCGCCTGCTCCTTCTCGGTCTCGCCTCGGGGGTTCTGCTCCATCGAACTCTCCTCTTCCTGTGAGTTCTCCATTTCTCTTTCCTTCATATTTGTTTTCTCCTCCTTCCTTCTCGTTTGCATCTTCATTTTTAATCCCTTTTCGTCACTTTTCGGGTCCTTATTTCTCCGTTTTTCGCTCTTTTGACCAGGAGCCTCACCGCATGCGTGCTACTCTTCCGCTCTCATACCGGAAGCCCCCCCCCACCCTTTCATGACATAATACCGATAATCTAGCGTTGATTTCAGATTGATTATTGATCAAGGCGAGAAATGGCACGATTTATAATGAAATGCAGTAAAATGCTGTTTGGCGTCGTTTCCTGGGATTACACAGAATAATAAAAAAAATGTTTATCTACTTTTTCTCCCCATTTTTCAATTTTTCTCCCATCCCAATTTCGTATTATCCAACTCTTCCCTCCCCTGTCTCGAACGTTGTTAGACCATGCCTCCCACTGGTCAGCTGCAATGTGGACGAAGCCTTGCATCACGTGTTCCCTCCGGTACACGAGGATGCAGCCGTCGCATCTTTTCACCTGCACAGCGCAATCTTTCAGTGGAGGAGTAACGCGTGAGAGGCTCACGTTGCCCCCGATACTTCCCGATTCTGCTGTACAGGCGCACCAACCGACCTGTAGGAGTCGCTGTCCACAACGTCCGATCCCCACCCACCGGCTTTCCCACCCCCTAATACTGCCAATTGTATTAGTATAAACGACCAGCCAAGCCGGAAGCAACGCAGAGAGCTGGGCTCGAACCCAGCATATCCTGCGTTAGTGGCGAGCGCCTTGCCCACTGCAAGTCCACTACACAGAATCACTCTAAAACTATACTCATATTCACCACAGTATAACACGGAAATGTATGGATGAAAAAATTATCTGTCTTTTGCATGTTGACCGGAAGAAACTCACTGACAATCGACTATGTTATTAGATCCATAGCTATAATATTTAATATAGTTTTAGCACTGCAAACACTGGCATTTATCCCCATTGAACAAAGCGCTGGCACTAGGGATGGGTATCGTTAGGATTTTATCGATACTGCTTAACGGTTCGGTACTTTATCGATACTCTTATCGGTTCTTTTTTATTTAGCAAAAAACTATATTACTGCACATGGCTACTTTTTTTATCAATTAATACAAGCAGTCAGATAAATTAACTATTTTGGGACTTTCTATTTTATTTAGAAAGTTCTTAAATCAGAATGTCCCACCCAATACCCAGCTGTTAAAAACGGTTCAATACTCCATGTTATTAGTAGAGGCTGTGTGTCTTGGTGCGCTCCGGGTTCTGTTTACGGTTTGCGCTTTGAGCGTGTAAGCTTGCCGTAGGCGATGATGTCACGCACAGGAAGAGTTTAACACACGGTGATGGAAACTGGATGCCCGATATAAAGAAACAAATAACCAATAAATATGAAGTTATATTTGAACCTCTGTTGTCAAGCCTTGTCAATATAAACCACCCCCTTTTCTCACGAATGGAACTGGTGTCGTGGAGTCCGCTTTGAGCGTTTTCCATGGTTAACGCTAAGCTAAGCTAACGCTAGTTAGCTTAGCCTATTTATTACTAGTTAGCAGCTAACATTGCTTGCATCAATTATATTGCATGTCATTGATCTACCGGTCGATCACGGCCGACTGGTTGGGCACCACTGGTCTATAGAAATAAATGCATTCGAACAAGAAACCAATGTATAGTAGACATAGCAATGGCAAAAAAAGTTGAGTGTGAGTAATAATGGCCTGCTTCTCATGCAGAGACAGAGAGAGGAGAGATAGTTCGCAACGTTTAAATTCCTCGAAAAAAAATGTATAGTAATAATAATTTCTAGAGTATCGATAGCAGTAGCAGTCAATACGTTTTTTTCTAATTTAGTACCGGTTCCCGTTTAAAACCGGGGTCTGGGGGGCATTCCTAGCTGGCACACAACGGCCATATGCCCACAGCGACTTCTGGTGTCCAATGAGTTAATGAGGTGACAGAAATCCGGAAACAGTGGACAGTGAACTATTCTTTATTTTAAGATACATTTTCTTAGACATTTATGCTTTAAAGGTGACATGCATTATAAATGTCTTTTTTCAGTGTCCAGCATTGTATTATAGTAATAGGAGTTAGTATCAATGGGTTTGTGTCTCTAAATACCATATTGGCGGATTGCCGTCATTCATTTCCTGGTCCATTTTAATCAGGTCGTTCTGATTTGTCGCGCATGGTGACGTCACGTGGCGCTGGAGAAGCGGATAGTGATCCGATTGGCTCTGTGGTTGGAGCCAATGCCCGCCCACAATCTACCTGGGCAGCCCTCAACATACAGCAGGCAAACCGCAGGAAAGAAGTGCAGTAACTTGCCTGACGTCCACGATGAGCAAAACACGCAGGACATGTGCTGTTCCTGGCTGTAAAGCTCCTAATACGTCTTTGCACACTTTTCCTGAGGATGTCGTGCTTCGCCAGCAATGGACCAAGTTAGTTTTTGGATTTTTGCAAAGACGAGGGACTTTATGCTTCCGTGATTTCCTGGCTATTGCTAAAGAAGAAGGGACCTAGCCTTAGAGCTGCCGCGATTACCGCATTATAATCAGTTTGGTATTCATTTCGCAAGTGCTGGCTAGCGTTGGCTAACTAGCTATCGCTTGTGAGCTACCGAGCTAACGTTACTGTTTAAACAAAACTACACAGTGACATTTTTTTTGTTTAATACATGATGAGGCGTTGTCTAACTGGCTAGCTACTGATCGCTCCTGATATCAACAAATTCGCATTTCAGTTTAAGAATGATAGGGATGCGGGCTGCGGCAGCATGAGACCTCCGTTAGCATAGGTAGCTCACGTTAGATCACAATGAAATTATCCAGTAAACTAAATAGTTCACTTTATTTTAATACATGATGCATTGTCTAACGCCATCTAGCCGGCTAGCAGTAGCTACAGATAGCTCTTGATATCAATGTCTTATAACATAATTGACATTATTCGTTTTTGCAGCTGAACATTGGCTAATTAGCTATCATGCTTCATAACAACACTGGGAAGATGGCAATGCTGAATGTGATTTGACACACAGACAGTGGAGGATGGAGCTGTTTGCAGATAGCAAGCATTTTGACTTGTTGCGTGGTGGCGATGTCTCGCAAATAATACAACTACAAGTATAATTATATAACAATTATATGCTATAAAGAATAGAAAAAAATAAATAAAATGCATTCAAATTTGGAAAGGAAAACATCAATACCGCGGCAGCTCTACCTAGCCTGTAAGTCTTTGAGACCGAAAGAAAGCATCGAATCAGTAAGTACATACAGTACGTCGTAATTAGTTAATTAGCAGTAGGACCTCGTTCATTGATCCGTTTGTGCATTACGGTACTCTTCCATGTAAGTAAGTAAGTATTTATAAAGCACCTTTCATACATGTCATGTAGCTCAAAGTGCTGTACACAAACATAGGCATATATAACGATAAAAGCGGAGGGCGGAGCTAGGCGATCATGGAGTAGACGTGTTTCACGTGAGCTCCCTTCTACCGTGCGGAATATACGTTTTCCCCCATTAGTCTTTATTTTATTTTTATTTGTTTTTTGTCTGCTTGTTAAGTCGTCGAGTTGCAACTACTGTCGTCAACTTTTTTCGACTTTCTGCGATGTCGGTGGTGGAAACCAGATCCATGAGCGCTCCAGCCAGCAAACTACCACCGGGCCTGGCCGCACCATCGCCCGGTGTCGGGGAGATAAGCGAAGCTGTGCTCTCGGTCATGACCAAGTTCCATGCAGAATCTGAGACACGCTTCGCTGAAACACAAAGAAAAGTGCTGGCGGATTTTTGTGATAACCTTCATCGAGAGATCAGAGGAAATAAGGTTGGCGGTCGTCCCGTTGATAGACAAGATGGAGTCGCTGCACGCTGTCTCCTCGGCTAATGCTATCGAACTAGCTGCGCTAACGACAGAGGCCTCACTACAGGGCGAGAAGATGGCGGATCTGGAGCTCTCCCTGCTGGCTAGGCAGGCCGAAGTTGCCAAACTACAGTCGGTAATTGTGGAAATACAGTCCCGGGAGAGACGCTACAACATCAGGTAGGCCTGCTGCGATAAGCAATAAATCGATTAATTGCTGCGATAATTAAAATGAATGCAATGATTTTGACGGGGGCGATTAATTGCTATTTGCGCGTTTGTTTTAATGAGGCGGAACCAGTGCCCCTTGTCAGTCACTGTCCGTGTTGGGAGGCGGGCCGCTGGCTTTACTACAGAGCACAGCACAGGAGCTCCATGGGGCTAACGTTACCCCTCATTAATCAATAAATGAGGCAGAATACACAGTGACTGTATCCTTTGTTTATTGCACTTGTGGCTGCTGCAAACATAATGATTATGAAATCCTATGCGAGACATTAAAGATGGCGGCTTTCTGTTTTCGTTCAGACTCTCCAACGAGTGACGCGTTTCTATTCTGACCAATCAGTGGTCTGCAGTGTTTCACGTGACTTTTCTGGTACCACTTCTACTCGCTTGGAACCACGACAGAGCAGGGACTAAAAAAGTACCCAAAAAGTACCTGATAATCACAACAATACTTCCGGTCCGGTCGGTGGGCTTCAAAATAAAAGTCTAAAACACCGGAAAAGACGGAGCGGTGGGCTTCAAAATAAAAGTTTTGGGAAATAAATTTCTCCAAAAAAAAATTCTCTAACCGGTCGCAATAATATCGCTTATCGCGATATTTTCGGGGGCAATTAATCACCCAGCAAAATGTGTTATCGTGGCAGGCCTAACATCAGGATTGTTGGAGTACCGGAGGGCAGCGGGGAAGGCCGTCTCTCTGAGACCATGCCGGAATTGCTGCAAGAAATACTGGGGAATGACGTCCTCCCCTCCCCTCCCGTATGTGAATCGGCCTACAGAGCGGGCAGGACCACTCCTGGAGTGAACAAGGAACCGAGGCCCATCATTGTCAAGCTGAACAGGCTACAGCAGAGAGAACTCATCATGCGGTCGGCTCGTGCCAGAAGGGGTAATCTAAGGCTTGGCGATCACAAAGTGGCCATTTTCGAAGACTTTACGCCGGAGGTCCAAGCACAGAGAGGCGAATACAAAGTGGTCCTGTCCAAGCTATGGAAACTAGGCCTGAGGCCCACGCTATTCGCTCCCGTGAAATGATCTGTGTTGGATAAGGTCGATGGTCGGCGTTCATTTTGGTCGTTGGCTAAAGCGAAGGAATATCTCGAGGGGATAACCGAGACTGTAGCTTGATATCTATGACGGGTAAGTGACTTGGCGATGTGGGCCTGAATACATTGATAGGGCCGGCTATTCATGCTGTCATGCCTAGACATGCTAACTGTCCACTGCCCATCCAACTAGCGGGGCTTCCCAATGACTTCTGTTAACTTGCTAATGCTGACCTCATGGTCGTACTTGTGTATCGCCTCTTTGGAAGCTAACGAGCTAGCTGAACAATGTACATAACAGACTCTAACGTGCTATCCGGATTCATCACTAGCTTACGCGCTAGCCTCGGGCTAGCTAGCGGGCTGCGTCTATCGTCTGCGCTGAGACATTCGAGACCGTTAATATTTACGCACTTTGGTTGTTGTTGCTGTTTAAGTGTCATCGGTTCGCACAATTCAACAGTGATCGGGTCCTTAACTAACTTCTTGTATGCATTTATTTAATATCCAGGCTGTTTTGAGCTTTGGGCTCCGGTAGGAGAAGATCGGTTGAATATATATATAAACAATATATGATAACAGGCTGTGTCAGGTATTGCTTATTACCATCCCCGGGTTAATGAATGTGTTTAATTCTATTCTTACAAAGGTTATGTCATTCCAGCCGTTGTGCCTGATCAGAGGGGCACTTACAGGTGTGCACTTTGACCATAACCCCCTTTTTTCCCCTTTCTTATTATTGTCGTTGTTTAAATGACATCTGTTTGCACAATTTACCTGTGACCCGATCCTGCCTTAGACTATCGGCTGGTATGCTTTAATTTAATTTTGTTTTGAATTTTCCTTTATCCATTTGTGCTATAACATTGCGACGTTGATGCGCAGACTTGGAAGCAGTTGGTTGCAGGGTTGATGTTGAGTTATTATATAATAATGGCTATTTTTTCCATTATAGTTATCTCATGTTAGGGCCAAGGCTCACGGTGGTTTTCGACCGATATCTTTATTGAAACAATATATGATAACAGGTTGTGTCAGGTATTGCTTATTACCATCCCCGGGTTAATGAATGTGTTTAATTCTATTCTTACATAGGTTATGTCATTCCAGCCGTTGTGCCTGTTCAGAGGGGCTGTTACAGGTGTGCACTTTGACCATAACCCCCTTTTTTCCCTTTCTTATTATTGTCGTTGTTTAAATGACATCCGTTTGCACAATTTACCTGTGACCCGATCCTGCCTTAGACTATCGGCTGGTATGCTTTAATTTAATTTTGTTTTGAATTTTCCTTTATCCATTTGTGCTATAACATTGCGACGTTGAAGCGCAGACTCGGAAATAGATGGTTGCAGGGGTGATGTTGAGTTATTATATAATAATGGCTATTTTTTCCATTATGGTTATCTCATGTTAGGGCCAAGGCTCAGGTGGTTTTCGACAGATATCTTTATTGAATTTTATTTTTATTATTATTTGTGTTTATTGGACTAGTGGGGGTTTAATCAGGGGTTTATCTAGAGGGGGGTCGGAGTGGGGAGCGTCTTATTGGATCCATGACTCCAGTGGGAAATGATAGGAAGATGACCATCCTTAGTGGATGGGGCATAGGGAGGGGATTGGAGAGTGGGTATAGGAGGGCTTATAATAGGACGGGTGGGTTAGGGTTTAGAGTAGAAGGAGGGGGGGTTGTAACTGGGGTGGTATTTTTATGTGTTTTATGTACTGTTGTCTTATATGTGTGTAATTGTTCCTCCTCTGAACTCCTGGGATTGACCGTCTGGGCCCGCCTGAATCAGCGCCTCTGTACTCAGCCTGGCTGCACTGGTATGTTCTCTACGCATTTAGACAAACTCGACCATGGCTAAATTGAATATTTTAATTTGGAACGCAGGAGGTCTTAACGCCCCACACAAGCGTGCCAGTGTCCTTTGGTTATTGAAGAGAAGAAATATTGACATTGCTCTCCTTAGTGAGACGCATTTATTGGTGGGTGATGTGTCAAGGCTAGCAAATCGACAATATCACGTTATCTCCTCATCCTCAGCCGATGATAAGACGAAAGGAGTCGTCATAGTTACAAGACGTAACCTTGATATCAAAGTCCTGGATGTGTGGTCGGACACGGAGGGAAGGATTACTATAGCAAAAGTTGAGTTCTCTCATAGGAAGATGGCAATAATAGCATTGTATGCCCCTAACACATTTGATTCAGCGTTCTATAATACAATCACGAAGAATATGTTGGAACTTACTGGATACGCTCTCATTGTGGGTGGCGATTTTAATGCGTGCTGGGATGCGGAGATGGATAGGTCCGGATCCTCTGAAACAAGCGACCAAAAACGGTCCTCTAAAGGCGCTCCCATAGTCCAGCAGACTGTACACAGAGCAGACTCCGCGGACGTCCGCGCGGACTCTTGAGCTTTGATCTCAGCGGACAGCAGACCCACAGGTGCGACGCTCCTATTTTCTGAGGCGCGGACATGCTCGGCGTTTTGGTTGACATCGAACTGCATTAAATGTGACACTGCGCGAGCGATTGGTGGCGCGAGGAGAGAGATGAGCCCGTGAATCGCTCTCTCTCTCTCTCTCTCTCTCTCTCTCTCTCTCTCTCGCTCTCTCTCTCGCTCTCCCGCTGATAATGTTCCCTCTGATCTGCCAGTACAGTAGAACAGACAGAATTGTGGGAAATGTAGTAAAACTGGTGCGAGAAATGTAGGAAATAGACCGCGGACGTCCGCTGAGATCTGCTCGACTATGAAAGCTCAAAGAGCCGCGCGGACATCCGCAGAGTCTGCTCTGTGTACAGTCTGCTGGACTATGGGAGCGCCTTAAGGCCCTCAGGATGTGGGCCCAGGACACTGGGCTCGCAGACCTATGGCGCTTATCCAATCCCACCCTCAAGGATTACTCTCACCCGTCTGCCAGACACAAAACCTTCTCTCAAATAGACTATGCATTCGCATCCCCTAATTTGTTTGATAGTTTCGACGTCTCATTGGTTCCCCTGGCTCTCTCGGACCACAAGGGGATTTTCCTTGTGGCAACCTTTGGCAGGCTCTCCACGAGAGCTCCCAGGTGGCGTTTTAACTCAACCTTATTAAAGAACGATGATTTCTGCTCTGAGTTCGGGAGTAAACTAGCGGAATTCTTGCAGATCAATGTTGGCACGGTCGATGACCCCAGGGTCCTATGGAACGCATTGAAAGGATTTATCAGGGGTCATGTCACACTTTTCTCCTCCAACTTACGTAAATCCCGATCAAAAAAACTAGAAGGACTGGAAACATTATATGCGGATCTATACGCATCTTTGCAAACTAACTATAGTGAACGGCTAAACACACAACGTAAGATAGTCAAGAAGGAAATAAACTCCATACTTAAACAACAGTCTGAGTTCTTGATACATAGGACAAGGCAAAATTACTACTTTCACGGCTCCAGGCCTAGCCATCTATTGGCAATGAAAATACGCTCGAATGATCATTTCTCGGATATCCCCTCGATCAAGACGCGACAGGGTACAATCACTACTGATTCGAAAAAGATCAACGACACTTTTAAAGAGTTTTACTCAGTTATATAGCTCAGATGTTAATCTCGACGACCTCTACATTTTAATCGTTCATTGGCGGGCTTGAGATACCCCACATTTCTGAGGAAGAGGCTAAGGAACTGGGGAAACCGATCACCCTTATGGAACTAAGGGAGACGATCGCTGAAATGCAGAGGGGTAAGGCACCAGGCTGGGATGGTATTCCACCCGAGGTGTATTTAGCTTTCTGGGACCAACTGGGCCCATTGATGCTCGATATGATCAATTACGCTATCGAACAGGGGGAGTTCTCAAGAGATGTCAACATGGCGCTGATTTCTTTACTTCTCAAGAAGGACAAAGATCCCAATGATTGTGGTAGCTATAGGCCCTTGAGTCTTAACTAACTTCTTGTATGCATTTATTTAATATCCAGGCTGTTTTGAGCTTTGGGCTCCGGTAGGAGAAGATCGGTTGAATATATATATAAACAATATATGATAACAGGCTGTGTCAGGTATTGCTTATTACCATCCCCGGGTTAATGAATGTGTTTAATTCTATTCTTACAAAGGTTATGTCATTCCAGCCGTTGTGCCTGATCAGAGGGGCACTTACAGGTGTGCACTTTGACCATAACCCCCTTTTTTCCCCTTTCTTATTATTGTCGTTGTTTAAATGACATCTGTTTGCACAATTTACCTGTGACCCGATCCTGCCTTAGACTATCGGCTGGTATGCTTTAATTTAATTTTGTTTTGAATTTTCCTTTATCCATTTGTGCTATAACATTGCGACGTTGATGCGCAGACTTGGAAGCAGTTGGTTGCAGGGTTGATGTTGAGTTATTATATAATAATGGCTATTTTTTCCATTATAGTTATCTCATGTTAGGGCCAAGGCTCACGGTGGTTTTCGACCGATATCTTTATTGAAACAATATATGATAACAGGTTGTGTCAGGTATTGCTTATTACCATCCCCGGGTTAATGAATGTGTTTAATTCTATTCTTACATAGGTTATGTCATTCCAGCCGTTGTGCCTGTTCAGAGGGGCTGTTACAGGTGTGCACTTTGACCATAACCCCCTTTTTTCCCTTTCTTATTATTGTCGTTGTTTAAATGACATCCGTTTGCACAATTTACCTGTGACCCGATCCTGCCTTAGACTATCGGCTGGTATGCTTTAATTTAATTTTGTTTTGAATTTTCCTTTATCCATTTGTGCTATAACATTGCGACGTTGAAGCGCAGACTCGGAAATAGATGGTTGCAGGGGTGATGTTGAGTTATTATATAATAATGGCTATTTTTTCCATTATGGTTATCTCATGTTAGGGCCAAGGCTCAGGTGGTTTTCGACAGATATCTTTATTGAATTTTATTTTTATTATTATTTGTGTTTATTGGACTAGTGGGGGTTTAATCAGGGGTTTATCTAGAGGGGGGTCGGAGTGGGGAGCGTCTTATTGGATCCATGACTCCAGTGGGAAATGATAGGAAGATGACCATCCTTAGTGGATGGGGCATAGGGAGGGGATTGGAGAGTGGGTATAGGAGGGCTTATAATAGGACGGGTGGGTTAGGGTTTAGAGTAGAAGGAGGGGGGGTTGTAACTGGGGTGGTATTTTTATGTGTTTTATGTACTGTTGTCTTATATGTGTGTAATTGTTCCTCCTCTGAACTCCTGGGATTGACCGTCTGGGCCCGCCTGAATCAGCGCCTCTGTACTCAGCCTGGCTGCACTGGTATGTTCTCTACGCATTTAGACAAACTCGACCATGGCTAAATTGAATATTTTAATTTGGAACGCAGGAGGTCTTAACGCCCCACACAAGCGTGCCAGTGTCCTTTGGTTATTGAAGAGAAGAAATATTGACATTGCTCTCCTTAGTGAGACGCATTTATTGGTGGGTGATGTGTCAAGGCTAGCAAATCGACAATATCACGTTATCTCCTCATCCTCAGCCGATGATAAGACGAAAGGAGTCGTCATAGTTACAAGACGTAACCTTGATATCAAAGTCCTGGATGTGTGGTCGGACACGGAGGGAAGGATTACTATAGCAAAAGTTGAGTTCTCTCATAGGAAGATGGCAATAATAGCATTGTATGCCCCTAACACATTTGATTCAGCGTTCTATAATACAATCACGAAGAATATGTTGGAACTTACTGGATACGCTCTCATTGTGGGTGGCGATTTTAATGCGTGCTGGGATGCGGAGATGGATAGGTCCGGATCCTCTGAAACAAGCGACCAAAAACGGTCCTCTAAAGGCGCTCCCATAGTCCAGCAGACTGTACACAGAGCAGACTCCGCGGACGTCCGCGCGGACTCTTGAGCTTTGATCTCAGCGGACAGCAGACCCACAGGTGCGACGCTCCTATTTTCTGAGGCGCGGACATGCTCGGCGTTTTGGTTGACATCGAACTGCATTAAATGTGACACTGCGCGAGCGATTGGTGGCGCGAGGAGAGAGATGAGCCCGTGAATCGCTCTCTCTCTCTCTCTCTCTCTCGCTCTCTCTCGCTCTCTCTCTCGCTCTCCCGCTGATAATGTTCCCTCTGATCTGCCAGTACAGTAGAACAGACAGAATTGTGGGAAATGTAGTAAAACTGGTGCGAGAAATGTAGGAAATAGACCGCGGACGTCCGCTGAGATCTGCTCGACTATGAAAGCTCAAAGAGCCGCGCGGACATCCGCAGAGTCTGCTCTGTGTACAGTCTGCTGGACTATGGGAGCGCCTTAAGGCCCTCAGGATGTGGGCCCAGGACACTGGGCTCGCAGACCTATGGCGCTTATCCAATCCCACCCTCAAGGATTACTCTCACCTGTCTGCCAGACACAAAACCTTCTCTCAAATAGACTATGCATTCGCATCCCCTAATTTGTTTGATAGTTTCGACGTCTCATTGGTTCCCCTGGCTCTCTCGGACCACAAGGGGATTTTCCTTGTGGCAACCTTTGGCAGGCTCTCCACGAGAGCTCCCAGGTGGCGTTTTAACTCAACCTTATTAAAGAACGATGATTTCTGCTCTGAGTTCGGGAGTAAACTAGCGGAATTCTTGCAGATCAATGTTGGCACGGTCGATGACCCCAGGGTCCTATGGAACGCATTGAAAGGATTTATCAGGGGTCATGTCACACTTTTCTCCTCCAACTTACGTAAATCCCGATCAAAAAAACTAGAAGGACTGGAAACATTATATGCGGATCTATACGCATCTTTGCAAACTAACTATAGTGAACGGCTAAACACACAACGTAAGATAGTCAAGAAGGAAATAAACTCCATACTTAAACAACAGTCTGAGTTCTTGATACATAGGACAAGGCAAAATTACTATTTTCACGGCTCCAGGCCTAGCCATCTATTGGTAATGAAAATACGCTCGAATGATCATTTCTCGGATATCCCCTCGATCAAGACGCGACAGGGTACAATCACTACTGATTCGAAAAAGATCAACGACACTTTTAAAGAGTTTTACTCAGTTATATAGCTCAGATGTTAATCTCGACGACCTCTACATTTTAATCGTTCATTGGCGGGCTTGAGATACCCCACATTTCTGAGGAAGAGGCTAAGGAACTGGGGAAACCGATCACCCTTATGGAACTAAGGGAGACGATCGCTGAAATGCAGAGGGGTAAGGCACCAGGCTGGGATGGTATTCCACCCGAGGTGTATTTAGCTTTCTGGGACCAACTGGGCCCATTGATGCTCGATATGATCAATTACGCTATCGAACAGGGGGAGTTCTCAAGAGATGTCAACATGGCGCTGATTTCTTTACTTCTCAAGAAGGACAAAGATCCCAATGATTGTGGTAGCTATAGGCCCTTGAGTCTTCTCGGGGCCGATTTAAAAGTGTTTGCCAAGGTGCTGGCCCGCCGCCTGCAGAGATTTATGACGGTATTGGTACACTGCGATCAAACTGGTTTTATCCCGGGGCGCCTGGCGGCAGATAATCTTAGGAGGCTGTTGCATGTAGTCGATAACAGTAAAGACAATACAGCTCCGTCCACTGTTCTGTCTTTGGATGCCATGAAGGCGTTTGACAGACTAGAATGGTCATACCTGTGGAAGGTACTTGAGGTCATGGGTCTGGGAAAGAATTTTATTCATATGATTAAAGTCCTGTATGCCTCGCCGTCGGCAATGATACTGACAGGCAAAAACTGTTCCACACTTTTCCCAGTCTCCAGATCTTCTAGACAGGGTTGTCCTCTGAGCCCGGGACTATTCGCACTTTCCCTCGTACCATTGGCCCAATTTATTAGGCAATCAGAGGACATCGTCCCCATAATGATCAATAATACACCACACAAAATTGCTCTCTATGCGGATGACCTACTGATTTTTATGGATGACCCTTCCCGGTCGGCCACAAAATTATTGGAAATAATCGACGACTTTGGTAAATTGTCAGGCTTTAAAATTAACTGGAACAAATCAGCCTGCCTACCTCTTAATGAGCTGGCCAAGGCGGTGCGACTACCAGCTGATATCCTCATAGTGGAACATTTTAAATACTTAGGTATAGAGATATTCCCCACGCTGAGTCAAACTACTAAGTACAACTTCACGGGTACTTATGATAAAATACGCCAGGATCTAGACAGATGGTCGTCCCTTCCTAACTCCCTACAAGCCCGAGCTTCCATAATCAAAATGAACGTTCTGCCTAGGATACATTTTGTTAGCTCAATGCTCCCCCTGCCCCCTCCAATAGACCACTGGCGCAAGGTACAATCGATGGTATCTAAATGTATCTGGAATAACAAACGCCCGAGAATCAAAAGAGCTACTACTCAACGTAGGAAACAAGATGGGGGCCTCGCAATCCCTGATTTTAAGCTTTATTTCTGGTCCTTCTCACTGAGACCTCTGATGTGCTGGCTAGACCCTGTAGATGCTGTATCTTGGCGCTCCTTAGAAGCGGCGGCGGTCTCACCGCTAAGATTGCAGGATGTGGTGTACTCCACTGTCTCTATTTCGAAATGCCGGCTGAGGTATGGACCGATCATAACTCACGTGATCCAAACGTGGCGTAATGTACAGAGGTCGTGTGGGGTTAAATGCCCATGGCACCAGGGCCCTCATTCATCAACCTGACTTACGCACAGATTTGTGCTTACCCTGTGCGTACGATCATTTCTAAGCAAAGAGTGGGATTCATCAATTTCAACTTGAACTTGACTCCGTGCTTACGTGTACGCACAGCTCGGACCACACTTAGCTGACGCCCAGTGGTAGAATATCGTTACTACGCATAAGCACTCCTCAGTTCTGCATTAGTTTCAAGGCGGAAATAAAGACACTGGCGCGTGTTCTGTATGACCCCCGTGATTCATTATAGTTCATTGTGAAATAGCGATATTAGTGTAATTATTGTCAAACCCTAAATAGCATGTGGAATAGGTCTTTCTCTCCGAATGAATGCAGGTTTATATATATAGCGTTATGGGGTGCACTGACTGCGCTCGCAGGAACTGTTTTCAGAGATAGCATCAGATAGGGATGAATGAGGGGCAGTCTAATTGCAGAGAGAACATAATATTAACTAGAGTCCACTACCCGAGACACCTCCTTCATTTGTACCGCAATTTGGGACCCAAATTGGAGCTACGAGCTTAAAAGCTTTTCCGTGCTTATTTGATCAAGGTCCAGCTGCAGAGCCGGAGAGACAGACAGCAGAGAGACAGACAGACAGACAGATACACTGTTCCACAGTGTGTGTGTGTGACCACTGACCACTAGTCTCCTAGTAGAGACCCCCCCCCTCTGGACCACCTCCCAGTAGAGACCCCCCCCCCCCCCCCCCCTCTGGACCACCTCCTAGTAGAGACAAGTTTTCTGAAATGTATGTTTATATATGCAAATGAGGCACTTCCCCATTAAATATGTGGACATTTATGGATGCAATAAGGCAAAATGAAGTAAAATGAACAACTAAATGTGTGTTATTGACGTTTTATTGTCACTAGTTTCATAGAAGACATGTTTAGGAAGCAAAATATAACAGAATCTCAAAATCAACAAAAAAGGTATATTTGCCTATTCACCTGCAGTGTCTCGCCTTAATCCTCATCTTCGTCTTCTTCCTAGAGAAGTCTCTACTAGGAGGTGGTCCAGAGGGGGGGGGGGGGGGGGCTGAGTCTCTACTATTCGACTAGTAGTCACGCACACACACACACACACACACACACACACACACACACACACACACACACACACACACACACACACACACACACACACACACACACACACACACACACACACACACACACACACACACACACACACACACACACACACACACACACACACACACACACACACACACACACACACACACACAGGAACAGTGTCTGTCTGTCTGTCTCTCTGCTGTCTGTCTCTCTGCTGTCTCTCTCAAAATAGTATAAGTGCTATCTTGGCCCTGAGAGTTGCTCTCCGGCTCTGCAGCTGGACCCTCTCAAATCAGCACGGAAAAAGCTATAAGCTTATAAAACGATTTAATATGCTAAACTTCGTTTTAAATTCCTTAATTCACTTTTGTTTATTTCATAAAGATTTTCCCGACATAATGATACCTGCCCCGACCAGATCCGTGACTCTGTTGCGATACAGATGAATTATCTACTCAGAATAGTATTATAAAGTGGCTATCTTTTATGCTGTAGATCACAGCTAGTGCAGAACCTTTATTTCAGCGGGGACTGTAGTATTTATTTGACGTTACTGTACAATATATGTGTATTAAAAGACGGAGCTGTCTTTTATTGTATTATAATAATTATTAATATTAAAAATAGATTAAGAAAGGCATTCTTATTCCAGCATGCATTAATGACACTAACGGGCAACGGCAAAACAGTGGTTAATGGTCTTTATTAGTGTTTGCGGTGTCCAGGCAGCAATGGTCTTTTAGGAAGTTAATAGGTATAATATCCGACAGTGTACAACACCCTCGGTTTAGTCCATTCTTCCACATTTCATGGGGGTGTCCATTACCGTATATGGTTAATCGGGGCGGTTTTGGTATGCAAATACGTGAAAGTGTGCACGAGCCTCGGCGCAGGGCCAAGGTGGGATTCATCATGACAGGTGTGCGTAGAACCTGCGTACGCACGTGTGGTGAATCCCGATTTTCCTGTGCGTACACTGATTCTACATTCTGTGCTTACGTGTGGAAATAGAACATGTTCTACGCACACGTTGATGAATGAGGGCCCTGGACTCTCCAATTTTTAATAAGCAGCAATTACTTGTTGGGCACAAGCCGGTTAATATTCCTCAATGGCAGAGGAGGGGAGTTCATACTCTGGAGGATATTTATGATAAGAACGGCCTCCGTGCGTTTCAGGACTTAAGAGAATTTTATGATCTTCCCGGCAAGTCCTTTTTTCTTTACCTTCAACTAAGGTCAGCGCTGAGGGCGCATGGCGTGCCGTGGGCTCAAGCTTTGCACCCACACCGCTTCCTCAGGCTCATAGTGGACAGGACGACCTCCAGAGGGTTTGTCTCAGACTTTTATACGCTCTTAATTCAATCCACGTATAAAAATGTATCATTGGATACAATCTGGCGGGTGGATATCCCGGAGTTGGACCCCGAGTTTGACTGGGATGATTGATTGATTGATTGAAAACTTTATTAACAGATTGCAGAATGGGTACAATACAGTACAGCTCAATACACACAATTGTTAAGGGGATGCAGACCAGAGAAAGACTTTCGTCTTGTTTACATCAGGGTCCCCCATTTTCAATTCATCAGGACATATATGACATACATGACATACAGATAGTCAGTACTGCTACATCTATACATTTATGACATACCAGATTTGCAAATACAGTACTGTTTGTGATACAGAAGGAGTCAAGAAAAGGGAGTATATACATTTGACGTAGAAACTGTACATTGGAGGAGGTTGGGTGGGGGGGGTTGGGTACACTGGGATATTGACAACCATACTGGGTAATTTACATTGGAGGTGGTTGGGGGGGGGGGGGGCACACTGTATAAACAAGCAAAACTGTACATTGAGGGGGGGGAGACTCTGTACAAACAAACAAAATTGTACATTGGACTATTGACAAAACCATACTAGGTAAATGACTGTACATTGGAGGGGGTTGGGTTAGGATATTTACAGGGGCCAGTGTTGAATTGCAGTCTCCCGTAGGTGTCTCTTGAGAGAGGTTTTGAAAGTGGGTAGTGATCCACATTCCTTTACAGCTTTGGGTAGGGCGTTCCACATTGATGTGGCATAATTGCGAAACGTGTTTAGTCCCTTATTTGAGCCGAATCTGGGTTTAACATGATTTGTGGAGCTCCCTCTGGTGTTGTGATCGTGGTATTCACTGACCTTTGGGAAGTATTTTGCCATGTACATGGGTACCTTGGTCGTGTAGTGTATCTTGTAGACCAGGCCCATTGCAAGTTGCTGTACTCTGTCATCTACTCTAAGCCATCCTAGGTTGTCAAAGTGGGCAGGGGTGAGGTGGGTTCTAGGAGTAAGGTCAAGCAGTAGTCTGACCAGTTTGTTTTGAGATGTTTGTAATTTTGTTTTTAGCGCCTTTGAGGTGCTTTGGTACCATGAGGTGCAAGCATAGTCGTAGTACCCCTGAATGAGTGCTCCTGCCAGAGTCTTCAGGGTATTCTTGTTTACCAGAGAGGAGATCCGGTACAAGAATCGAGTTCGTTGGTTGACTTTTTTTATTACATTGGATGCCATTTTGTCACAGGAGAGATTAGCCTCTAGGATGGAACCCAGGTAGGTAATTTCATCTTTCCTTGTGACAATATTGTCACCCACTGTAACTGAGAAGCCGTCGGTCTTGCTGAGTTTGTTATTTGAACCGAAGAGAATGGACTCTGTTTTGCCCATGTGTAATGATAGTTTGTTATCAGCGAGCCATATGCAGATTCTGCCTAGTTCCGAGCTGAGGGTTTTTTCAACCTGTAACTTGTTCTTGTCAGAGACCAGCAGGGCTGAGTCGTCCGCAAACAGGAACAAGTTGCAGTCACAAGCTGACGACATGTCATTTGCATAAATTAGGAACAGTAGCGGTCCTAGTATGCTTCCTTGTGGAACACCACAGCTCACTGTGAGAGGGGGGGATAGGGTACCGTTTACCTCCACCATCTGTTCCCTCCCCTCAAGGTAGGATTGCATCCAGCTCACTGATAGACTATCAAAACCATGATGTTTGGGCAAATGTGGCATTATCTTCCCGCAACCCCAATCACCAGCAAATTAATTTTAATTATATTCATAGGACCTATCTTACACCTAGGAAGCTATTTGCTATGGGACTGATAACCGACTCTCGGTGCACTTTGTGCTCTCAAAAGGCCACTGGCACTTATATGCATATGTATTGGGATTGCCCACCAGTGGCCCGCTTCTGGAGGTCAATAACGGACAAACTTTCAGATCTGTGTGGCTTAACTATCCCATTCACAGCTGTTACGCTACTCCTGAACGATATAACGACACTACCTGCGTCCGTTCAACTAAAAAGGGTTGTCCTAGCGGGTGTCACAGCAGCGAAGAAGCTAATAGCAATGAGATGGAAGGAGCCTGAGAAGCTTACAGTGATTAACTGGTCCCTACGCTTAGTTGTCAGGCCAGTGATGCTACACATTGTATGACGTTATGCTTTAGCACATTTACCCCCGATATGTTTGGATGGATGCCATCGGGTCTGTAATGGTCTTTCCTGGACCAGAGCAGATCAAAGTTATTTATATAGCAAAGTCCTGTAGCAGTACAATAGGCCTGCAGCCACTGGTGCAACCAGAACAGACGGCTAAATCGTTCAGATCCACGACCTATGGATGGAATGGGGCCGGACACAATGCATATTTTGCCCAGGCTCTCAATAGTGAGTATGAGAGATTCAAAGTCAGATTGGAGTTTAGCGGATTGTCTAGCCATTATGTCATTTGCTCCGATATGAATGATAACGGTGTGGGCGGAGGGATATCCGTAGATGATTTCAGGAGTACACTCTAGTAAGTCAGTAACCTTTAAACCGGAAAAACAATATGTAATGCCGTGTGGTATTTGCAAAAACCTGGTGATGGAATCTCCGATGAGTAGGATCTCTGGCTGTTCATGGATGCATCCCCCGTCGTAGATGGCCAGGTTTCTATGGTGAAAAGCCACGGGAGTAGCGTCTGTAGACGGTTTGTCGGGCAGCAGCGCCGTGTGGAGGGGCTCGTTCACAGCGGCATTTCCATCGATAACACTCGCCGTTTGAATGACCGTAGTGGCATGGGCTGTAGAGCACCGCAGGCGAGGACGTTTCATCCTCGGGGAGTCGGACCCATCACCCGAGCCTGGGGAGTTTGGCGATGCGAGAGCACATATGGCAGAGCGCTTTCTGCTCTGGGGCGCAGCTCTACTTCCATGGCCGAGCCGTGAGCTGGAGAGGGCCGTCCTGGCAGCTTCGCTTGGAGCCTGGCTAGTAGCTAGCATCGGAAAGTCATTGAGCAAGGCTACAGCACTAGCAGCAGAAGACTGAAGCGAGGGAGAGCCCAGGAGGCCGGGATCATTACACAGAGGATTGAATCGGTTGGATAGTTGAGGTGAATCAACGGGATCGTAGAGAGGAAGGTAGAGCTTCCTTCGGCCCCTCACCACTGTCGCCCAGGAGGGACTACTGGAGCAGCCCGCATCCGCTTGCTCCATGCTAGCCAGCCTGGACATGATCGCCGTTTGACGCTTGAGAAGATCCATTACTAGCATCTCAATGGACTTCAGTTCCGTTCGTATTTCTGCGACATCCGACGTCGGAGCCATTTCCTCTGGAGAGTTAAACACTGTGAGTACTGTAGCGTGTAGCTGTAGCTATGGTAACAACAAGCTTCGATAGCTTAGGTCACGTCCAGTAAAAAGTCACATAAAACCAATAAATCCAACAGCATAAACGATAAGAGCAAAAGTCACAGTGATCAGTTAAGATCAATGGTTAAAAAATGGTAGAAAGAAAGAAAACGTTTATAATTCCGTGATCGTCAGTAAATGCTGTATGTAGTATGGGTGATATATTGATCAGAGCAGTTTGCATGAATAATAATAAACACTCACGCTGAAAATGACGTCAGCGTCCTCTTACCGTTCGCCGATGAGACTGGAGGAAAAAGATCCCACTTATTTGACGGTGATCTCCTAGATCCATTTCCGGTTTGTATAATCATAATAAACGCCCAAATCATATCGATTATTGAGTTATGGCAGCGATCCATATACACGATGTGTGTCTAGAGTCCCGCAACAATATGTGAGTGCCGGACGCATTTGCCCGGTGCACCGAGATCACAAGAGATCCATTTCCGGTAGTAACTCGCCGATCATCCACCAGGCGGCAGTATTGAAGCGTTGCAGAGTTGTGCAGGCTCCCACTGCATCAGACCAGGCTCCGTGAGGGCATTCTGAATACCATGGCGAAAAAATTAAATATGATCTCAATAACGTTGTACGCCGTGGAATGGCAGAATTAGCATGACCTTGAAACACGTTGTACGACGGTTTTGGCGCAGGATGTGTTAATTGCTTGCCTGGGTAAATAAAGGTTAAATAAAATGTAAAAGAAAATATATGTAGTGTACGCCTCAGCTTGGCGAGACAACTGGGAACCTGAGTGTACCAACTTGTGGAAGAATCCCAGGGTCTTTGACAGAGAAAGGTTTTTGAGAAGCTCTGGCCTAAAGAAGGTTACCTTTGTGTCCTCCGTGGCATCCCCAGTAGAGGGCAGTGTTTCCTGCCTTGTCCAGTCCATTAATGCCCACCTTCATCTCCAGACACTCCCTCAGCCAGCTCAGATTACCTGACACACACACACACACACACGGTTCTCAACTTGAACTGATAAGAGATTTTGTCGACTAAGTTGAATAGTTCATTTAACTGACAAATCTTAAAAATTGTGTTTGCTGCATTCTTATTTTTCTGCAAATGAGTGGAATCTTGCAGATGGACAACTGGAAATCTATTTGTGGCGGGTCAATCTGTTGTGATGGTCAATCTGATGTTGTGATGGTCAATCTGATGTTGTGATGGATGGGTCAATGTGATGATGTGATAATCTGATGATATGATGGTCAATCTGATGTGATGGTCAATCTGATGTTGTGATGGTCAATCTGATGTTGTGATGGTCAATCTGATGTTGTGATGGTCAATCTGATGTTGTGATGAGTCAATCTGATGTTGTGATGGTCAATGGGTCAATTTGATGTTGTGATGGTCAATATGATGTTGTGATTAGTCAATCTGATGTTGTGATGGTCAATCTGATGTTGTGATGGTCAATGGGTCAATCTGTTGATGTGATTGTCAATCTGATGTTGTGATGGGTCAATAAATGAATGGGTATGTATGGTAAACACTGCCAACCAACAGATATAATGTGCAGGACACTGACTGAGCTCACCTCGCTTGGCCGCCTCGTGCATTGGGTTGTCAATGGACTCCGCTTGTTCCGCCACTGTGAGAGAAACCCAACGACAAAAACACATAAATGACCCTGACGAAGACGGACCCAAGTTGGCTGCAATGTGAAGGTCTAGTTCCTTTTTAAATACAGTACGTTCATGCTATCTTAGTCTAGTTTTAGAACAGAGCAGTTGCAGAATAGAGAAGTATTAAAGGTCAAAAATATAAAGTGATGCATTTTCCTTTCAAAGAATGTTAGGTCACATTATACTTCCTTTGTTATCTTAATTGTGGGTTATTTTGTGGGCGATTCCACAAAAGATACGAGGAAGAATAATAAAATCGATAATGCCCCAAATGCATTATATTGATGATCAAATACAGTTTGATAGGAATCTGCGCGAGATAAACATTTTCAAATGGACGTGCTTCTAGAAGTTACTACTGATCATCTGATGTTGACCGGATGGGGGGGGGGGGGGTCGTTTATAATTCCGTGGCCAACGTTAGATGATTCATCTAGTGTGGGTGATATGATCATTAGAGCAGTTAGTATCGAACACGTTAAAAAATAACGCTGAATCTTACCGTAGCTTCCTCATAGAGTTGGGCAATGAGCGTGGAACAGAAATATTCCTATTATGGGATGTAGAAATATACGATCCATTTCCAGGTTGTATAATAGTATATACGTCCAAATCATGTTGTTTATCGAGTTATTGGTAACGGATTGCTATCCGTTGTGTCTAGCTCGAGTCCTGGGACTATTACCGAGTGATCAGACCGAATTGAAATGAGCACCAGCTTCCATTTCCTGTTTCCGCTCTGGGCGATCCGCCGATCGGCCACCAGATGGCGCTCTTGACGACGGTCATTTTTGTACATGGTAAAAAAAACTGACCTGATCTCATGTAACCTATCAAATGCAATGAACAAGGTCCAACACTGGTTGCAAAACTCATGCCTACTGCTAAATACAAAAAAAACGGTATGCATGATGTTCAGGAAACGACCAGTCAGAATCACAAGATCTAATGTGTTTCTGGGGGGGGGGGGGGGGTTACTGGAATTGGTTTCCCATTTCAAGTACCTCGGCATCATCTTGGACTCGAACCTATCCTTTAAGAAACATGTCAAAAAAGTTAAACGCACAATACATTTTAATTTAGTTAATTTTAGACAAATCCGGCCTTTTTTAACAGTCGATGCTGCAAAAACGTATCTTCATTGCATGATATTCTCACATATTGAATACTGCTTCACAAACTGGTCATTTGCTGGTGTCACTGTCATGAAACACATTGAACAGCTTTATCATAGAGCCATCAAGGTATTTGCAAGGAAACCATTGTCAAAGTCTTAAAAAGCTCTTGTTTCATCTACAAATGCCTACATGGACTAGCTCCCCCTCCTGTACAGGAATTCATCTACAAAAAAAGAAACATTGGACTCTGCACCAGGTCAGACACCAGAGTCCAAAAAGAAGAAGAAGTCCAACCAGTCATGTGAACACATGTGACATGCTGTTATGTATTTGTAATTTTTTTTTACTGTTTTTATGTGTCCTGTTTTTATGTATTTGTACATTTCTTACTGTTTTTATGAGTCCTGTTTTTATGTTTGGGGACAACGGATGGAAATTAGCCTCGTGCTAAATCCGGCAATTTTTACACTCCACAGTGTTCATTAATTTTGCATTGTCCCGTCCAAATAAACGAATAAAAAAAAATTGAACCATTGGAGAGTTGAGAGGGGATCAACAGTAGATCTCAAGTCTCCGGGGGAGAAATATGATTTCGATCACAGATTTTTGAAATATTGATATCAAAGACGTGGTACAGCGTCTTTGGCAGAATGAGCATGGCGGGGAAAGACGTGCTACGGCGTTTTTGGCGACCATAGTGTTAAAAGGTGAGGTTAGCTTTCAAAAATATCATTTATTCAAGGGGGGCCGATGGGCGTGGGGTGGGGCTCTCGGGGGCATGGGGAATAGCGGGCTTGGCTCGGTGGGGGGGTCCCCTATCCTTTCCTCTACTGGGCCTGGCCCAATTGATTCAAGGGACCCGTGTCGATGGGGGCCCGGCTACGGGCGCAGCGGCCTAAGATATGGGGGCGCCAATGGGCTCAACTCGGGGGGGGGGGGGGGGGGGGGGGGAGTCGGGGGTCAGCGTTTATGCGGTTTGACCCGGGAGAGTGGGATCCCGTGGGTTGTGGGTTGGTTGTGCGTGGGGTGGGGGCTTGGTGGCATGGGAGGTAGCGGGCTTGGCTCGTTGGGGGAGTATGCCCTCGCCCCTCTACTGGGTCGGGCCCAATCAGATTCAAGATGCTGGTGTCGCTGAGTGCTGGACCCCGCGTGGGACGGACCTGGGATGCGGGGGAGCCCGGTTCTAGGGGGGGGGGAGGGTGGGGGGGGGGGGGGGTTCCTCTTGCGGGGGTCTGGGAGGATGAGCGCAGCCGAGTTCAAGGGGCCTACATCATTGTACTGTTGTGTTATTGATGTTATTGTATATGTTGTGTTGTATGTCTATAAATGTTCAATAAAAATTTAAGTAAAAAAAAATATATATATATATATCATTTATTCAAATAGAATTTCCAAAATGATACTCATTTTCAGTCACATTAATAACAAAGGGCATTTTGAGTTTCATATACTATTGAAACAAGGATTTTCTTAGCTTTCTAAAGACATCACATCATCTTTGTAGCCAAAATAAACAAGACATGTGACTGAACTGTGTAAAGAAAAGTGTCCCAGTTTTGTAGCCTTTTTGACTTTACATGCCTATATTAAACATTTAATGTTTTCAGAACTGTGCAAAAAATATATATATATATATCATGTGTCCCATTTCACTTGTTATATTTCCACATTTTAGTGTTCTTCAGTTCTTTTTTTTCATTCAGTGTGAGAAATCCAGTCTCTTTTGAGCTTTAACAAGTCCATCAAAGTCAGGTTGAATGTCTGAGGTGGAGATGCGAAGCACAGCTGACAGATGTTCATCAGTGAGAAAGGATCTGTACCTGGATTTGGTAAACGTCATGACTGAGAATGTCTGTTCACATATGTAGGTGGATCCAAAGAGAACCAACATCTTCTGAGCATGTCTCCTCATGTTTGGAAAGTTCTCCTCCTTGAGAGCAGAGTAGAACTCTAGTAGTGATGCTGACTTAAAGTGCTCTTTCAGTAGTTAATCAGACTGCAGGTCAATGAGTTCAAGCTGAACAACTATCAACACTGCAGGTAAAGGGAGAGGAAACCAGCTGCATTTCATCCTCAACCTTTTTGAAATCTTGAAAACCGGTGATCAGCTGATGGTTTGACTTCTTTCAGGGTTTTCATGTGTTTGAGATTGTTGCTGCCTAGTTGCCTTGAAATTAATTGCAACTTTGTCATGAAGGCTTTCACATGGCTATGCATTTCATGAGCAAAAATGCCCTTGCCCTGCAGTTGTGTGTTCAGTAGGGATGGGTACCGTTCACATTTGAACCGATACGGTACCGGTACCTGTGAATCGATACCGGTACCCAACGGTACCTTTTTTCTGTACTTTAGTCTCTAAAATGTAATCTACCTAAAAAAAATCCAAACTTCAAATAACCACACTTTCCTAGGTAAGCGTATATTGTGCGTGTGAACGTTGACATGAAAAGAAAAAAGCAAAAAAAAAAAGAATCACAATTAAAAAATATATACATTTATTTATTATTATAATTTTTTGAATTATCATGTAATCTTTTGCGGGCCGGTCAGAAACATCCCGCGGGCCGTATTTGGCCCCGCGGGCCGTACAATGCCCAGGTCTGGGCTAGCATATGTATGATTAGCAACAACACTGATTTTTATGGATTTTCAGTTTTTTTTTAATGTCAGATTAAAAAAAAATACAATCTTTTATTCAACTTCAGCACTGATCATATTCATTTTATAATTCTAACCCTTTAAAACACTTTGAATGCCATCCATGAGTTTTCTCGTGTTTACCCCCCGCGGGTTGAATGCCCACTCACGAGAATATTCGTTTTATTCGTTTTTTTATTTATTAGCGATCTGAAATCATATTGCATCAAGCAAGTCTACCGTTGGAGATCCAGTCACCCCAGGCGCTCAGATGTGAAAAAAGCGCCCCCTATCGTCTCCCAGATGGTAAATCACCCTTTTGGATTGGACTCAATGAAAATTGGTGAAAAAAACCCGCACTCCACATTTTACTTCTCACTCATGTAACCGGGGTCTACCAGAGTTCACTCTGGAGCCTCGGAGCCGCAGGGAATATGTGTTTTACTGTATACATGATGGATCAATCAAATGAGCGATTTTTTCGAATGGCAATAGGGAATTGGAATAAACCATTTGGATACCATCTGATCTCAGGTAAGGAATCTATGTTATCAGTATTAGGATAATCAGACTCGTTTTCACAGAGATATAGGTCGCTTTCACATATAGTTTTGGTGGACTCGGTGCGGTTCTGGTGGTGAAGTTGCAACATTGTTGCATTCTTCATTTGGTTCGCTTGCGCTCACATAGCAATCTGTAAGGCGCACCGAACTTTCTGAACAATGTCACACAGTCGAAAAGGGCGCTCGTCTATTGCAGGGGTTCCCAAACTTTTCAGGCTGGGACCCAGAAAATAAGGCGTCAGAGAGCCGCGGCTCAATGCACATCGTCAGGCTTTTTCTTTTGCCAGACGACCGATTTTTTAAGCCAAATATCACTTCAACCCTATTAAGTGGCCCCTGTAAATATCCTAACCCAACCCCCTCCAATGTACAGTCATTTACCTAGTATGGTCTTGTCAATAGTCCAATGTACAATTTTGTTTGTTTGTACAGTGTCTCCCCCCCCCCCCCTCAATGTACAGTTTTGCTTGTTTATACAGTGTGCCCCCCCCCCCCCCCCCAACCACCTCCAATGTAAATTACCCAGTATGGTTGTCAATATCCCAACGTACCCAACCCCCCCCACCCAACCTCCTCCAATGTACAGTTTCTACGTCAAATGTATATACTCCCTTTTCTTGACTCCTTCTGTATCACAAACAGTACTGTATTTGCAAATCTGGTATGTCATAAATGTATAGATGTAGCAGTACTGACTATCTGTATGTCATGTATGTCATATATGTCCTGATGAATTGAAAATGGGGGACCCTGATGTAAACAAGACGAAAGTCTTTCTCTGGTCTGCATCCCCTTAACAATTGTGTGTATTGAGCTGTACTGTATTGTACCCATTCTGCAATCTGTTAATAAAGTTTTCAATCAATCAATCAATCAAGTTAGTTCAAGTTAGTTATTCATTTATATGTGCTATTTATGAGAGGGCTAACTTGTTGCAAAATAATAATGATAATAATAATAATAGCCTCATTAAAATACTATTGTTGCTTCGGTTGTTTTCAGCGTTTTATGTGCATAATCTGTTATTTAGTTTGAAATGTTCGTTGAAATAAGTAGATTTTTCATTTTTGTTTATTTATTAAGTTAATATAAAACCATATAGTCACATTTTAGAATACAATAGAATAGAATTTTAGAATACAACTAGAAACACTGTCCTGGCCTGCTTCTAAGTTCAGTTCTAAATTATTTTTATTTTGGAAATCATCTCGCGGCCCTCCCGTGGCTGCTCGCGGCCCACCTTTGGGTGGCGACCCCGACTTTGGGAACCACTGGTCCATTGGACAGTGGAAATGTGTGTGGCTGCGAGCCCGTGTGTGCGCGCGCGCGCGTGTGTGTGTCTGTGTGTGGACTGCGAGCCCTCCAGATCAGCGGAGGCGAGTTTTGACGTGGCATTGATCCAATGCCGTGCGCCTCGGTAATAATATAATAAGCCGCGTTTTTTCTTCCTTCTTCCCAAGATGCACAGTTAGATATATAGATAGATATATAGATAGATAGATGCAGTGTGCTTGTTTTGCAGTGAATGCTGCGAGCAGTGGTAATAATATGCACACCCTATATTTGGTTCGCGTTTGGTCCGATGAAGCGAACCGAGAGTTTTTGGTCGGACCAGAGTTAGTGTGTTTGGTCCGCGGACCGAGTTCGACGCGCATTCACACAAACCCGAAAAACCGGACTATCGAATTCTGGTCCGATAGTCCGGACCAAACAGCCCCTGTGTGAAAGCGACCATAAGCTTTTATGTGATTGTGTGTTATCGCTGTTTGACTGTGCGCGCCGTCAGGAAATAGGAGACTCGATTTTCGGCTTGCCGCAAGAGCGTGCGTGCGTACACATATACTATCGATAATCTAGCGTTTATTTGAAAACTATTCATGACATGGCCGAACAATGACAACGTTCTAGAATATTCCAGTAAAAGGCGATTATCATGGAATGTGTTGTTGTTTTTTCCGTGAAATCAAGTGATTTTCAAAATGCTAGAAAAAAGGAAATGAAGCGATAAAAAAAACAATCTGCCATGACAATGTTGACTGGAAAATGAGTCTTTGATAAGCGATGGGCAGATTAGACACATAGCCATAATTTAAAACATAGATTAGGCGATATTAACGTTAACATTGGAGTGGATGTGGGCATTCAACGGACTAATAAGAAATTACACTTGGGCAGTCAAAGTGTTAAGTGTGTGTGATGGCATATATTTGCAATATATCAAATGCAAAGTAGATTTTTCTGGGGGGGGGTTATTACAGGATAGCATGTGACAATGATTAGCAACAACAGTTTTTTGTAAGGGTCCCGCCTCCACCAATCACATGCATCCCTTTGCTGCAACTGGAAACACCGGCCTGGCCTGCTTCTAAGTTCAGTGGCCTGATTTTTTATTTATTTTTTTTTAATCATCTGGCGACCACTTTGGGAACCCCTGATCTATAAGATCTTTCTCCTGGGTGCTGTGTGTCATCTATAAGATCTTTCTCCTGGGTGCTGTGTGTCATCTATAAGATCTTTCTCCTGGGTGCCGTGTGTCATCTATAAGATCTTTCTCCTGGGTGCTGTGTGTCATCTATAAGATCTTTCTCCTGGGTGCTGTGTGTCATCTATAAGATCTTTCTCCTGAGTGCTGTGTGTCATCTATAAGATCTTTCTCCTGGGTGCTGTGTGTCATCTATAAGATCTTTCTCCTGAGTGCTGTGTGTCATCTATAAGATCTTTCTCCTGAGTGCTGTGTGTCATCTATAAGATCTTTCTCCTGGGTGCTGTGTGTCATCTATAAGATCTTTCTCCTGGGTGCTGTGTGTCATCTATAAGATCTTTCTCCTGGGTGCTGTGTGTCATCTATAAGATCTTTCTCCTGGGTGCTGTGTGTCATCTATAAGATCTTTCTCCTGGGTGCTGTGTCATCTATAAGATCTTTCTCCTGGGTGCTGTGTGTCATCTATAAGATCTTTCTCCTGGGTGCTGTGTGTCATCTATAAGATCTTTCTCCTGAGTGCTGTGTGTCATCTATAAGATCTTTCTCCTGAGTGCTGTGTGTCATCTATAAGATATTTCTCCTGGGTGCTGTGTGTCATCTATAAGATCTTTCTCCTGGGTGCTGTGTCATCTATAAGATCTTTCTCCTGGGTGCTGTGTGTCATCTATAAGATCTTTCTCCTGGGTGCTGTGTCATCTATAAGATCTTTCTCCTGGGTGCTGTGTGTCATCTATAAGATCTTTCTCCTGGGTGCTGTGTGTCATCTATAAGATCTTTCTCCTGGGTGCTGTGTGTCATCTATAAGATCTTTCTCCTGGGTGCTGTGTGTCATCTATAAGATCTTTCTCCTGGGTGCTGTGTCATCTATAAGATCTTTCTCCTGGGTGCCGTGTGTCATCTATAAGATCTTTCTCCTGGGTGCTGTGTCATCTATAAGATCTTTCTCCTGGGTGCCGTGTGTCATCTATAAGATCTTTCTCCTGGGTGCTGTGTCATCTATAAGATCTTTCTCCTGGGTGCTGTGTCATCTATAAGATCTTTCTCCTGGGTGCTGTGTCATCTATAAGATCTTTCTCCTGGGTGCTGTGTGTCATCTATAAGATCTTTCTCCTGAGTGCTGTGTGTCATCTATAAGATCTTTCTCCTGGGTGCTGTGTGTCATCTATAAGATCTTTCTCCTGGGTGCTGTGTGTCATCTATAAGATCTTTCTCCTGAGTGCTGTGTGTCATCTATAAGATCTTTCTCCTGGGTGCTGTGTGTCATCTATAAGATCTTTCTCCTGGGTGCTGTGTCATCTATAAGATCTTTCTCCTGGGTGCTGTGTGTCATCTATAAGATCTTTCTCCTGGGTGCTGTGTGTCATCTATAAGATCTTTCTCCTGGGTGCTGTGTCATCTATAAGATCTTTCTCCTGGGTGCTGTGTCATCTATAAGATCTTTCTCCTGGGTGCTGTGTCATCTATAAGATCTTTCTCCTGGGTGCTGTGTCATCTATAAGATCTTTCTCCTGGGTGCTGTGTGTCATCTATAAGATCTTTCTCCTGGGTGCTGTGTGTCATCTATAAGATCTTTCTCCTGAGTGCTGTGTGTCATCTATAAGATCTTTCTCCTGGGTGCTGTGTCATCTATAAGATCTTTCTCCTGGGTGCTGTGTGTCATCTATAAGATCTTTCTCCTGGGTGCTGTGTCATCTATAAGATCTTTCTCCTGGGTGCTGTGTGTCATCTATAAGATCTTTCTCCTGGGTGCTGTGTGTCATCTATAAGATCTTTCTCCTGAGTGCTGTGTGTCATGTATAAGATCTTTCTCCTGGGTGCTGTGTCATCTATAAGATCTTTCTCCTGGGTGCTGTGTCATCTATAAGATCTTTCTCCTGGGTGCTGTGTGTCATCTATAAGATCTTTCTCCTGGGTGCTGTGTCATCTATAAGATCTTTCTCCTGGGTGCTGCGTCATCTATAAGATCTTTCTCCTGAGTGCTGTGTGTCATCTATAAGATCTTTCTCCTGGGTGCTGTGTGTCATCTATAAGATCTTTCTCCTGGGTGCTGTGTGTCATCTATAAGATCTTTCTCCTGAGTGCTGTGTGTCATCTATAAGATCTTTCGCCTGGGTGCTGTGTGTCATCTATAAGATCTTTCTCCTGAGTGCTGTGTGTCATCTATAAGATCTTTCTCCTGAGTGCTGTGTGTCATCTATAAGATCTTTCTCCTGGGTGCTGTGTGTCATCTATAAGATCTTTCTCCTGGGTGCTGTGTGTCATCTATAAGATCTTTCTCCTGGGTGCTGTGTGTCATCTATAAGATCTTTCTCCTGGGTGCTGTGTGTCATCTATAAGATCTTTCTCCTGGGTGCTGCGTGTCATCTATAAGATCTTTCTCCTGGGTGCTGTGTGTCATCTATAAGATCTTTCTCCTGAGTGCTGTGTGTCATCTATAAGATCTTTCTCCTGAGTGCTGTGTGTCATCTATAAGATCTTTCTCCTGGGTGCTGTGTGTCATCTATAAGATCTTTCTCCTGGGTGCTGTGTGTCATCTATAAGATCTTTCTCCTGGGTGCTGTGTGTCATCTATAAGATCTTTCTCCTGGGTGCTGTGTGTCATCTATAAGATCTTTCTCCTGGGTGCTGTGTGTCATCTATAAGATCTTTCTCCTGGGTGCTGTGTCATCTATAAGATCTTTCTCCTGGGTGCTGTGTCATCTATAAGATCTTTCTCCTGGGTGCTGTGTCATCTATAAGATCTTTCTCCTGGGTGCTGTGTCATCTATAAGATCTTTCTCCTGAGTGCCGTGTGTCATCTATAAGATCTTTCTCCTGGGTGCTGTGTGTCATCTATAAGATCTTTCTCCTGGGTGCTGTGTGTCATCTATAAGATCTTTCTCCTGGGTGCTGTGTGTCATCTATAAGATCTTTCTCCTGGGTGCTGTGTGTCATCTATAAGATCTTTCTCCTAAGTGCTGTGTGTCATCTATAAGATCTTTCTCCTGGGTGCTGTGTGTCATCTATAAGATCTTTCTCCTAAGTGCTGTGTGTCATCTATAAGATCTTTCTCCTGGGTGCTGTGTGTCATCTATAAGATCTTTCTCCTGAGTGCTGTGTCATCTATAAGATCTTTCTCCTGGGTGCTGTGTCATCTATAAGATCTTTCTCCTGGGTGCTGCGTGTCATCTATAAAATCTTTCTCCTGGGTGCTGTGTCATCTATAAGATCTTTCTCCTGAGTGCTGTGTGTCATCTATAAGATCTTTCTCCTGAGTGCTGTGTGTCATCTATAAGATCTTTCTCCTGGGTGCTGCGTGTCATCTATAAGATCTTTCTCCTGGGTGCTGTGTCATCTATAAGATCTTTCTCCTGGGTGCTGTGTGTCATCTATAAGATCTTTCTCCTGAGTGCTGTGTGTCATCTATAAGATCTTTCTCCTGGGTGCTGTGTGTCATCTATAAGATCTTTCTCCTGGGTGCTGTGTGTCATCTATAAGATCTTTCTCCTGGGTGCTGCGTCATCTATAAGATCTTTCTCCTGGGTGCTGTGTGTCATCTATAAGATCTTTCTCCTGGGTGCTGTGTGTCATCTATAAGATCTTTCTCCTGGGTGCTGTGTGTCATCTATAAGATCTTTCTCCTGGGTGCTGTGTGTCATCTATAAGATCTTTCTCCTGGGTGCTGTGTGTCATCTATAAGATCTTTCTCCTGGGTGCTGTGTCATCTATAAGATCTTTCTCCTGGGTGCTGTGTCATCTATAAGATCTTTCTCCTGAGTGCTGTGTGTCATCTATAAGATCTTTCTCCTGGGTGCTGTGTGTCATCTATAAGATCTTTCTCCTGGGTGCTGTGTGTCATCTATAAGATCTTTCTCCTGAGTGCCGTGTGTCATCTATAAGATCTTTCTCCTGGGTGCTGTGTGTCATCTATAAGATCTTTCTCCTGGGTGCTGTGTGTCATCTATAAGATCTTTCTCCTGGGTGCTGTGTGTCATCTATAAGATCTTTCTCCTGGGTGCTGTGTGTCATCTATAAGATCTTTCTCCTGAGTGCTGTGTGTCATCTATAAGATCTTTCTCCTGGGTGCTGTGTGTCATCTATAAGATCTTTCTCCTGGGTGCCGTGTGTCATCTATAAGATGCATTCTTAGACCAGAGGGATGACATGTATGAATTCTTAGACCAGAGGGATGACATTAGGGCTGCACGATTTTGGGAAATAATCTAATTGCGATTTTTCGGACAGATATTGCGATTCAGATTAAATTTGCGATTATAATAAAAAATTATTTAAGCAGCCCCACAGAGGTTTATTGTAAAATGGGGCTCTCATCTGGCCTACGCATGGGTCTTTTCGGGACACAGAGCCTGACAATTTTTCTTTTTACCTGGGAATCGATACCGGTACCCAACGGTACCTTTTTTCTGTACTTTACTCTCCCTTTCTGAGGTCTAAACTTCACAACACACAATCTAATCAAACTTCCCTCTCCCAAACCGATCTTGTATCTCAATGGGACTTCCTGGTTAAACAAATGATTTTTTTTTTTTTTTTTGATAATTGCATCATTCCAAATCACGATTTCGATTTAAAATCGATTAATCGTGCAGCCCTAGATGACATCATGTATGAATTCTTAGACCAGAGGGATGACATGTATGAATTCTTAGACCAGAGGGATGACATGTATGAATTCTTAGACCAGAGGGATGACATTGCAGTGCTCATACTGGGACTGGAAAGGGTGAAGATGGTGCATCAATAAATAAACGTCCTCTACTCACCATAGTTACTTGGGATCAGGCCGGTCCTCCCCCTGCATGTCCCCTTCCACCAATTACTGTCACTCTGAGGATGACAGACAGGCAGTGAGAGAGAGCCAATCACAATGCGGAAATCATTTGCTTTCTCGCAATCCAGAGTCACTGACGAAGTGGAAGGGAGAGACGGAGAGAAAAGAAAATGAGAGAAACAAGATGGAGGGAAAAAAAGAAAGCAAAAAGGGAGAAGAGAACGAGACAAGAGACTAGAGCAGGAACCAAGCAGAGAAGGACTTGGGAAGACAAGAGACTAGAGCAGGAACCAAGCAGAGAGCGACTTGGGAAGACAAGAGACTAGAGCAGGAACCAAGCAGAGAGCGACTTGGGAAGACAAGAGACTAGAGCAGGAACCAAGCAGAGAGCGACTTGGGAAGACAAGAGACTAGAGCAGGAACCAAGCAGAGAGCGACTTGGGAAGACAAGAGACTAGAGCAGGAACCAAGCAGAGAGCGACTTGGGAAGACAAGAGACTAGAGCAGGAACCAAGCAGAGAGCGACTTGGGAAGACAAGAGACTAGAGCAGGAACCAAGCAGAGAGCGACTTGGGAAGACAAGAGACTAGAGCAGGAACCAAGCAGAGAGCGACTTGGGAAGACAAGAGACTAGAGCAGGAACCAAGCAGAGAGCGACTTGGGAAGACAAGAGACTAGAGCAGGAACCAAGCAGAGAGCGACTTGGGAAGACAAGAGACTAGAGCAGGAACCAAGCAGAGAACGACTTGGGAAGACAAGAGACTAGAGCAGGAACCAAGCAGAGAGCGACTTGGGAAGACAAGAGACTAGAGCAGGAACCAAGCAGAGAGCGACTTGGGAAGACAAGAGACTAGAGCAGGAACCAAGCAGAGAACGACTTGGGAAGACAAGAGACTAGAGCAGGAACCAAGCAGAGAGCGACTTGGGAAGACAAGAGACTAGAGCAGGAACCAAGCAGAGAGCGACTTGGGAAGACAAGAGACTAGAGCAGGAACCAAGCAGAGAGCGACTTGGGAAGACAAGAGACTAGAGCAGGAACCAAGCAGAGAGCGACTTGGGAAGACAAGAGACTAGAGCAGGAACCAAGCAGAGAGCGACTTGGGAAGACAAGCTAACCCCCCCCCCCCCCCCCTCCACAAGACATTCTGTTTCCATAGTAACATCACAGTGAAATAGGTCAATTAAGTCTAGTTATTAATACCCAGCATTATCGGCCATCACACGTGTTAATTCACTTCTAGTGAAGAGATTATGAACATCCTTATAATAATAATACACATCCTTGTATGCATCCCTCAAGTCAGGTGTTATCAATCAGTGACAATCAAACCGTAAACAAAGAGGATGTTAGATCTTAATATGAAAACCGATGTGATTTAATGTTCTATGCCTTCTATTTAGTTGCCGTCTATTTTATGCTCATTTTATGCCTAATTCTACGTCGGCACTTTATGCATTGCTCTTGATCTGCCAATTTTGTGCACATTTTATACCCATGTCTTTTTCTACTGCTGTGAAGCACGTTGAGACGCAATTATTGTATGAAAAGGTGTTATACAAATACAGTTTATTATTATTATTATTATTATTATTATTATTATTATCAAAGTTAGTACAAAGTGAAGGGGCAGAGAGAGAAGGCGGAAGCAGGCAGCGCAGCGGTCTAACTTACCGTGTCAGAGATGTACAGGATGTCACCTTCTTCAAAGTACAGCTCGTCAGGCTGTGGACACAACAAGCCACAGGGTGAGTCAGGCCCGAGACGCAGTTCCAGAAGCAGGCAGAGGCAGAGTTAAAGTTTATTTCAAATATGCAACATAACAAACAAACATCAAGTACATATATAGCCTTAAGCCGTTCAAATAATAAATGTATAAAAAAAAAAAAAAAAAAAAAGTCAAACTACATTTTTTGTGTGCGTCATTTACATCTTTGAAAAGGAGTGGGAAGAAGCATACACTTATTTAATCCCAAACCTTATAATATTATTTTTTGTTTTCCCTTATAATGAGTTAACTTATTTTTATATGTTTTATATTTATTGTCCCGCTTCTTTTGTTTTCAATCTTATAAATTCCCTATAAAGAGTATTTTTCTAGGCGGCTGAGTGGTGCAGTGGGCAAGGCGCTCACCACTAACGCAGGATATGCTGGGTTCGAGCCCAGCTCTCGGCGTTGCTACCGGCTTGGCTGGTCGTTTATACTAACACAATTGGCAGTATTAGAGGGTGGGAAAGCCGGTGGGTGGGGATTGGACGTTGTGGACATGGACCATCAGGGTGAGTCAGGCCTGAGACATGGAGCATCAGGGTGAGTCAGGCTGAGACATGGAGCATCAGGGTGAGTCAGGCCTGAGACATGGACCATCAGGGTGAGTCAGGCCTGAGACATGGAGCATCAGGGTGAGTCAGGCCTGAGACATGGAGCATCAGGGTGAGTCAGGCCTGAGACATGGACCATCAGGGTGAGTCAGGCTGAGACATGGACCATCAGGGTGAGTCAGGCCTGAGACATGGAGCATCAGGGTGAGTCAGGCCTGAGACATGGACCATCAGGGTGAGTCAGGCCTGAGACATGGAGCATCAGGGTGAGTCAGGCTGAGACATGGACCATCAGGGTGAGTCAGGCTGAGACATGGAGCATCAGGGTGAGTCAGGCCTGAGACATGGAGCATCAGGGTGAGTCAGGCTGAGACATGGACCATCAGGGTGAGTCAGGCCTGAGACATGGAGCATCAGGGTGAGTCAGGCCTGAGACATGGAGCATCAGGGTGAGTCAGGCCTGAGACAGAGTTCCATCAGGGTGAGTCAGGCCTGAGACATGGAGCATCAGGGTGAGTCAGGCTGAGACATGGACCATCAGGGTGAGTCAGGCCTGAGACATGGACCATCAGGGTGAGTCAGGCCTGAGACATGGAGCATCAGGGTGAGTCAGGCCTGAGACATGGAGCATCAGGGTGAGTCAGGCCTGAGACAGAGTTCCATCAGGGTGAGTCAGGCCTGAGACAGAGTTCCATCAGGGTGAGTCAGGCCTGAGACAGAGCTCCATCAGGGTGAGTCAGGCTGAGACATGGAGCATCAGGGTGAGTCAGGCCTGAGACAGAGCTCCATCAGGGTGAGTCAGGCTGAGACATGGACCATCAGGGTGAGTCAGGCCTGAGACATGGAGCATCAGGGTGAGTCAGGCTGAGACATGGACCATCAGGGTGAGTCAGGCCTGAGACATGGAGCATCAGGGTGAGTCAGGCTGAGACATGGAGCATCAGGGTGAGTCAGGCCTGAGACAGAGTTCCATCAGGGTGAGTCAGGCCTGAGACATGGAGCATCAGGGTGAGTCAGGCCTGAGACATGGAGCTCCATCAGGGTGAGTCAGGCCTGAGACAGAGTTCCATCAGGGTGAGTCAGGCTGAGACAGAGTTCCATCAGGGTGAGTCAGGCCTGAGACATGGACCATCAGGGTGAGTCAGGCCTGAGACAGAGCTCCATCAGGGTGAGTCAGGCTGAGACATGGAGCATCAGGGTGAGTCAGGCCTGAGACATGGACCATCAGGGTGAGTCAGGCCTGAGACATGGACCATCAGGGTGAGTCAGGCCTGAGACATGGAGCATCAGGGTGAGTCAGGCCTGAGACATGGACCATCAGGGTGAGTCAGGCCTGAGACATGGAGCATCAGGGTGAGTCAGGCCTGAGACAGAGCTCCATCAGGGTGAGTCAGGCCTGAGACATGGAGCATCAGGGTGAGTCAGGCCTGAGACATGGAGCATCAGGGTGAGTCAGGCCTGAGACATGGAGCATCAGGGTGAGTCAGGCCTGAGACATGGACCATCAGGGTGAGTCAGGCCTGAGACAGAGTTCCATCAGGGTGAGTCAGGCCTGAGACAGAGTTCCATCAGGGTGAGTCAGGCTGAGACATGGAGCATCAGGGTGAGTCAGGCTGAGACATGGAGCATCAGGGTGAGTCAGGCCTGAGACATGGAGCATCAGGGTGAGTCAGGCTGAGACATGGAGCATCAGGGTGAGTCAGGCCTGAGACATGGAGCATCAGGGTGAGTCAGGCTGAGACATGGAGCATCAGGGTGAGTCAGGCCTGAGACATGGACCATCAGGGTGAGTCAGGCTGAGACATGGAGCATCAGGGTGAGTCAGGCCTGAGACATGGACCATCAGGGTGAGTCAGGCCTGAGACAGAGTTCCATCAGGGTGAGTCAGGCCTGAGACATGGAGCATCAGGGTGAGTCAGGCCTGAGACAGAGCTCCAGAAGCAGGTCAAGGCCAAGTTAAACCACCGTCACAATATCTCACACATTTCCAGGGCCCTATTCCCCGTACCTGGTTCAACTAAGTTGATCAAAAGTCCCATTATCCAGATTCAATTAACCCGATGTTTGAATCCGGGCTTTCCCTGTTCCTCGAACGCTGATTCAGTCTCGTTAATTCAAACCAGACTTGATACTCAGGATAATTGCGTGCGGCCGCCTCACCTGAAAAGACAGCAGGTGCGCAGAAATCCTGATTTTCTAACGGCATTGATTGATTAACAGATTGCAGAATGGGTACAATACAGTACGGGTCAATAGCCTCGCTGACAAGTTAAATGCATAATCTATAGGCTAATTTTAAATCCCTCATTACCCCAATCAATCAGATTATATTTCTTTAAATGTGCCTGCTGGCAGTAGGCTTAATGGAATGAATAATCGAATGAGATCTTGCTAGGGAAAATAATTAGTTAAACTATTTCTGAATAAGTAGACAAAAACAAGCCCAAAGAGTATCTAATTGATACGCATTAATAGATACTATATATATAATATATAAATACATGGTTCCCAAAGTTTTCAAGGCGCGACCCCCGAAATAATGTGTCAGAGAGGCTTGGAGGGAGACTATACAGTTTCACTATTAATCAGGTTTTAATCTGTTTTGGACATCATCCATACATGCATTGAATTGATTAACCTTTGGTTTATACCAGTGACACCAGTCATGTTAATCACCTTCTTGTTCATCATCAGATAACACTAACAGTGCTTAAACAGATAAATGCATTTTCTCAAATTCATCAAAACGTCAAAGGCTTGCAATTGCTCATTCATTTTCTCAAGTCACGTCCACGTCATCAAATCAAACAGTGCATCTCCTCAAACATTTTAATCCCAGTTACAATATCACAATAACGTGTGAGTGACAATTCAACAATGCACATATTCCGATCCGTCGTAATTCATATCCACAATCCACGCATGAAGACGCTTCAATTTATGCTTGAATGAAAAAATTCGGGCGCTCAGTTAAGCAAATACATCAACAGCGGAGAATATGAAACTAAATCAGAGCCAAACGCCCATTCATTAAAAATATCCCCGCGAGATTCACATTTGCAATATTCCGTTATTAAAATAACCACATAGTGTGTGTGTCGCGACGCGCAAGCGCCGTATCCGTATATGACGTGCATTATTTAGGACAAAGTAAATCTATAGGCTGAATATGATTTATTAATCAGCATTTTATTTATATTATTTTACATTTCAAAAGCCCCCTCTAGAAAAACGAAGCACAAAAACATAATTCAGAATGGTATAATGGGATCTAAACTGTGAGGATTATTTCAGGAAGCGAGCTGCATTTCTTTGCGAGGGTGTGGCCATGCAGGTTATAGTCTATCGAGCTAACTGAACTAAACCCTGCCCTTGACCAGGTTCAAACTTTTCGATATGTTGCCATGGTGATTTAGACAATCCGACGTCGGGGAACGGAAAGGTCTGGCTTAAGTCAAGCTATGCTGAAAATGATCCGGCTAACTCAGTTAGCCAGGTACGAGAACAGGGCCCTGGTCACATTCCAAATATTTCAGAAGTAATTTTTACGAGAAATCTGACTTTTACACATTTTTACAACAAAATTGTGTATTCACACCATTCACTAGATCATAAAACCACTATGTGATACGAGGTACGTGATAAATATACCTGTAAAAAGTCATGTCTCCAAGATGAGTTAACCATAGTTATTACATGGCGTTTTCACATTCACCGAAATGCTTGATTGTGATTGGCCAATAGCCCCCGACAGCGGTGAATTATTTTTCGATAACTGACCGCTGCCATGGGCAACGCGCAATAGTCACAGGTGATTATTGCTTTTCGCAGCTGGAGCAATCAAGCCCACTGACACACACTGCATCAGTGCAATCAGACACACCTGCCGGCTGCCGGCGATAATAATAATCACTTTATTTGGGCTGACAGAGCCACAGAACAACTGCGTCTGCATTTGATCTCGTCTTGTCGATGGTGTAAAATGAATTAGGTATATTGTTAGTAAGTTAGCCATGTAATAAGCGGGATAATGTATAGCTATACTCTGTCATTGTCGCAAAATAATTGACCTTCACTGACGTTTAAAACACCTCGGCGAGGCGCCTCAGTGTTCTAAACTCCGTGTCGGTCAATTATTTTGCGACAATGACCTCGTAGCTATACATTATCCCTTACATAACAACCTGTATAGTGAAAGCCATGCCTCCAAGGAGTTAAACATTAATAACAACCTGTATAGTGAAAGCCATGCCTCCAAGAGGAGTTAAACACATTAATAACAATCTGTATAGTGAAAGCCATGCCTCAAAGAGGAGTTAAACATTAATAACAACCTGTATAGTGAAAGTCATGCCTCCAAGAGGAGTTAAACATTAATAACAACCTGTATAGTGAAAGTCATGCCTCCAAGAGGAGTTAAAAACATTAATAACAATCTGTATAGTCAAAGCCATGCCTCCAAGAGGAGCTAACCTCTTAAGCCTGAGCCATATTTTCAGAAAATTCGCCCAAAGGTACGAAATGTAAAAGTAAATGGAAGATTGCTCCACTTCTACAAGGACACATTTTCTTTTCCATCTTTGACGGTGAATAACACCATGCCAACATTGACCAGACATGAACAATTCAGCTCATTCAGCACCTTCTTGAGATCAAGTGTACAAGAAATATAAGCAAATGAATAAAGGGCAGAAAGGTAAAGAAACAATATATGTTGTATTTTAGTTTGTTCGACCTGTGAGATACTGTATAATAACGAAAATAACATTCAAAAATCATTTTCACGTCAGCCCCTCCAGCTTAGACAGGGGCTGGTGTGAGCTGGGTAGTGTAGTTTTATGAAATCTCGACATCCGTCAAAAGCCCTGAGGCTACGTTTAGACGGAGAGAGTCTGAACAGAAACCGCAAAAGTCGTCATACGGTTTCACTTTTAATTTTGCGTTTAGACTATCGTTTTGGGGGCGGCTACGTGGCGTAGTGGGCAAGGCGCTCGCCACAAAATCTGGAGACGCTGGGCTCGCCTGTTCGAGCCCAGCGCTCCACATTTGCTTTCAGTTTAGCTGGTCGTCCATACTAATACACATTGGCCGTATTAGGGGGTGGGAAACTGATGGGTGGGGATCGGGCGTTGTGGACAGCGACTCCTACAGGTCGGTTGGTGCGCCTGCGCAGTGGAATCAGGAAGTGTCGGGGGCAGCGTGAGCCTCCCACGCATTACTCCTCGAGTAAAAAAAAGATGCGACTGCTGTTACCTCGAGTATCGGAGGGGACTTGTGCTATGTATGACTTAGTCCACATTGCAGCCGGCTTGTGGGAGGCAAGAAACAGCGTTCGTGACAGGGGAGGGTTGAATTGGATGATACGAAAATTGGGATGGGAGAAAATATAGAAAATGGGAGAAAAAGTGGATAAAAAAAAAAAGACTATCGTTTTGGGATGGAATTCTCCGTGCAGACGAGGCTGTAACGACTCCAGACGACTGAGCCCCGCTGTCACACGATTGGCGCATATGTCACATGACGTGCTGTGAAGACCCGCCCTACTCTGCCTCTGATTCGCAGACTGTGGGTGGGGAATGTGATTGGACCAAAGCAGAGTCACTCACAGACAGTGGGTCCAGTCACGCCGCGGGACAGATTCTTGTGTATTTAAAAGTACTGCCAATGTAGCCTTCAGGTGATCGCCATGGATAGAATCAGACATGCTTTGTTTACGCTTCTAGGCTACTGACGCATGCCTGTGATGTAAGCAGTACACGCGACGAGAGCCTTGACAACCCTTTCGTCATCGTTTTATGCGGTTTGACAGTTTAGATGAGAGCGCAAAGGTTTATCGTTTCTAGGAATTCCACCCTGGAAGGTAGTCTCACTTTTTGGCGGTTTCACCCCGTATAAACGAAAGGCACATCCGAAAAAATATTGTTTGCGGATTCACCTGCTAGCGTTTCCGTCTAAACGGGGCCTAAGTCTCCTCTTTCTTAGGACTACAACGGTTTCATGATGGCTTCCTTTATTTGTGTCTAATTCATCCGGTTTCCGATCCAATGCGCTGAGATTTCTATAAACTCATATTTAGCTAATAACACTTCAAATCATTGGTAAACAAACACTCGTAGTGATGAAAATATACACTTTGCCTGCTGTTTTGATAGGGTTAGAGTCTTTACTCTTGGCTACATTTGAAAAAGAACCGTGTTAATCTATTTATGACGTAAAATAAATCTCGACCCGATACCGGGCCGGTCGGGCTTAACAAACACAAATGATCACAATACGCAGTGTCATCATAAGATGAAGAAAAGAAAACCTTACCGTTCTGGGGTCGAAGGTGAACATGGCTCGGAACACCTTGACTTGGCCTGGATGTGACGACAGAGACACAGGTTAGTTAGAATGAGCGTCAACACTGACTGCCTATTCATTCAAATCAAAAAGGTGCAAGTTGGTCTTGCACCAAGCGAAATGCAGTTCAGTCTGAGTAGGCACATTTTTACGAATCCTACTAGGACTTCCCCCCTTGTAGTCGATTGACTCATCTCACCCCGCCCTCTTTTCTTGGTCCTTGGTCCTGACAAACCGAGGAGGGAAGAGGCTTGGAATTAATTAATTAGTTGATCAATCGTTCGGCTTGGTCTTAGTCGACCTTAGTCTTAGATTTGTATGCTTTCCCCTGTGCTGAATGAGTACCTTCCTGAGAAAGGACATCACTGGTAAGCACAAGATTTAAAAAGAGGTGTAAAGGAATGTGAGGCTGTAAAGGAATGTGAATCCCTACCCCACATACCTAAAAAACAGATTCGGCTCAAACAAGGGACTAAATACGTTTCGCAATTATGCCACATCAATGTGGAACGCCCTACCCAAAGCTGTAAAGGAATGTGAATCCCTACCCACATTCAAAACCGCTCTTAAAGAGCACCTACGGGAGGCTGCAATTCGAAACTGGCCACCGTAAATGTCCAAACCCCCCCCCCTCCTAATAGACAGTCTCCTCCCCACCGCATGTATATATTCTCTCCCCGCCGTATGTATATTTCTAGCCCACCCACCCACCGCCTCCTAATGTACAGTCCCCTCCCCATCATATGTATATACTCTGTCAGGATCTATGGGTAACAGTACTGTATATTTGAATATCGTATATGTCACAAATGTAACAGTACTAAATACCTGTATGTCATGCATGTCCCTATGCCATAAATGTCATGTATGTTGTGTATGTCATAAATGTCACTATGAATTGAAAATGGGGGACCCTGATGTAAAGACAAAAGTCTTTCTCTGGTCTGCACCCCCTTAACAATTGTGTGTATTGAGTTTCAAGTTCAAGTTTCTTTAATAGTTGTCATACAGAAGTACAGAATACTTTCATACAAAATGCTTCTTACTGTTACGCTCCAGAGACTGTGCTAGACAAGATAGTATCAAATAACATAGTATAGCATGTAATTTAGAAGTAGAAAATGAGGTCACAGTGTTCAGTATAGACATATGTACAATGTTCGATGCAGAATAGACGTAACTGAGTTACCATATAATATACAATACACAATACTATGCAGTGTACTAATGTACAGTACTATATAGTGCAAAGCAGAAATGGGATGAGGTACAATTTAGGTACAATTTACAGTAAGGTGTACGAGTTGTAGTGCAATCCTTCATCAATAAATATAAAGTGTGGGGAGTGGGTGCTACAGTGTGTTTGTTTAAAGTGGGTGTGTGCTATAAAGTGTGTGGAGTGGGTGCTACAGTGTGTTTGTTTAAAGTGAGTGTGTGCGTGTGGATGTGTGTGCTATGTGCGTTTGATGGTTGTTGTTGTGTAGTGTTCATTGTTCGTTTAGCAGCCTGATGGCCTGGGGGTAGAAGCTTCTTCTGAGTCTTTCTGTGCTCGCCTTGAGACTCCGGTATCGCTTGCCTGACCGCAGCAGTTCAAAGAGGCAGTTGTTCGGGTGACTGGAGTCTTTAATGATTCTCTTAGCCTTGCCCTTGCAACGCTTGTTGTAAATGTTCTGGAGGGTGGGGAGCCCCCCTCCAATTGTGCGTTCGGCTGAACGTGTCACTCTTTGTAGTCTGCTTCGGTCTTGTGCAGTGCTATTCCCAAACCAGGAGGTGATGTTGCCAGTCAAGATGCTCTCTATTGTACATGAGTAGAAGTTCTTAAGGATCTTCTGACTGACTTGGAACTTCCTTAGGCGCCTGAGGAAGTAGAGGCGTTGTCGTGCCTTCTTCACAACACTGTCAATGTGTGTGGTCCATGTCAAGTCCTCGGATATGTGGGCTCCGAGGTACTTAAAGCTGTTGACTCTCTCAACCGGTGAGCCGTACTGTATTGTACCCATTCTGCAATCTGTTAAATAAAGTTTTCATTCATTCATTCATTCAGGTCCTTCTTCATTATTGCATGTCGAAAACAAATGAAATCAACAATTATCCTATGGCTATTAGTTGAGGAAGAATTTCTTTAGTCATGAACACAGCCCTAAATCAAACTGATAACTCAATCTGTATCACTTACAGTATGTAGAAAAATGTACATGCAATAAGGACCGATGTAGAAATAATTAATGTATCGTTCTAATTTCTTTTGAATGAATACTATTATTAACTTCAGTCCTCGCCATACATATCAAATATGCATTCCTTTTCAGAATTTTAACCCCTTAACACAGGGGTGTCAAACTCATTTTCACAGAGGGCCACATCAGCATTATGGTTGCCCTCAAAGGGCCAAAGACCGTATAAATGTTAATGTAATGTAAAATAAATGTCACAGTCAAGAGGGGCAGAACTAACAACTGTGAGCTGCAAAGAACACGTGGGACAGATGTAGCAGATGTTACAAAAATAAATGGCTGCACACAACCTTGCAGAGGCCATACATCCAACTAATGGAAAATAGTTTAATTAACTTTAATTAACAGATTACAGAATGGGTACAGTACAGTACAGCTCGATACACACAATTGTTAGGGGATGCAGAACAGAGAAAGACTTTCGATTTGTTTACATCAGGGTCCCCCATTTTCAATTCGTAATGAAATTGCTATTATGTGTCTGCATGAACACACAACTGTAACTGTATTCAAAAATAACAAAATAAGGGTTGTCTCAGTTCACAACTATATTGGTAAAGTTTTGGGTGGGACTTGTTTGCGTCCCTACAGCTTCTTATTCAATTGAGCGAGATGCTCGGTTATGTCACACAGCCAGTTTGCATCTGACAGTTCAGACAATATTTCTTCAACCCTTTGTTACCTATTCCGCCTGGATCTTTTTTGTATTTTGGGCTGTAAAATTGTCAAAGAATGTCTGAGGAGTAAGTGCTTTTGGCTTTTTTCCTTTGTTACTTCATCAATACCTCAGATGTTCAACATACATGTATGTGTAAGAATGTGTAATAACTAAGGCTGTCAAAGTTAAAGCTTTATTAACGCATTAACCCACAATTATTTTAACGCCGCTATTTTTTAACCCAAGATTAATGTTTAAAAAAAAAAAAAAAAATTACCAGAGCTCTTGGGGGCCACATCAAATGACGTGGCGGGCCACATTTGGCCCGCGGGCCATGAGTTTGACACCTATGCCTTAACACTTTCAGTGCCCAGCAGGGGGCGCACATTTAGTGCTTGAATGCCCACCATCCACTTCAATGTTAGCATTAATATCGCCTAATCTATGTTTTAAATTATGGCTATGTGTCTAATCTGCCCGTCGCATTATCAATGACTCATTTCCAGTCAACATTGTCGAAGCGGATTGTTTTTTTATCGGTTCATTTCCGCGCTGAAAATCGATTCTCTCAGTTCCTGATCGCTCTTACAGTCAAACAGCCATATCACATTATAGGGGAACAGCTTATATCTCTGTGAAAACGGGTCTGATTATCCTAAGACTGGTAAAATAGATTCCTTACCTGAGATCAGGTGGTATCCAAATGGATTATTCCAATTCCTGATCGCCATTCCAAAAATCTATCCTTTTATTGATCCCACGCGTATACTGTAAAACACATATTACACGCTGTGCTGAGGGTCCAGAATGAAGCTGATCGGCTCCGGTTACATGGGTGAGAAGTAAAATGTGGAGTTTTTTTTTCTGATCCATTTTCATCGAGTCCAATCCAAAATGGTGCATTATTACCATCTGGGAGACGATAGGGGGCGCTTTTTTCTAGGGATGCACGATAATTATCGGGCCGATATCAGCAATTATGACGTCATCCCGATAACGTTATTGATAGCTCCGATAATATATAATACATTTTTTGGTTAAAAGAAATCCGGTGTGGGTGGATTTGGATGAAGGGCTAACCCTCTCTGCCTATTGGGACATCATAATCAGGCTACCAACTTGAAGACGTGGTCATTTTTGGATTATCGAAGCTTTTGGACTGCACTAAGAAGATTTTGGATCCGTTTACCGCGCACAGGATCTACCAAAATGAACTGATAAGACACTTGGACACTTGGACTAATAATGCATTCAGTCATTTGGACGGAGTTGTTAAAACTCACTCCACTCAAATCAATAGTTATATTTCACTCTATTCAAATCAAATTTAAAGTGACGTGGCTGGGATAAATGGGCCAGTCAGTCAGCCAAAACAAATTCCTGGACCAAGGTCGAAACAGGGAGCTGCTGGAGTCGAAGGCCCTCTGGGAGATAAGAGTGGCGAGCGGCTTCCCCACCCGCAATCCCTACCTCCCCCACCCAGGACTTGGCTTGTGCACTCCCCCCCACCTTCCCCCCCTTCCTCTGCATTGGCGCTGCACTGTCGGCTGCTTCGTGTGAGGGATCACTCCCCCCCCCCCCTACAGCCCTGTAACAACCCCAACCCACTCCGCCCTCCTTCCGTAAATGGCGCTGCCTATGACGGCTGCCAGTCTGTTTGCGGTGGTGAATATGCATATGTTTGTCTCAAGGCTCTGTACCATTATTACTATCTAAAATGTAATAATTGTGGAATATTACTGTAATGAGCTGTATGTGTATGATCCAAGCGTCCTATGATCCTCATAGGAGCATAACAGAAAAAAGCATTCCATGTGAAGGTATTCTGTATCTTTGCATGTCAACTAATAAAGAAACTTGAATTTGAACTATTATAGCCTCCTCCCGTTTTGCCAGTACTGTGGTACGACTGACAGCATGTGGTTTAGGAACAGGGAGTTTTTCACAAATCCAGCGCTCCCTTTCTTGGCTGTGACGTAGTCACGTTACATTCGGAGGCAGACAGTCGATCAGCCAATTACATCCCACCGCTTGCACCCACCTCTTCTTCTTACCACCAATCAGAAGCTCTCGTTCGTTTATTTACCTCCGGATTGTCGGCCATTATTCTACTCGGAGCTCAGGCTAATAACGTTAGCTCCCCGCCAGCCACATTGACAAGTACCAGCACTTATACATTACTGGCAAATGTCTTGTTGCACTTGTGGCAACGAGCGTTGTCAGCATCGACTTTAGTAAAATAGACTCAGACTTTTGAACGTTTCGTTCTGTCCGCCATGATGAGAGCAGAGCTGTCTGTACTCCGCAGCACCCGTGTGTGTGTGAGCACAGCCCGCTCCTCGCGCAGGCAGAGACACCGAGGCAGGAGAGATATAGAAAACGGCCAACAAGATTAGTTTGCAACGTTTAAATTCCTCAAAAAAAACCTCCATAATTTCTCGAGTACCGATAGCAGTACCAATGACGTCGGAGCTTATAAATACTAAAAAAAAAAAATCAAAAGAAATCAAAAAAAAAATATATATATCAAGTTCAAGTTCAAGTTTCTTTAATAGTTGTCATACAGAAGTACAGAATACTTTTATACAAAATGCGTCTTACTGTTACGCTCCAGAGACTGTGCAAGACAAGATAAGTATGAAATAAAATAACATAGTATAGCATGTAAATTAGAAGTAAAAAAATGAGGTCACAGTGTTCAGTATAGACATATGTACAATGTTCGATGCAGAATAAACGTAACTGAGTTACCATATAATATACAATATACTATGCAGTGTACTAATATACAATACTATATAGTGCAAGGCAGAAATGGGATGAGGTGCAATTTAGGTACAATTTACAGTAGGTGTACGAGTTGTAGTGCAAATCCTTTATCAATAAATATAAAGTGTGTTTGTGTGATCTAAAGTGTGGAGAGTGGGTGCTGCAGTGTGTTGTTTGTTTAAGTGAGTGTGTGCGTGTGGGTGTGTGTGCTGTGTGCATTTGATGGTTGTTGCATAGTGTAGAGCTGCCGCGATTACCGCATTACCGCGGTATCGCAGTTACATCACGCCCACCGCAAGAGTAGGCTGAATACCGCATCACCGCTGTTTTTTTATAATAATAATAAAGTACCCTCCTCTCGTTGGGCTTGCGGCTCTGCAGATATACCCTACTCCTCTATCGAGGTTCCAAGCGACCCTATTGGGTACCAGAAAACTCACGTGAAACATTGCAGACCACTGATTGGTCAGAAGAGAGACGCGTCACACGTTGGGGCGTCCTGCAGTGTGTTACCACCAATCGGCAAGCGCGTATTAGTTTTTTACGTCCTGAATGTCACCAATTGATCAGAGCTCATCACAACACGGCTAATAACGTTAGCTTTAGCTCCCCGCCGGAGTGGACTACCATCGCTCCTCAGGAGTACTAAACGAGACATAATGATTTTACTGTCTGCAACGAATGTTATAATAAAAGCCCTTCGTTCTATACACTTGTCTGATTGAAAACTTTATTAACAGACCGCAGAATGGGACAACTCAGCACGCTCTGAGCAAAGAAAGGAACTGAGATATGAATTGAGTAGGCTATTGCTTGCCTTGCTATGGTCCGGTAAATACGCTGATGTTATTGAACGTGTAACTATATAACGTTAATGCCACAAAACGAATGCCTTTATTATAAAGTAGTAACTTTATAATAATAATAATAAGAAAGGGTCGGGGGGGTAACCACCCCTGCCCGCGACACCGAGTGAACGGCGCATGACCAGAGGGGAAACTTCGAATCCGTGTTTCACTTTCAATAACGAATGCGTGCTTGCCGAATCCCAAACAATATTCATGCTGCAAAGTCATCCTCTAAAGATAGACATTTAGACTAGAGGCAGGCTATATGCTATAAAGAGTAGACTACAAAAAAAATGCATTCAAACTTTTTTTTAAATTTTTTTTGTGTGCGTGCGGTAATAACCGCGGCGGTAGGAAATATTTCGCAAATTTGTGCGGTAAGGAAAACATCAATACCGCGGCAGCTCTAGCATAGTGTTTTTTTTTTTATCCACTTTTTCTCCCATTTTCTATATTTTCTCCCATCCCAATTTCGTATCATCCAATTCAACCCTCCCCTGTCACGAACGCTGTTTCTTGCCTCCCACAAGCCGGCTGCAATGTGGACTAAGTCATACATAGCACAAGTCCCCTCCGGTACTTGAGGTAACAGCAGTCGCATCTTTTCACCTGCGCAGCTCGATCTCTCAGTGGCGAGGAGTAACGCGTGGGAGGCTCACGCTGCCCCCGACACTTCCTGATTCTACTGCGCAGGCGCACCAACCGACCTGTAGGAGTCGCTGTCCACAACGCCCGATCCCCACCCATCAGTTTCCCACCCCCTAATACGGCCAATGTGTATTAGTATGAACGACCAGCTAAACTGAAAGCAATGTGGAGCGCTGGGATCGAACAGGCGATCCCAGCGTCTCCACATTTGTGGCGAGCGCCTTGCCCACTACGCCACGTAGCCGCAGCATAGTGTTTATTGTTCGTTTAGCAGCCTGATGGCCTGGGGATAGAAGCTTCTTCTGAGTCTTTCTGTGCTCGCCTTAAGACTCCGGTATCGCTTGCCTGACCGCAGCAGTTCAAAGAGGCAGTTGTTCGGGTGGCTGGAGTCCTTGATGATTCTCTTAGCCTTCCCCCTGCACCGCTTGTTGTAAATGTTCTGGAGGGTGGGAAGCCCCCCTGAAGTCTATGATAATGTTGCCGTCTCTCTGTCAACTAAGTCGGCACGAGACACGCACCGTTTGACAGCAATATGTGCGCGCACTGACAGTCGGCTAATTGACATTTCCTGTGAAAAAAAAAAAATCCTCTTCGTCCCGTTTGTGTCCCGGCAATGATTTCTGTTCGTCCCAAATCAATATTTAATCGTCCCCGGGACGACGGGACATCGTTAGTCTCGAGCCCTGACGCCAAAGTGAACCCAATACACAAACAAATATGGCTCAAGCATACGTTTTCGATACAATACAATCCACAAAGGGATGACACCGAAGCAGGTACCCATACCATACGATTTTGGGAAAACAAATGCTCGGAAGAATAAGATTGCTCTCCCAACACACACACACACACACACACACACACACACACACGTACTAACAACGTTAGTTAGGAACATAATCATTCATTCGCAATACACACAAGTAGGTCTACATATATACTGTACAACGAAGCACAGAGCTAAGAACGTTAGCTAAGCTAGCTTGCTCTCTCAGTCCGTCTAACAAACACACACACACACACACACACACAGTGCTTGCACTAACGTTAGACTGTCTTGACGCACACACATGGAAGAGTACCGTAATACACAAACGGATGAATGAACAAGGTCCTACTGCTAATTAACTAATTACGACGTACTGTATGTACCTAACACTTTCTTCGCCAGGCTTATGTACATCATTATACCATCCTCTGCCAGCTCTATTTGTCTATGGAGAAGTTCCCCTTCTTTGCAGGGCTATAACTTTTTAAATTGTATTGCTAAATTGACATTACTATGGCCCATTCAACATCAAGTATCTATTGTTCAGGGTGTAGCAACGTTATACTTTTTCATTCACATATTCATACTAAAATACGGTCTAAAGTATAAATATGTTTTTATTGTTTTCTCCAGCTTTCTGCAGAACGTGATTTATAGCCCTAAATGCATTATATTGATGATTGTATACAGTTTGATAGCGATCGGTGCGAGATAAAAAATTTCAAATGGACGTGCTTCTAGAAGTTACTACTTATCATCTGATGTTGACCGGATGGGGGGGGGGTCGTTTATAATTCCGTGGCCAACGTTAGATGATTCATCTAGTGTTGGTGATATGATCATTAGAGCAGTTTGTATCGAACACGGTAAAAAAAACCCGCTGAAACTCACCCCAGTCTCCTCGCGCCGTTGGGTGATGAGCATGGAGCAAAAATATTCCTATTATGGGATGTTGAAATATGCGATCCATCTCCAGGTTGTATAATAGTCAGGGGAGGAAATTAGGCCACTTTACTCGCCAAATGAGAGTATTTTTTACGTTTGGCGAGTGATTCATGAAGACCACTCGCCAGTCTGGCGAGTTGACAGTGCCACGAGAGCACTGCACAAGACCCGCGGACATTATATAATGTTTAATAAAAGTTCCCGCAGTACTGGCCAACCCGCGGACATATATAATGTTTAATAAAAGTTCCCGCAGTACTGGCCAACCCGCGGACATATATAATGTTTAATAAAAGTTCCTGCAGTACTGGCCAACCCGCGGAAATATAGAATGTTGAATAAAAGTCCCGTGGTACTGGCCATCAGTCAAGGAAGCACTCGCAAACAGATAACGTTAAACACAGAAGATGGAAAACAGACAGACTGAGCAACGGGGAACTGCATCCAACCCTAGTACAACTCTCGAGTCCAAGGCAAGGACACATTTAAATTACAGAGGTGTATGTTAGTCTATTGCGCACCGGACTACGACGTAAGGTTAGACATTTTATTTCATGCTCAAAAGCCCCTGGCTTGCACATCGCAGTCACGAAAGGGGCTAGCTCAACCAGTGCACAACAGCAGACCAACCCAACTGACGTTACCACAACACTTGAGGTACTTCACAGCACTGTCGTAAGGCCACCGTGCCGTCTTAAAGGCACAGTGAACACTCGGATGCATACACAACATTGACGTGGCTTGACAACCAAGGTTCAAAGTTAACTTGATTGACTGATTGAAAACTTTATTAACAGATTGCAGAATGGGTACAATACAGTACGGCTCAATACACACAATTGTTAAGGGGATGCAGACCAGAGAAAGACTTTCGTCTTGTTTACATCAGGGTCCCCCATTTTCAATTCATCATAACATATGACATACAGATAGACAGTACTGCTACATCTATACATTTCACATCTATCCATCTATACACTTCACAACATACTTCGGTTTTTTTCTTTCACTGCCCAACCCAGTCCAACCCAGCATCTTTCACTGCCCAGTTCAGCCCAACCCAGTCCAGAATAGATCCCTCTTTCATGTTAATATGTGTTATGCTAATATTGTGAAGAGTAGAGACTGTTATTAATGTTTTATGCTAATAAATATTTTAAAGAGTAGAGAAACGGTGTGATTATTACTATGATTGAAAATCAATTTAGACGAAGACATACAAAGAAGTAATTATCACAATTAGCGATTTTTTTTGGCTGGTAAAAAATCAGTTTGTCTGGTAAAAAAAATCAGATACTCGCCAGTTGGCTGGTAAGCCAAAAAGTTAGTTTCCTCCCCTGAATAGTATATACGTCCAAATCATGTTGTTTATCGAGTTATTGGTAACGGATTGCTATCCATTGTGTCTAGCTTGAGTCACGGGACCTATAGCGAGTGATCGGACCGAATTTGGATGAGCACCAGTTTCTGTTTCCGGTTTGGGCGATCCGCCACCAGATGGCGCTCTTGAACCGTTGGAGAGTTGAGAGGGGATCAACAGTAGATCTCAAGTCTCCACGGGAGAAATATGATTCAGGGCTGTACACTGCGACGAGATGATCGCGAATTGCCCCTTTAATTGGCCGTTGCGATTGGTAAATATTATCTGGGGGCGGGCTTGCGAGTAGTGCTTTCAAGCCTTGCATTCGCATTTCACTCCTAAATTATCCAAGGCGTGTGATGACGCGATGACGTCAGTCACGCGAGCTGAGCAGTGAGCACTCAGCAGGTATGATCAGCGGGAACAATCGACTGAGCACTCACTCTGATAGACTGGCTGACTGTCTGATTCATTTAGCTATGAAGAAAAGTAAAGTTAGTATTGCTTCATATTTTCGACGCGTTCGACCTCCTATAGTGAGCCGAACTGAACTGAACTCAGACACACGGAGAGAGCTGCAGCGTCTGCTGCTCCTCCTCCTCCCTCCCGCACCCGTGGCTGTTGTAAACACTAATCTCTAGTGGGACACTGGGACCTCGGTGAGCCTGCCAGCCGGCTAGCTACTGATATCAACAAATGCTCCAGCATTTAAGTGCATGATAGCTCGCGTTAGCTCACTGTTCAAAACGAAACGTCCCATTAAACTAAATAGCTACAGATAGCTCCTGATATCAATGTCTTATAACACTGAGTCGATGCGTATTCGAGCTGAGGGCACGCTGAATATAGTCAATAGGGTCCAGCTGCAGCGCCGGAGAATCCTGGCCGTAGCTGGAGGCTACAGTATAGGGTCCAGCTGCAGCTCCGGAGAATCCTGGCCGTAGCTGGAGGCTACTCGAGTACACACAGACAGTGGAGCTGGTTGCATATAGCGAGCATTTTGACTTGTTGCGTGGTGGCGATGTCTCGCAGATAATACAACTACAACCCAAAAACAATCGATATAAATAATGGTAAAATTGTTATTTAAAAATTTGCCCCTAAAAAATATTTTTTGCCCCTAAATTTCTCATTTAGGGGCAAGTGTGCCCCTAGTGAAAAAGCTTAGCGTACAGCCCTGTGATTGCGATCACAGATTTTTGAAATATTGATCTCAATGACGTGTTACGGCGTCATTGGCAGAATTAGCATGGCGGGGAATGACGAGTTTAGGCGTCCTTGGCAGAGAAAGTGTTAATACTGATTCGATGCTTTCTTTCGGTCTCAAAGACTTACAGGCTAGGTCCCTTCTTCTTTAGCAACAGCCAGGAAATCACGGAAGCATAAAGTCCCTCGTCTTTGCAAAAATCCAAAAACGAACTTGTTCCATTGCTGGCGAAGCACGGAATCCTCAGGAAAAATGTGCAAAGACGTATTAGCAGCTTTGCAGCCAGGAACAGCACATGGCCTGCGTGTTTTGCTCATATTATTTACGTTAGGCTAAGTCACTGCACTTCTTTGGTCTGCTCTAGGTAGATTGTGGGCGGGCATTGGTTCCAACCACAGAGCCAATCGGATCACTATCCGCATCCCCAGCGCCATGTGACGTCACCATGCGAGTCAAATCAGAACGACCTGATTAAATGGAGCAGGAAATGAATGACCTGAATGACGGCAATCCGCCAATATGGTATTTAGAGACACAGACACATTGATACTAACTCCTATTACTATAATACAATGCTAGACATTTATAATGCATGTCACCTTTAAATCAAGTTTCAATTTTATTTGAATTTTTTTAACAACAGCAAACAACACAATATAAACAACAGTAAAACAATAATAATAATGACAAAAACAATAATAAATACAGATCTAAACTTATAAATACAAAATACAAATATACCAAATACAAATAACAAAAAACACACCACCCACAAACACAAAGGACATTAGACAGACATCCCCCCCCCCCCCCCCAAGTTTTTATTACTTGAAGGTAGGGCTGCACGATTCTTGCTAAAATGTGAATCACGGTTTTTCTCTAAGAATTGAGATCACGATTCTCTCACGATTCTTTTTGTCATAATTTTAAAAAGTGAAGTAAAAGAAAATTCTAAGTAAAAATAATAATATCATAATTTAGAAATGAGATTGCATAGGTCAATGAATCGAGGTCGCAATTTCTTTCCGATTAATCGTGCATCCCTACTTGAAGGAAGGTGTGTCTGAAAGTGTATCATCTCTCTACAATGTTTGTATTACTTGAAGGTGGACGTGTCTGAAGTGTATCGTCCCCAGAACATGTATTTAGTGTTTACTGCAGAGCGGAGGGACTGGGAGACCCATGTTACTGACCAGACACTCTGTATCAGTGATGGCTGTTTACTGCAGAGTGGAGGGACTGGGAGACCCACGTTACTGACCAGACAGTATCAGTGATGGCTGTTTACTGCAGAGTGGAGGGACTGGGAGACCCATGTTACTGACCAGACACTCTGTATCAGTGATGGCTGTTTACTGCAGAGTGGAGGGACTGGGAGAGTAGACCCATGTTACTGACCAGACACTCTGTATCAGTGATGGCTGTTTACTGCAGAGTGGAGGGACTGGGAGACCCATGTTACTGACCAGACACTCTGTATCAGTGATGGCTGTTTACTGCAGAGTGGAGGGACTGGGAGAGTAGACCCATGTTACTGACCAGACACTCTGTATCAGTGATGGCTGTTTACTGCAGAGTGGAGGGACTGGGAGACCCACGTTACTGACCAGACAGTATCAGTGATGGCTGTTTACTGCAGAGTGGAGGGACTGGGAGAGTGGGGAGACCCATGTTACTGACCAGACACTCTGTATCAGTGATGGCTGTTTACTGCAGAGTGGAGGGACTGGGAGACCCATGTTACTGACCAGACACTCTGTATCAGTGATGTTTGTTTACTGCAGAGCTATTTAACACAAACAAAAGATGGCACTTACAGCACCTTCAATCAAGATGGCTGCAATGCAGAGTGAAGTCAGTGAACACTCAGACTTCTCGTTAGACCGACCTCTGCTCAAATGACAGCCTCCATGTAGCAACCGTGGCTAGCAGCTCTACCCTGAGGGCCTGTGATGACATACTGTACAGGCTGGTCTGAGATCTGCTGGAGGAATGCCACCAGGCCAAACTAGTTCAGTCTCTTCCTTATCGAATACCACAACCACTACACCAGAGGAAGCTCAACAAATCATGTTAAACCCAGATTCGGCTCAAACAAGGGACTAAATACGTTTCGCAATTATGCCACATCAATGTGGAACGCCCTACCCAAAGCTGTAAAGGAATGTGAATCCCTACCCACATTCAAAACCGCTCTTAAAGAGCACCTACGGGAGGCTGCAATTCGAAACTGGCCACCGTAAATGCCCAAAACCCCCACCACCTCCTAATAGACAGTCTCCTCCCCACCGCATGTATATATTCCCTCCCCGCCGTATGTATATCTCTCTCCCACCCACCCACCCCCTCCTAATGTACAGTCCCCTCCCCATCATATGTATATACTCTGTCAGGATCTAGGTAGGGGTAACAGTACTGTATATTTGAATACCGTTTATGTCACAAATGTATCAGTACTAAATACCTATATGTCCCTATGCCATAAATGTCATGTATGTTGTGTATGTCATAAATGTCTATATGAATTGAAAATGGGGGACCCTGATGGAAACAAGACAAACGTCTTTCTCAGGTCTGCATCCCCTTAACAATTGTGTGTATTGAGCCGTACTGTATTGTACCCATTCTGCAATCTGTTAAATAAAGTTTTCATTCATTCATCGTCTATGTGCTTCGGAAATCCTGGAGCTCCGCGTTTGCCTCCATTTAAAAAAGGAGTGGTATTTTTCTGTTTTGTTAAATTAAGTGTCTACGTGTTAAAATAATAGCTCTACACTCCAAAAGCCATCACTTATACAGAGTGTCTTGTCAGTAACATGGGTCTCCCAGTCCCTCCACTCTGCAGTAAACAGCCATCACTGATACAGTGTCTGGTCAGTAACATGGGTCTCCCAGTCCCTCCACTCTGCAGTAAACAGTAGGGGTGGGACGATACATAGATCCAGATCGATATATCGATCTATTATCAATTATCAAATAGGATCGATGCAACGGAAAAAGGTCGATTCATATTGCGATATCTCCGTGTGTGTAGACGTTAGACAGCATTGCTTCAGAGTCCGCCTATTTTGCGACCCGAAATAAGTGCCTGTTGTTTTTTCCCCCACAACGGGTCAAATGCATCTAACATGCTTTCCATCCTCGCCATTCCTTTATGCCCATTAAATACAGAAATTAAGGTTGCGTTAGCGTAAGCTAACTAAGCTAAGCTGATAGAGCCATAGAGAGAACAGCAGAGGTCCATTAGGGACTGCGCCACTACCAGGATCTGGCCGGTACTGCACCTTCGGACTCCCAATATGCCTTTTCCAGCCAAAATACAGCTATGTGACAGTGAATAGGATATTAATATCAAAAAAACTAAAAAAAAAACTAACCAAAAACAGTGAACAGGAGGTCTATAAAAACAATAGATTGTTTTTCATTTAAATGTCTGGAAGAGCTCAAAAATAAAAATGTCAAATGATATTTCCATTGCCTTTTTTTTTGTTGATTTAAATGTTACCGATTGTGTTAAATGGGCATATAATATCGTCTCATATCGATCGCAGGCAGGGCACGAAATTAGAGCCCGCCACCCGCCAATGGCGGGCATATTTTAGGTTTGGCGACTAACAATGAGAGGTCTGCCCGCCACCTGGCGTGTAGTTCATATCGATACTCTTATTTTGAAAATCCTGTGCGGGTCTCATTTCCGCCCCAAGCGCAGCTCCAGTCATAATATCGATGGCTCCGGCAGTTAGCAACGTTCGGTTCATATGATACTCTTATTTTGAAAAAAACCTGTGGCAACGAGTCATATCCTGGGGCGGATATGACTAGTTTCTGCTCTGCTCTGCTCGCTTCTGCTCGTATCAACACAGAGTCTGCCCTAGTCTATTGCGGACCTCTGTGAGCTAACGTTACTGTTTAAACAATGACCCAGTCAACTATTCACTTTTAGTTTTAATACATGAGGCATTGTCTAACGGTATCTAGCTGGCTAGCTACTGATAGCTGCTGATATCAAGAAATGCTCCAGCAATTATAGTCGAGTGCATAATACCTCCGTTGAAGTCTGTTCGCTCGGTAGGCAACGTTAGCTCACGTTAGCTCTATATGTCCCAGTAAACTAAATAGTTCACTGAGGCGTTGTCTTAACGTTATATAGCCGGCTAACAGTAGCTACAGATAGCTCCTGATATCAATGTCTTATAACATAGATTCGATGCGTATTCTAGCTGAGGGCAAGGCATGCTGAATGTGATTTGACCAATAGGGCCCAGCTGCAGCGCCGGAGAATCCTGGCTGCATCTGGAGCAGCGTTTCCGTTAGCCGGTAATTACCGGTATTTGACCGGCAAAATCTGTTGAAGTCAGACATATTTAATCTCTCCGGTCTTAATGTCCGGTGAAAATAATTCCCTCTAAGCACAATTTGATTATTTGAATTGTATTAAAATAGGCTAAAATTAAATAGCCTATGCGATGAACGAAACAATCATTACATTTGTTTCATCGTTGCTTCTAATAATGACAACGACGTTGTCAGCGAGAGCTTAGTGCTGGGTTTGGAAGTGCATGTGCAGCTGCAGAGCCGGAGCAGCAGCGGCACAGTGCAGTACTCCAATTCAGCCATTGGCAATTCAGCTGTTGGGTGGGGGGCGCTGCTGAGCGGTCCCCAGATAGAGCCAGAAAACAGCTGAATCTGCTGCTCTGCATCGACATACTCTCGCAAATAAGTCATTGGGAGGTGGAGAGAGAGAGAGTCGTCACGCAAACCCACGATAATGTTGCCGTCTCTCTCTGCCAAATTTCTCAGTTATTCGCTTGATATAATTAATACAAATGTCCAATATAACGGAATTCGTTAGCTCATAAAAATGTGATTATAACAGACTGCTGTTTATTAATGTCGGGCGACTGCCCACAGACACCTATTTGATTTAAAGTCGGCAGCAGCACGGAGTCTCTGGACTTATTTTATTTGGAATATAATGACTATACGCAAAAGTAGCCTAGTTTTAAGTAAAAATATTATAAATCTACATGCCTTGATGGTCATTATTTTGTTTTGTTGACATTCTTTTGCCTATCAATTGTTTTTAAGCTCAATAAACTCTGACCGGAATTTCTCTCATTTGACCGGTAGATTTGACACTGATGCCGACAACAATTTTTTCTAACGGAAACCCTGATCTGGAGGCTACTAAGTATACACACAGACAGTGGAGCTGTTTGCAGATAGTGAGAAGTCACTTCAGAGAGAGAGAGAGAGTACAAATTTAACTCTGGCCTCTTTAAGTGTCTATTCTTCAACGTAATAGCTTATCTACTTGAAATGTACTGAAAAAAAATTATATATAATGAGACACAAAAATGCGTATTCTTTTTGGCCGGTAAGAAATATGCTTGGCGGGTAGAATTGTCCCATCTACCCGCCACTGGCCGGTGAGTTTAATTTCGTGCTCTGATCGCAGGCACCTGAATCGAATCGTATCGTATCATATCGTGGCAGACTGTGATATCGTTAAATATCGTATCGTTGTCCAAAGAATCGATATCGTATCGTGATGAAACTGGTGATTCCCACCCCTAGTAAACAGCCATCACACTGATACAGAGTGTCTGGTCAGTAGGGGTGTAACGGTACGGCCGTCACGGTGGGGTACGCGTTGCGCACCCATGCGACGAATACGCCCCACAGCGCAAACACACCCACATGCAGGCACTCGCGAGGTCCGTGTGAGAACAGCGCGCGTGGCCGGGCACACTGAGTCAGACTTCAGAGCGGGCGAAAGTGCACGGAGGAGAAAGGCACATTTACGGAACAGCTGCAGGGTCATTACAGTTTTCTTTCGTTTTCTTGTGCGCCCAATAACGTTAACCAAATGAAACCAATGGAAAGAAACACACGCGTCGCCGACACACACGCGCCAACAAACACATCAACATTCTCCCCCGCCGGACTCACAGGCACAATCAAATAAAAAGAAGAAACATACTTTTCCGGATAGATCAACTGAGATCCACTGTGTTTAAATCCAAATAATCCTCTGCCATTGTTGTAATATGTCATCTGTTCTCTAGTATTCTGTCTGGTCGTGAAGTTAAATTCTCTCTGGAAGTGAAACTTAGCAAGGATAAGTTTAAAGGGGCAGTAGGCAAGTGGATGCCTGAACACAGAATGACACCAGTATCACTAATTACCACGGCAAGCCTATAGAAAAATATATAAATTAAAAATATAAAAAATTAAAACGTTTATTTTTTATTTTTTATTGATATTTTTTGCACAAATCTCAAATATTCAAAACATATTTTTCCACATCACAGTATGCAACGTCCAAGACTTGCCTTTTTCTTTTTTTGTAAGAACATACAAAACATGTACAAGACTCATACAAATACATTAAAAACTGACATGGAAATTAAAAAAAGACTTACGAAAAAAGAAAGATACTATACATTGTGCACATATATCCCTGATGCATATACTTTACATGTAGACCGATCTACCTGTGAGCAGGTATGTGCTGCATACATAAAATCTATGCATATACATACATAATACAATATAAAGTACAAGTACCATCAGATCAGATCCCCTTTTTTATATTCATCCTTGATACCATTGTAACCCCACCTTAGTCATTTGTCCCCAGACCGTTCAGTCAGGTGTAGAAAACTGTCCCATACCTCAGCGAAGATATCCTCTCTTCCTGCGACTCTATATGTCACCCTTTCATATGATGCTGTCCGGAACATTAGTTCCATCCATTCTTTAAAAGTAATATCAACAGGTGATTTCCAATGTCGTAATGCAATTCTACATCCTGATATCATGGCCATTCTATACCACATTCCCCGGTATTTAGGCAGTTTAATCCCTTTCGGTACTATACCCAAAACACATGCCATTGGGGCGTTATTTATCTTCACATTCAGAACCTTACTTAGGAATATCACAATTTGATCCCACATTTTCCGGACCTTCTCACATTCGTATAGCATGTGTAGTAAAGTGCCTGTCTCCTTCTCACATCTCCAGCAGATGTCACTGTCCCTTAATTTCAGTCTGGCCAGTTTACTTGGAGTCCAATAGCTTCTGTTCAACACTTTGTAAAAAATAAGTTGTGATTGCGCCTCCCGAGAGAATTTACCCCATTTGGACACCAGTTTCTCCCACATTTCCTCAGTAATATCCTCACGTACATCGTTCTCCCAGCTCAGCCTCAGACCCGCCAACTTGGGTGCATTGTATTCTCTTATAACATCATAGAATCTTGACGCACCGCCTTTCCTACGCCATCCTTTATAAAATATTTCTTGAATTGCAGTAATCGGGCCACACTTTGGCCCTCCCATTGATGACGATATACAATGTCTAATCTGTAGGAATTTATAGACGTTTTTATTATCTATACCAAAATCCTCTTTAATATCCTCAAAAGGTAAAACCCCATCTTCCTCGGCTATATCACCCAGTACATGTATCCCCCTTTTAATCCAGTCGTCCCATATGACTGATTTCTTACCAATCTTTAGTTTTTTATTATACCATATAGAGGCTCTTGTAGTCAGATATGGGCTATCACCAGTCAGCCTGTGTGACTGATTCCAAGTTTCCCTGGCAAACGCCATTAGAGGGTTCTTAAGAGGTATAGGTCTGTCTGATTGTGTCAGGAAGGATTCCAGAGACGAGGGATATACCATTTCCTCCTCTATCTTGACCCAAGCAGGTGCCTCCTCAGTCGAGTGATTCAATTTGGAGAGCTGGGAGAGCGAGAACGCATAGTGATACCAGTCTAGCTTAGGCAGGGACAAGCCGCCATTTTCCTTTGCTGCATACATTTTGGCCCGACCAAATAGTGGCCTTTTGCCCCCCCATAAATACACATTAATGACTTTGTCATACTGTTTGAGTAACTGAGTCGGGAGAGTCAGCGGCAGCATATATAGGATATAATTTAATTTGGGAGCCAATATAATTTTTACTAAGTTTATCTTCCCAAGGAGGGACATATTCATCTTGGCCCAATTCTGGGTCAGAGCACTAACATGTTCGATTATAGGGGCAATATTGGCTTGTACTATCTCTTTCAGACCTGGGATCAGCTTTATTCCTAGGTATATCAACCCTGACGGCATCCACCTGTACTGCCATCCCCTCCTAATAGCAGGGGGACAGCACTTAGAGAGAGGCATTGCTTCTGATTTGCTCCAGTTGATTGTGTATCCAGAAATTTCGGAGAAGGACTCGATAACAGTTCCAATGACCCCAGCTGCTGTTTGGGGATTGCTGGATACCAATAAGATATCATCCGCATATAAAAATAGTTTATGTTCCACCTGCCCCGCTATTACCCCTTTGATGTCTTGATTAGTCCTTAGTGCGATAGCAAGTGGTTCGAGGAAAAGCGCGAACATTTGGGGAGAAAGCGGAGAATCTTGCCTCGTCCTAGATTAAAGGGCGAGGATACGATCCCGTTAGTCAAGACAGAGGCCATCGGATTTGTGTATAACAGCTTTACCCATCCAGTAAACGATGGTCCAAATCCGAAGCGCTCTAGCGTGTGAAACAAGAATGCAAATTCCACCTTATCAAAGGCCTTTTCGGCGTCCAATGAGAAGGCTACTGTAGGCTCTACATCATTCCTAACCTTCCACATTATGTGTAGGAGTCTGCAAATATTATCAGCTGAGTTTCTCCCCTTCACAAAACCCACTTGGTCTGAGTGTACCAAACTTGGTAAGTTGGTAGTACATCTTCTATTCTATTCGCTAGTATTTTTGCCAATACTTTTTCTTCCAAATTGCTCAGGGATATAGGCCTATAGTTCCCACAGTATTGAGGGTCTTTGCCCTTTTTCTGTAGTAACGTAATAGTGGCCGATCTCAGGCTAGTGGGCAAGCTCCCTTTTAACAGTGAATCTTGATATACTTTCAATGGTCTTGGAGAGATTATATCACTGAATGGTTTGTAGAAATCGGGAGTAAACCCATCGTCTCCTGGTGCTTTGCCTAATTTAAGGCTGTTGATTGCCGCATGTATTTCCTCTATTGAGACCTCCCCCTCCATTGACTTTACTTGTTGTTTCGATAACGACGGTAATTCAATCTTGTTGAAGAACGCGTCCATTTTTACCTGATCCACCGCCGCCTGTGGGGTATACAAATCCTGGTAAAAGCACCTGAAAACATTATTAATTTCCTTTTTGTCCGTAATAATTTTGTCATTCTTATTACGAATCGAGGATATAATATTTTGATTTTGCATTTGTTTAACCCGATTTGCTAGTATTTTACCCGCTCTCTCCCCTTGTTCATAATATCTTTGGTTGGTCCTAAATAAAGCATATTCAGCCTTTTTTTTTTATATATGTTGTTCAATTCATATTTGGATTTGTTCAAATTTCTCCACGTTTCTGGGTCTGGTCTCTTGACTGTGCTGTTTCGAGAGTGCTTTAATTTCCTCGTCCAATGCTGTAATTTTTTGTTTCTCTGCCCTTTTTAGTATTGCACTGTATTGTATGAGTCGTCCTCTCATGTATGCTTTACATGTGTCCCACATTATGCCACTATCATCTATTGACCCTTCATTAAGTTCCCAGAATTCCTTAAATATAGTTCTAATGTATGCACATGACACTTCATCATTCAACATTAGGTTATTGAATCGCCATCTCCGAGACCGTTGCCCCTCCTCTATGGATGTGATTACCAAATCAACCGGAGCATGATCAGATATTACAATGTTCCCTATCCTACTATCTGCTACTTGTTCTACCAATGCGCTAGAGATCAGGAAATAGTCTATTCTAGAGTATGAGGCATGTGGGTGAGAGTAAAACGTGTAGTCTCTTTCCTGTGGGTTCAGAACCCTCCAGATATCCACTAGACCCAATTCCTCTACCAGTACACCGACCGCAAGTCTCCCTGCGTTGTCAGCGGTCCTGGGTTGAGATGATTTGTCCAGCAAGGTGTTTCCAGCCAGGTTGAAGTCCCCCCCTATGATTACGTTGCTATTCCCTATCTTCCTAATCACCTCACATACTTCATGAAAAAAGTCTGAGGACGACACGTTGGGCGCATATATATTAGCTAATGTAGTTCTCGGTCCCTCCAAATCAGCATCCAATATAACCCATCTCCCCTCATCATGCGAGAAACTGTTGTGCACCTTAATGTCTATGTTTTTTCTCACTAATATTGCCACCCCCCTCTTCCTAGAAGAGAATGTACTATAGAATATTTGTCCCACCCAATCCCTCTTAAGCTTGGCCGACTCTTCCTCATTCAGGTGTGATTCTTGAATTAGTGCAATATCCGTCTTTTTTTGTTTCAAGAACGTCAGTATTTTTTTTTCTCTTAATGGGATGATGACATCCGTCTATATTCCACGATACTATTTTAATCAGCCCCATATCCCTTGTAATGTATCTCCCCTGTGCATTCCTGCACGTAGTGCTTCTATGTCTGGGGCGCTATATCCCATATTTCCATATCTAGGACCTGAGACTGTGATGATATACATACAACAGCATAGTATATGATGAAATAAAAAGGAACACATAAAAACATAAATACATTCCCCCCCCCCACACTTACCCAAGCTACGTTCGATATGACCCCAAATAGAACAATTGCACCGAGGGTGAGATCGATACTCACCCGTGCACTTTGGTCCCCCTCGTCTAGCAGAGGAGTGCATTTGGCACAAGGCAGGTTGCCCACAACTGTGCCCCTACTATTTTGTATACCCTAATGTAACGTATGGCTCACACTGTAGTCTATACACAGTGTGATCAATTCAACTGAACTTGTCAAAATGGTGACGTTTTTTTCTCTTCCAACAATTAACATTTGTATATCCCCTAGATATATATTGGTACATTGTAACTTCCATGCCATATCCATATTGGACTATGGTTCATTTCGCCATCCCTTTTTTATCTATCCAGGATATATATATATATATATATTTTTTTACACAAATTGGCACTTTGCGATGTATGTTACTCTATGACGATGCCCCTGCGACTTATCTGTATCCATGTGCTTCTTGATCGTTATCTTAATTGTCCGCCTCCGACTGTCCCCGTGTGAATCCCTGGAGTTTCTCCCGGTACCCGTGATGTTCATTGCCCTGCTGTGCGGGGCCTTCATTCCCCGTCGCCTGTATGCCGCCTCCCGGTCCCCGTTTTCTTCCCACTGTCTGCCAGGTAGACAGCCGCAGCATCTCCCCTCGATCCGGGTCGGCAGCAGGGTTCACCACGGTGATCTTGAAGCCACGTCTTGCCATATCCGCCGTCGCCTCCGCCGCGCTCTGGTACAGGCGGGTGCCATCTTCGTAAAACACCCTCATTTTCGCAGGATACGGTGTCTGGAACTTGAGATTCTTCTCCTTCATCATTCTCTTGGCCTCGGCATATTCTCCTCGTTTCTTCAGTATTTCAGTGGGGAAATCATGATCGACATAGAAACGTTCATCGTCACATGAGACGTTTTTCTTCTGCCACACGTCCGGCGTATTATCTCTTCCTTCATTTTGTAGCTCCCAAACTTAACCACGATTGACCGTGGCTTCAGCTGCGGGCTGTTAGGCCTTGGGGCTAATGCCCGGTGTGCTCGTTCGATACGAAGGTCCATGTCCTGAGGCAGGCCGAGTGCGTCCTTAAACATGCCGTCTAGAAGTCCTTTCCCTCTTTATCCTCTGGGATACCATATACCCGTAGGTTGTCCCTCCTCGTTCTGCCCTCCTGGTCGAGCAGTTTAGCCTCCATGTCGGCCTGTCCCTGCATTAGCCACTTGATAAACACCGTCGCCGCATCAAGCACATCCTCATTTTCTCCGATTCTTCCCTCCGCCTCATCGAGTCTGTCGCCCATTTTGTTCATCTCATTTTGTATTTCCCGAAATTGACGCTCATTATCTCTTCTGAACTCTTTAAGCTCCTTGAAGATGTTCACCAGCGTGGCCTCTCGTTCAGAATCATCGTCGCCATCTTTTCCTCCCGTTGTATCGCCATTCTCTGCCATTCCGTCGTCTTTTCCAGTTGTAATCGTGTTCGCCCTACGTCTTGTGACAGCCCCTTCTTTCATCCCTATTAAATATATACCCTGGTGTTGTTAATAAATGTTTTCCGGGGCTATATCATTTTGCTGTCGGGGAGCTTGTGAGTTAAGCTGCCATGTTCTTCCGCGGTCAAACCGGAAATCCTGTTTTTTTTACTTTTTATTATATTAACTCATTCCCTGCCAACAACAAGTTTACTCATTATTGGGAGCCGACGCTTGAACGCCAACAATGAGTATACTCGATATTTGTATTCATTATTCATCCAGGGACCTTGGTGTTACCATAGGGAATGAGTCTGAGATCGCCAAAGTGCAATACCGGCCGCATCCAGCTAGACGCCGGTATCGAGCACCCTTTGAAACCTTGTATCTTGGCCTGTGCAACGGTCAAATGTCACCGGGCTCACTTTTCTTTGTCGGGCCAGTCTAGCGGTTCTCCCGATTGCATTGAAGCGCGTCAAATATCCCCGATCCATATGTTATGGTGGGTTATGTCGTGGATCAAATGGACATCGGATGTACCAGATGGCGATCAAACAATTGGAATATTATTTTTGGAATACTCCCGATCACAGGTAAGGACTATCTGATGTCAATTTGAGCTTGATCGTGCAATGCTTTTATACCGATCGGGCTGATAAGCGTTTTTAGTGTTCAATACGAATGCCGTTACTGGCAATCAAATAATCAGAAACGACCCCCCCCCCCTTTCATGCATTCATGATGAACCATAATACCTATGATATAGATTTGATTTGGGAATAATAGCGTGTACAGGCAAGAAATGGCAACGTTTATAGTAGAATTGACGTATAAGGCTATTACTCAGCCCTTTGGGAATTACCCCAGACCACGCTATAACCATACTTATATATTCACCACGGTATCACAGGTACATATGGATGAAGAAATTAATTCTTTTTCACATATTGAACGATAGATAGGTGATGTCATATGGGCCATAGTATTGTATCCATAGCTATAATATAGAATATAGTTATAGTTCTACAAACAAGGTGACGCACTCCTATCTTTTAAAGCGTGGCAGTGCTAGAACGGGGCCCGACTAATAGCTGGTGGTCAATGAGTTAATAATAATTATTATAAATATATTTTTTCTGTTGTACCGAACTCGTACCGAACCGTGACCCCAATACCGAGGTAGTGAGGTACGTACCGAACCGTGGCTTCTGTGTACCGTTACACCCCTACTGGTCAGTAACATGGGTCTCCCAGTCCCTCCACTCTGCAGTAAACAGCCATCACTGATACAGAGTGTCTGGTCAGTAACATGAGTCTCCCAGTCCCTCCACTCTGCAGTAAACAGACATCAGTGATACAGAGTGTCTGGTCAGTAACATGGGTCTCCCAGTCCCTCCACTCTGCAGTAAACAGCCATCACTGATACAGAGTGTCTGGTCAGTAACATGGAGGGACTGGGAGACCCATGTTACTGACCAGTCATTCAAAAAACGCTATAAAACGATTATTGTGCCGCATGCCCCCCCCCCCCCACAGTAGTTTCAGCATGGTGTCGAGAGGGAGGAGGGAGCCACGGCACGTTTCTCCAGTTATTTTGAAAGGTCTTTTGTAACTTGTAGAAGACGACATAAAAAGCCTTTGGCCGAGAAGAGAGGTCAAACTAATTCAGTCGTCGTCGTCATACGATGTTCTCAAATCAATGAGTAATCGTGTTTAATAATCATCGTGATTTCAATAAAGAGAAAGTAGAGAAAGGTGCAATTTCAGTGAATTGTTTCTTGTCCAAATTGACTAGTCGATGCCAATGGAGATATGAGACAGGAGAAAGTCACGGAGAGTCGCACACAGAGCCAAGAACGACTATTCTATGGATTTGATTCTATGCTAAGCCACCATTCACTCTCTCTCTGACCGGCACACTGTGCGTGTGTTGTGGAAAGAGCTGGGGGTGTTTTTAAAGCTGCAGAGCCACTAGACAAGCCCGGCTCTGTTCAGCCCAGAGAGAGAGCGAGAGAGGGGAAGAGGGAGGGAGAGAGAGAGAGAGAGAGAGAGAGAGAGAGAGAGAGAGAGAGACCTCTGCAGGCCCAGTCATGTTGCAGAACTCAAGCCCGGCTCTGTTCAGCCCAGAGAGAGAGCGAGAGAGGGGAAGAGGGAGAGAGAGAGAGCGAGAGAGAGCGAGAGACCTCTGCAGGCCCCGTCATGTTGCAGTGTGAACTCAGAGGCCTGTGCTGACTCGCCTATACCTGCTAACTGCTTTTTATGACCACCTAAAAAAGGACAACTTGAACCCAAATACACAGCATATTATATATATATATATATTCAGAGTTAATTGTTTACACCGTTATATGTTTATATATATATATAGTGCTTTTATCCAAAGCGCTTCACAACTTAAGCCTCACACTCACACACCGACGGCGGAGGCGACCATGCGAGTGCCAACCTGCTCATCGGGAGCAGTTAGGGGTTAAGTGTCTTGCTCAACTTTGACTCGCTGTGGGGGAGGAGTCGGAATCTAACCAGGAACCTTCCGATTACCAAACGACCGCTCTCCCTCCTGAGCCACTTCCCTTAACACATTAACTGCCACGGAGTTAGCCCGTCTCATACCACTCTCTGCCACCACTCTAAGCCTATGGAGATGTTTACCTTCTTTGCAGGGCTATAACTTTTTTTATTGTATTGCTAAATTGACATTACTATGGCCCATTCAACATCGATTATCTATCGTTCAGGATGTAGGAATGTTATACTTTTTCATTCATAGATTTATACGAAGATACCGTCTAGAATATAAATATGTTTTTATCGTTTTCTGCAGTAATTCCTAGAACGTGAGTTATAGGCATAAACGCAGGACGCATTTCCCCCGGTACACCCCGGAGATCACCAGAGATCCATTTCCGGTTGTAACTCGCCCGATCACCACCAGGCGGCAGTATTGAAGCGTTGCAGAGTTGTGCAGGCTCCCACTGTATCAGCCTAGCTTAAGAAAACAGAACAGCAACACATGAGGGTGCTACACTGTAACTCAGCTACGTTAGCCTAGCTTAAGAAAACAGAACAGCAACACATGAGGGTGCTACACTGTAACTCAGCTACGTTAGCCTAGCTTAATAAAACAGAACAGCAACACGTGAGGGTGCTACACTGTAACTCAGCTACGTTAGCCTAGCTTAAGAAAACAGAACAGCAACACATGAGGGTGCTACACTGTAACTCAGCTACGTTAGCCTAGCTTAAGAAAACAGAACAGCAACACGTGAGGGTGCTACACTGTAACTCAGCTACGTTAGCCTAGCTTAAGAAAACAGAACAGCAACACATGAGGGTGCTACACTGTAACTCAGCTACGTTAGCCTAGCTTAATAAAACAGAACAGCAACACGTGAGGGTGCTACACTGTAACTCAGCTACGTTAGCCTAGCTTAAGAAAACAGAACAGCAACACGTGAGGGTGCTACACTGTAACTCAGCTACGTTAGCCTAGCTTAAGAAAACAGAACAGCAACACGTGAGGGTGCTACACTGTAACTCAGCTACGTTAGCCTAGCTTAAGAAAACAGAACAGCAACACGTGAGGGTGCTACACTGTAACTCAGCTACGTTAGCCTAGCTTAAGAAAACAGAACAGCAGGCGGTTAGGTGGCGTAGCAGAGATTGCGTTCGTCACCAACCCCGGAGCTGTGAGCTGGATTCGCCTGTTCGAATCCAGCTCACAGCTCCGGGGTTGTCACCAGCTTGGCTGGCCGTTCACACTAATACAATTGGCTGTATTAGAGGGTGGGAGAAGCTGGCGGGGTGGGTCCGGGTCGTTGTAAACAGCGACTCCTACAGTTCGGTCGGGGCGCCTGTTAAGCGCGGATAGGACCTGAGTGGGATAGTGTGATCCTTCCACACGCTACGCCCTCTCAGGGAGGATCCGCGCTGCCAGGTGAAAAGAAGCGGTTGATTGGCTGGACGTGTGTCGGAGGAAGCACGTGATAGCCTCCACTCTCCCAGATGATCTGACTGTGGGGGGTAAGTGCGCAGCGACCAGGAAGGGGATTGGGAATTGGCATACGACTAACATTGGGATGGGAGAAAAATCGGAGGAAAATGGAGGGGGGAAAAGATCAAAAAAAAAAGAAAAAAAAGAAAACAGAACAGCAACACATGAGGGTGCTACACTGTAACTCAGCTACGTTAGCCTAGCTTAAGAAAACAGAACAGCAACACATGAGGGTGCTACACTGTAACTCAGCTACGTTAGCCTAGCTTAAGAAAACAGAACAGCAACACGTGAGGGTGCTACACTGTAACTCAGCTACGTTAGCCTAGCTTAAGAAAACAGAACAGCAACACATGAGGGTGCTACACTGTAACTCAGCTACGTTAGCCTAGCTTAAGAAAACAGAACAGCAACACATGAGGGTGCTACACTGTAACTCAGCTACGTTAGCCTAGCTTAAGAAAACAGAACAGCAACACGTGAGGGTGCTACACTGTAACTCAGCTACGTTAGCCTAGCTTAAGAAAACAGAACAGCAACACATGAGGGTGCTACACTGTAACTCAGCTACGTTAGCCTAGCTTAAGAAAACAGAACAGCAGGCGGTTAGGTGGCGTAGCAGAGATTGCGTTCGTCACCAACCCCGGAGCTGTGAGCTGGATTCGCCTGTTCGAATCCAGCTCACAGCTCCGGGGTTGTCACCAGCTTGGCTGGCCGTTCACACTAATACAATTGGCTGTATTAGAGGGTGGGAGAAGCTGGCGGGGTGGGTCCGGGTCGTTGTAAACAGCGACTCCTACAGTTCGGTCGGGGCGCCTGCTAAGCGCGGATAGGACCTGAGTGGGATAGTGTGGTCCTTCCACACGCTACGCCCTCTCAGGGAGGATCCGCGCTGCCAGGTGAAAAGAAGCGGTTGATTGGCTGGACGTGTGTCGGAGGAAGCACGTGATAGCCTCCACTCTCCCAGATGATCTGACTGTGGGGGGTAAGTGCGCAGCGACCAGGAAGGGGATTGGGAATTGGCATACGACTAACATTGGGATGGGAGAAAAATCGGAGGAAAATGGAGGGGGAAAAAGATTAAAAAAAAATTAAAAAAATAAAACAGAACAGCAACACGTGAGGGTGCTACACTGTAACTCAGCTACGTTAGCCTAGCTTAAGAAAACAGAACAGCAACACGTGAGGGTGCTACACTGTAACTCAGCTACGTTAGCCTAGCTTAAGAAAACAGAACAGCAACACGTGAGGGTGCTACACTGTAACTCAGCTACATTAGTCTAGCTTAAGAAAACAGAACAGCAACAGTGGGGACACCGCTAGTGCTCCAGCTGCTCACTAAGGTCTAATGTGAGCCGTATGCATGCCCGGCTCTCTTGGCTTAACGTTGAAAATAGATTGTCTTTTAATATACTTGTGCTGTTCAAGTTGGTCATGAGCAGTAAAACTCCTGTTTTTATACATAATCAGATTGTTCCGGTATGTCAAGTATTTGAGCCGTGCCGTTTATTAAAGTCGCCGCGGCGTAAATATGGCAATTCAGGGGGGTAGAGGTGCGTGTTCAGTTCACCGGCAGAGGGGTCGGCGACAGGCAGCAGGCTTTTGCCCCGCGGGACTCAAGCCGTCAACACGGAGCTCTGCTGCACGAGAGAGCAGTTCAGCACCTTGGACAGCGTGACAAATGCACCCATTTCATTTGCTGTCACTGTTACACCTATACACGGCTGGCCCCGCAGGGGTAGACTAGAGGTGTGTGTTTCTTCTGACTCGAGTGACACTGACACACTTAATTGGAGCGAGGCATTAAATTAATAACATTTAAAACATTTTTAAAATAATAATAATAATTATTATTATTGTTTTTACCATGATATGCGGGACATTGTTCTGTTGTAGTGGGACGCGGGACAAACGTCCCATTAGCGGGACTGTCCCGGTGGCCTGAATACTTTCCACAACAAATTCGTGTTTCCGTGTCTCTGATTGGCCACGTGCGTTTCTGGTCATGTGACATGTGCGCCAATCGTGGGACCGCACGTTTTTGGATGGTTAAGCTTAGGCGCTCTTTCGAAGTTGGTTAAGGTTAGAGTTTGTCTTAGAGCATGGCGATAGAACGCCTGCCCTGATTCCAAACTCTAACCTTAACTAGAGCCATATGAAATCTGTTTGATTATTTTCCAAATTCCATTTTATTTTTTCCCAAATTCCGTTTTAATATTTCAGAATTCTGTATTTTGCTTTTTATGCTCATTTTACCATCAGAAATTGTGTCTAATAAGTGGGAATGAATAAATGTCCACAATTGAATATGATATAACAGTCCATTTAATGTTTTTAAGTGCTGCAACCCAGAAATAGTTACATTTTACACAATTACTTTTCAAATAATATTGTGACAAAATAAAAATACACATTTCAAGTGTAAACAATAGATACAGCTAGCTACTACTGACATTATCACAATGACAATGTCAGTAGCCTAGCTATATCTATTATATTGTGATGGTAATGCATAATTTAGGCACCTTTAGTTTAGTTTATTTTGTTTATAAAGGGCAGTGTATAATGACAATCGTTTGCATTAAACAAATGGATGAGTGCACCAGATTTAGCAAGAAGCTATCATTTCCATCTATAGTCCTATGTACTGTAACGTTTCATAGCTATTTAAGTTTATTTAGATTATAAAGGGCAGTGTATAATGACAATCGTTTGCATTAAACAAATGGATGAGTGCACCAGATTTAGCAAGAAGCTATCATTTCCATCTATAGTCCTATGTACTGTAACGTTTCATAGCTATTTTTTTTTTTATCCACTTTTTCTCCCATTTTCTATATTTTTCTCCCATCCCAATTTCGTATCATCCAATTCAACCCTCCCCTGTCACGAACACTGTTTCTTGCCTCCCACAAGCCGGCTGCAATGTGGACTAAGTCATACATAGCACAAGTCCCCTCCGGTACTTGAGGTAACAGCAGTCGCATCTTTTCACCTACGCAGCTCGATCTCTCAGTGGCGAGGAGTAACGCGTGGGAGGCTCACGCTGCCCCCAACACTTCCTGATTCTACTGCGCAGGCGCACCAACCGACCTGTAGGAGTCGCTGTCCACAACACCCGATCCCCACCCATCAGTTTCCCACCCCCTAATACGGCCAATGTGTATTAGTACGGACGACCAGCTAAACTGAAAGCAAATGTGGAGCGCTGGGCTCGAACAGGCAAGCCCAGCGTCTCCAGATTTCGTGGCGAGCGCCTTGCTCACTACGCCACGTAGCCGCCCACGTTTCATAGCTATTTAAGTTTATTTAGATTATAAAGGGCAGTGTATAATGACAATCGTTTGCATTAAACAAATGGATAGGTGCACTAGATTTAGCAAGAAGCTATCATGTCCTAACGTTAGGGATGCACCGAATTGGGAAATTCTTGGCCGAAACCGATACCGAAAATAGGAAACAGTTGGCCGAAAACCGAATGCCGAAAGGCCGAAAATGATTAATATAAATATATATATGTTTTTTTTTTAGCTACCTGATTATGGCAAAAGACATGATTATGGCTAAACTTAACTTAAATAATATTAATAATCACTATTATGGGACCATAAAACATTTATTCAGCACTTTTGAATGCATACATTAATTCCAGACTGTTAAGACTAAAAGACTACAACGATTGATGACTACTTCCTGTCCTCGCATTTCCATTTCCGGTTTAACGATACATTTTCAACAACAGATTGCTGCTAATTAAACACTTCATTTAAACGGAGTAACGTTAACGTTATGTCGAGTTCATACGTGTAGTGTAGTATGAACTCATCATAACGTTAACATTACTCAGTGTCCACTGTTGCTGCCACCGTTGCGTCGCAGATGGATGGTACACTGTTAGCTCCGTAGCTAATCCGCTCCTAGACTACTGATAGCAGTACCCTTAACACTTTCCGTGCCACTCACGAGATTTCTCTGGTTTTTTTATAGGTGGTTGCTAGCCACTCACGAGATTTCTCGGAATTATTATTATTATTTTTTTTTTAGCGATCTGAAAAATTATTGCATCACCCGAGCCTACCCGAGTATAGCCGAGGGGCGCCGGCGATCACTGTGGAAAAAAGCGCCCCCTGTCGTCTCCCAGATGACATAAGTGATTTTGGAATGGACTCAATGAAAATTAATGGGGAAAAAAATCCGGTACTCCACATTTTCCAGTTCACTGATCCAGCCGGGGTTACCACAGTTCATTCTGGAACCTCAGATCCCCGCTGATCATGGAGATCTACAGTATCGCGTTGGATCCATACACGTATCGATTTTTTCGAATGGTGATCAGGAATTGGAATATACCAGTTGGATACCATCTGATGTCAGGTAAGGACTCTATGTTATCAGTGTTAGGATAATCAGAGTAAGTTTGATGAAGTTATAAGCTGTTTTGTGAAATGTCTTCTTTCGGTTTCACTGTAAAAGTCTGTGAGGAAATCAACGGAGCGATTATCCGTGCGCGGCCGTAATGTGCTTGCGTGCACGTATAATATTGATCATCTAGCGTTTATTTGAAAACGATTCATAAAAAGGCCGACGAATATCAACGTTGTGGAATATTCCACTAAAAGACGATTTTCATAGAATGCTCCAGAATGAGCTGTTTTTTATATCAAAACGGGGCTTTTCTAACTGCTCTGAAACGGAAACGACGTGATAAAAAAAACAATCTGCCTTGACAGCACTGACTGGAAAATAGTCTTTGATAATGCGATGGGCAGATTAGACACAGCCATAATTTTAAACATAGATTAGGCGATATTAACGTTAACATTGGCGCCGATGGTGGCATTCAGCCGGTAAAACGGAAAACCAGGTGTGGCGCTCAAAGTGTTAACGTCGGAGCTGATCAATACTCTGTTTTTTTCTAATTTAGTTTAGAACCGGGTTTCGGGGGGCATCCCTACTCCCAAGAGGAGTTAGTTATCACAGGCTGTAGAATGCAGGAAGAGCTGCCAAGCTGCTCACGTTACATGTTGCGCATGCTACCGGTATGTCTGTAGTCGCGTTTTGATGACGTCATCACAACAACACGTTATTTGACTGTGACGGTGCTAAAACCCTTTCGGTCGAAAGCCGAAAGAGCCGTTTTAACCATTTTCGGCCGATAATTTTCGGTGCATCCCTACCTAACGTTATAGCTATTTAATCACAATAGTGTCGCAAGTGTTTTTGTGGCTCCAGTCCACGGAACGTTGACAGAATTTGCAAAACACCTTATCGCCGGAGGCATAAAAGTCATTAGGATACTGCTCTGCTCTGAATTGAGGGCTTATTGGGGAATTTCTTAGCTTCTTGACGATGTTAACACCGAAGCAGCGAGACGCTTGGACACTGCTGTGTTGTGTGTAACCCGCTCTAGCGTCCGCCTCCCCGGTCGCGTGTGCACCAAACGTTCCACCCAAAAACGGAATTTCAGTCCAGATTAGGCCAAATTCTGCAATATTCCATGTTTTGCAGTTGATTCCATTTTTATTGGTTAATTCCACGATTCCGTCCGCGATTCCGTGAACGCGGATTTCATATGGCTCTACTTTAACCAACTGCGAAAGAGATAAACTAGGCGTTAGGTAGTTTGCAGGCTGTTAGGTGCAGAACTTGCCGTCCCACGATTGGTGCACATGTCACATGACCAGAAACGCGCGTGGCCAATCAGAGCACAAAACTCGAACGCGGAAACACAAATTTGTTGTGGAAAGCATCAGACCACGTGAGCGGATCGGCGCGGCCGAGAAATCCGCTCTTCGCTCTTTAAAGCTTGGTCCGCTCCGCTAATCACTCATGTTGACCCCGCCCCCAAGTCGCTCTCCGCTCGCTCCCCGCTCACCTTGAATCGAGCGCTCCCCGCTCCCCGCGCCAGATCGCTCGGCAGTTTTTGTTCTTCTTTTTTTGGAGCATGGTGTAAATGAGCTCAAACTACAACAGTCTACACCCCCTGGGCCCCTTAACAATTGTTTGTATTGAGCCGCATTGTAATTGTAGCCATTCTGCAATGTTAAATAACGTTGTTTATCCATTCACTATCTCTATTAAGCGATGATAGGCTAGCCGAGCCACAATGCTATGGTCGCTGCCATTAACGTTAGCATGTAAGCTAACGTCAACAACAATGGCGTCGATATACTTTTTCTAACTGGAGTGAGTGTGGGCGTCTCTACAGTGACAAAGCCTGAACGAACAGCCTATCACAGGTTCACCCTTCTCATTGGTTGAAAATGGCCTTCATGTTTGTACATCGCCATCTGTTGCTTTGGCATTGTACTGCATGTATATATTACATCAGTGTTAAACCACTGTGAGCGGCCTGGAGTGGATTGGAGCGGAGGAGAACTCTCGCTCCGGACGTCGCGCCGACTCATTTTAAAACCCACTCCTCGCTCACGTCAAAACCGGCCGCTCCGCGCCCCGCGCCGCTCACGCTCCGATCCGCTCACATGCACTGGAAAGCATAGACGCGTCCCGGTGGGCACCCTAGTGTGTTCTTATGAGCTATAAGCAGCTTTGGGGCAAGCACAGGCTGGGCTTTATTTAACACTTTGGTCGCCAGGATAATATTCTTAATAAACCATCCCACGCCAGCTCTATTTGTCTATGGAGAAATTCCCCTTCTTTGCAGGGCTATAACTTTTTAAATTGTATTGCTAAATTGACATTACTATGGCCCATTCAACATCAAGTATCTATTGTTCAGGGTGTAGCAACGTTATACTTTTTCATTCACATATTCATACTAAAATACGGTCTAAAGTATAAGTATGTTTTTATCGTTTTCTGCAGCTTTCTCCAGAACGTGATTTATAGCCCTAAATGCATTATAGTGATGATTGTATACAGTTTGATAGCAATCGGCGCGAGATAAAAAATTTCAAATGGACGTGCTTCTAGAAGTTACTACTTATCATCTGATGTTGACCGGATGGGGGGGGGGGGGTCGTTTATAATTCCGTGGCCAACGTTAGATGATTCATCTAGTGTGGGTGATATGATCATTATAGCAGTTAGTATCGAACACGTTAAAAAATAACGCTGAATCTTACCGTAGCTTCCTCGGGTCGTTGGGCGATGAGCGTGGAGCAAAAATATTCCTATTATGGGATGTAGAAATATGCGATCCATCTCCAGGTTGTATAATAGTATATACGTCCAAATCATGTTGTTTATCGAGTTATTGGTAACGGATTGCTATCCGTTGTGTCTAGCTCAAGTCCTGGGACTATTAGCGAGTGATCGGACCGAATTGGAATGAGCACCAGCTTCCATTTCCTGTTTCCGATTTGAGCGATCCGCCGATCGGCCACCAGATGGCGCTCTTGAACCGTTGGAGAGTTGAACAACAGTAGATCTCAAGTCTCCGGGGGATGAAATATGATTGCGATCACAGATTTTTGAAATATTGATATCAAAGACGTGGTACGGCGTCTTTGGCAGAATGAGCATGGCGGGGAATGACGTGGTAAGGCGTTTTTGGCGACCATAGTGTTAAGCAGCTCTGGGGCAAGCAGGGACTGGTGGGTGGGCTTTATTTAAGCAGTTCTGGGGCAAGCAGGGGCTGGTGGGTGGGCTTTATAAGCAGCTCTGGGGCAAGCACAGGCTGGGCTTTATAAGCAGCTCTGGGTCAAGCACGGGCTGGTTGGTGGGCTTAATCTTCCAGCCTCTGGCAGAGAGAGAGCGAGAGTAGCCTGGGTCTTGCTTTCCTCCGAAATGCCTGGGGTGTCTTCTGTGGTTGCGTCAATGTAACCAAATACAGACATCACAGACCCTAATTTATTGTCGTTATACGAGTACAGAGGAATGAAGTTGGCATCTAACCAGAGTGCAAAGTAAGGCTGAGACCACCAATTTTTTCCCCAATTTTTTTAATACTTTCTTTTATACTATACTAAAATACTAGGTCTTGTGGCATGTTTTAGTTAAAACATCCCCATTTCATGTACATTCAGTTGAATTGCAACTCTGCACTGTGCATTCAATATGCAGTGCACTCCTCAATCACATCCAGAGACCACCGACTGTAACATGAGAAGGATCACTGTGGTAGTTTTGAATGGGGAATCTGTAACACTAAAGATGTGGGACCTTCCTTCCCCAACAGAGAACAGTAGGGCTGACCTTCGAATTTCTTTTTGGCATTCGAAGCTTCGGGCCGAGATTCAATTAAACATTTTTTTTATAATATATTCAAATTTTATTTTCCCATTCGAATCCCATGCCCATCGAACGAAGCCTAGAAGTATTTAAGGGCGTTTTCACACCTAGCTCGTTTGGAGCTGTTGTTCCGAAACCTGGAGCGTTTACCCCCTATTTTGGTTCAGTTGGGCATATATGAACACAGCAATCACATTCTGTTGCGGAACAAAACAAGCGGGCCGAGACCACCTAGAGAGGGTGGTCTCGGCGCACTTCCAAACAAACCCGACTCGTACGCTGTGAGAATGCAATCGATTTAACAAACCGACACAACTCACTTGCCGTACTGTATACGCGCTGCATGATGACGCAACGCACACGTGCCCTGGACTGTTCCATCAGAGGGGGGAGCTTCGGTGGCCAGTGTGAGTGGCTACAGACCACTGCACTTAAATATAAACATTAGTCTACCTGGGGGGGCGGAGCCAGGCGTTCATGGAGTGAGACGTGTTTCACGAGAGCTCCCTTCTATCGTGCAAAATACACTTTTCTCCCCATTAGTCTTTATTTTATTTTTTATTTGTTATTCGTCTGCTTGTTGAGTCGTCGAGTTTAAACTACTTTCGTCAACTTTTTTCAACTTTCTGCGATGTCGGTGGTGGAGACCAGATCCATGAGCACTCCAGCCGGCAAACTGCCACCGGGTCTACCCTCGCCGTCGCCCGGTATCAGTGAGATAAGCGAAGCTGTTCTCTCGGTCATGACCAAACTCCATGCAGACTTTGAGGTACGCTTCGCTGAAACACAAAGAAAAGTGCAGGCGGAATTTTTTGATACCCTTCATCGAGAGATGACAAGAGGAAATTAGGTTGGCGGTCGACCCTTTGAGGGAGAAGATGGAGTCGCTACACGCCAGGGTTCGAAATGAACAGGGGCTTGGGGCATAATGCCCTTGAAAATGGACAAAATTCCCTCGAAAATCAGTTAAGGGGGGCACTTAATGCCCCTGACAGTTTACTAATTATATATATTTATCCGGTAATGGAGCGTCTGTGTATCGTACGGTTCAGATGACGCGCAAATAAAAAAATTCATTTGGCGGAGCCGGTGTTCTGCACTGGTTGCAGGCAGCAGCAGCAGCACTGCAGCCAGCCAGGTGCTAGTCAGTTTGTGTAAAAATGGCACGCACAATATAAATCAATCTTCATTACGACTTTAAAAACATAGCCATTAACATTACATAGGCTTACACACATCTTGCCATAGCGTTAGCAGTTTGTACAATGTTTGTAGCTGTTAGCTAGCTAGCCCTTCACAACAACAGCTAACACCGTAGCTACTAGCTACTGTAGCAGAGGAGGAAATGGGAGTCTGAGAGGCGGGGTGTTTAAAGACAATGATAGGCGTTTATTTAACATCCAAGAAGGCTAACATACAACTGTGTTTTACTAACTCCAACCGGGACTATTATCGCTTTCGCGCTGCTTGTTGATGTTATGAACTGCTCCTAACGTGACCGGAGCTGAAGGTGCCACACGCTAAAATGTCCGTGGGGACCCGGCGCCAACCCATAGATAGTTCCAACTCACCGAATTACGTAATCCACCACAGTTGCACTCAATATTTAAATAATGTTAGTCTAAATATATGTAGACAGAAACATAATAATTTCAAGCAGAAAACGAATCTTTCCATTAAGAACTGACAATCAGGGAATTTAAACATGGTTGACATTGTTTTTGTGTGTTTATATTAATTAAAGAAAGGAAAGTCTAGTGCTGGCTGAGCATAGTTTGTTTGCACTAAGTTAATACTTTGACAAATGTAGCCTATATTTTTCAGTCAGTTCGGTCTTTGTGTGCCAAACATTATTTAAGGCTGTAAACACTGTAAACCTTTTATTTTATTTTTTATAAATGAGAAGCATGTTTAGATTTGAGTGTTAAATTTTTTTTTAATAAAAATTAACGTATATCGAACTGAAAACCGTGACCCCAAAATCGTGATACGAACCAAACCGTCCATTTTGTGAACCGTCCCACCCCTACCGTTTATCATAAAAATTCAGTGCCCCCGAAATACAAAAAAAGGCCCCGAAAATCAATTAAGGGGGGGCAAAAAAAGCCCTTGAAAAAAAATGTTAATTTCTAACCCTGCTACACGCTGCCTCCTCGGCTAATGCTAACGAACTAGCCACAATAACGACAGAGGCCTCACTACAGGGCGAGAGGCTGGCGTGTCTGGAGAGCTCCCTGCTGGCTAGGCAGGCTGAAGTTGCCAAACTACAGTCGGTAATTGTGGAAATGCAGTCCCGGGAGAGACGCTACAACATCAGGATTGTTGGTGTACCGGAGGGCAGTGAGGGAGGTCGTCTCTCGGAGACCATGCCGGAATTGTTGCAGAAAATACTGGGGAAGGATGTCCTCCCCAGCCCTCCAGTATGCGAGTCGGCCTACAGAGCGGGCAAGACCAGTCCAGGAGTGAACAAAGAGCAGAGGCCCATCATTGTCAAGCTAAACAGGCTACAACAGAGAGAGCGCATCATGCGGTCGGCCCGTGCCAGAAGGGGTAAACTAGGTCTCGGCGATCACAAAGTGGCCATTTTCGAAGACTTTACGCCGGAGGTTCAAGCACAGAGAGGCGAATACAAAGTGGTCATGGCCAGGCTATGGAAACTAGGCCTGAGGCCTACGCTATTCGCCCCCGCGAGATTATCTGTGCTGTGTAAGGGCGATGATCGTCGTTCATTTTGGTCGTTGGCTAAAGCGGAGGAATATCTCGGGGGGATAGCCGAGACTGTAGCTTGATAACTATGTCGGGTGAGTGACTTGGCGATGTGGGCCTAAATACATTGATAGGGCGGACTACTCACAAATGCTTGTTGTCATGCCCAGACAGGCTAACTGTCCACTGCCCATCCAAGCTAGCGGGGCATCACAATGACTTCTGTTACTTGCTAATGCTGACCTCATGGTCGTACGTGTGTGTCGCTTCTATGAAAGCTAGCGAGCTAGCTGGACAATGTACATAGCAGTTTCCAGCGTGCTAGCTGGATTCATCACTAGCTTACGCGCTAGCCTCGGGCTAACTAGCAGGCTGTGTCTATCGCCCGCGCAGAGACATTCGAGACCCGTTAATGTTTACGTATTTTGGTTGTTGTTGCTGTTTAAGTGACATCGGTTTGCACAATTCAACGGTGATCGGGTCCTTAACTAACTTCTTGTATGCTTTAATTTTTTATATCCAGGCTGTTTTGAGCTTTGGGCTCCAGTAGTAGAAGGTCGGTTGAGTATATATATACAATATATGATAACAGGTTATGTCAGGTATAGCTTATTACTATCCCCGGGTTAATGAAGGTGTTTAATTCTATTCTTATATAGGATTATGTCATTCCAGCCTTTGTGCCTGACCAGAGGGGCTGTTAAATGCGTGCACCTTGACCATAACCCTTTTTCCCTTTTCTTTTTATTGTTGCTGTTTAAATGACGTCTGTTTGCGCAATTTAACTGTGATCCGGTCCTGCCTTAGACTATCTTCTGGTATGCTTTAATTTTTTTATTTTTTTTTCCTTTATCCATTTGTGCTATAACATTGCAACGTTGATACGCAGATTCGGAGGTAGATGGTTTCAGGGATGATGTTGAGTTATTATATAATAATGGCTATTTTTTCCCCTTATAGTTGTCTCATGTTAGAGCCAAGGCTCACGGTGGTTTTCGACCGATAACTTTATTGAATTTAAAGTTTTTATTTTTTATTTGTGTTTATTGGACTAATGGGGGTTTAATCAGGGGTTTATCTAGAGAGGGGGTCGGAGTGGAGAGCGTCTTATTGGATCCATGATTCCAGTGGGAAATGATAGGAGGATGACCATCCTTAGTGGATGGGGCATAGGGAGGGGATTGGAGAATGGGGATAGGAGGGTTAATATTAGGACGGGTGGGTTAGGGTATAGAGTAGAAGGAGGGGGGGTTGTAACTGGGGTGGTATTTTTCTGTGTTTTCTGTACTGTTGTCCTATATGCGTGTAATTGTTCCTCCTCTGAACTCCTGGGATTGACCGTCTGGGCCCGCCTGGATCAGCGCCTCTGTCCTCAGCCTGGCTGCACTGGTATGTTCTCCACGCATTTAGACAAATTCGACCATGGCTAAATTGAATATTTTAATTTGGAACGCAGGGGGTCTTAACGCCCCACACACATAAACTCACAGGAATTGTGTAAAAGTGCCCAAATAGTGAAAGAAATAGTAAAATAGTTCCCCTTTAATTAACAATTGTATGTATTGAGCTGTACTGTACTGTACCCATTCTGCAATCTGTTAATAAACTTTTCAATCAATCAATCAATCAATCAACCGTGGGCTCAAGCTTTGCACCCACACCCCTTCCTCAGGCTCATAGTGGACAGGACGACCTCCAGAGGGTTTGTCTCAGACTTTTATACGCTCTTAATTCAATCCACGTATACAAATGTATCATTGGATACAATCTGGCGGGTGGATATCCCGGAGTTGGACCCCGAGTTTGACTGGGATGATGTTTGGGCAAATGTGGCATTGTCTTCCCGCAACCCCAATCACCAGCAAATTAATTTTAATTATATTCATAGGACCTATCTTACACCTAGGAAGCTATTTGCTATGGGACTGATAACCGACTCTCGGTGCACTTTGTGCTCTCAAAAGGCCACTGGCACTTATATGCATATGTATTGGGATTGCCCACCAGTGGCCCGCTTCTGGAGGTCAATAGCGGACAAACTTTCAGATCTGTGTGGCTTAACTATCCCATTCACAGCTGTTACGCTACTCCTGAACGATATAACAACACTACCTGCGTCTGTTCAACTAAAAAGGGTTGTCCTAGCGGGCGTCACAGCAGCAAAGAAGCTAATAGCAATGAGATGGAAGGAGCCTGAAAAGCTCACAGTGATTAACTGGTCCCTAACACTGTTGGATGTGATTTATCTTGAGATATCCACGGCGCGGGTGATTGGGGTGGGGCAGGCTGGGATTGACCTGTGGTTCGCAGCAGCTGAGAAGGTCAGGACCGCCGTGTGCGGCTGAGCGGGGTGGGGGTGCTTGTTCGGGGGAGTCCGGCGGTCTCGTGGGAGGGGGAGGAGGAAATGTCTCGTCTGTCTCGTCTTTTGTGATGTCTTGAATTTAACTGGGGATTTTATTGGGGGGCAGCTATTTAGCTATTTCTTCACTATTTGGTCATTTATTAGATAGTACCCCTTGAATTTAAAAAGGTTGAACTCTGTTTTCTTTTCTTTTTGTCTTTATAATTTATAAATTGTTATTTCTGTATTATTATTGTTTTTGTTATTTTCCTGTGAAGTTCTGTGTATTGTGATTGTGATTGATGTGTTGTCTTGTTTCATGTAAATAATAATAAAAAGTAATTTGATAAAAAAAAAAATAAAAACATTAGTCTACCTGGAGACTCAATGAGGTAATTGTAGATGTTGCCATAAGTTTCAAGTTCAAGTTTCTTTAATAGTTGTCATACAGAAGTACAGAATACTTTCATACAAAATGCTTCTTACTGTTCATTACGAGTCTGGTCATTTAGTGGGATCATTGTTTCATTATCCTGTTCGGCTAAAAGGACACTGGCCACCGAAGCTCCCCCCCTCTGATGGAACAGTCCAGGGCGGGTGTGCGACTGCGTTGCATCACAATCCGTGGGCAATCTGCGCATGTGCATGGGGGATGCTCTGCTTAAAAATGGGCTTTTTCGCTGCCGAATTAGTTCTGATCGATTAGGAATGGCTTGCGCCGTGTTCAGGAGATTCTGGCGCATACAAGTCTATTCGATCATGTCTCTAGCACCCCCACAGCCGTATCTGCAACCACTTACATCACTGCTCTCATCCACATTCATTCATTTGCTCCCCCCGCTCTCCCCTCCCCGATTTCAATGTAACGCAGAGATTCAGGGTTAGGGGGGGGGGACACCCCAAAATCTGACCAATGAGTGACAGTTTGCTCGCGTGTGCGTTTTGTTTTGGTCCGCTGTTAACACAGCCGTGTGAACACAAACGAACTAAGGGACAAGTGCAACATATATGTATATAATACTGTATATTATGTTGAGACAGAGATGATAGATCATAAAAGAAAATATATACATAGGTTTGGTTTTAACATGGGGGGGGGCACTGTAAGCGGGGGGTCTGGTGGGTCCTTCCACTGGAGATTCTGAGCATCAAACACTTCCATTTGCTGCATTCTCGTGTACTTTTATGAGGCACGTCTGCAATGGTTTAGATGGTACGGTCCTGTAGGGGTGTCTGTCTAATGGTACGGTCCTGTAGGGGTGTCTGTCTGATGGTACGGTCCTGTAGGGGTGTCTGAAATTGTTGGTTAATATATAGTTACAGCCAGGTAAGTAGGATATACTTGTTTTGATCCATTTATTTTTTACCTATTTTGGGGAGGGGGTTGTCTTTCATATTAGCTATATTTTATAATTGACCTCTTCTCAATATTGAGGGGGACACATGTCCCCTGCAAACCCCTAAACACTACACCTAAGGCTGCCATAACTTGATTGATTGATTGAAAACTTTATTAACAGATTGCAGAATGGGTACAATACAGTACGGCTCAACACACACAATTGTTAAGAGGATGCAGACCAGAGAAAGACTTTCGTCTTGTTTACATCAGGGTCCCCCATTTTCAATTAATAATTAAACACCTGAAGGAATGTGACGATGGAAGCCCTAAATATAATATACATTATATCTTTGTTGCCTAATAAAGTGGGCTATGTCTGTAAGAAGGGAAGCAATGACATGAGGTTTTTGGTAGAGGAAGCAGCAAGAATGATGCCACTGCAAACCACCACATTGATTCATACACACACACACACACACACACGTGCACGCGCATCAACACTTCTATCCTCTCTCTGGCGTGAAGTGGAAGAAGACAGAAATAGGGAAGTCCAGTAGGGTAGGGGTTGTTATTATTATAGGCCTGTGTTGCTGAAATATAGAGATATCTCCCTTTGTAGCGACGAGAGCTTGACTGCTTTAACAACACACATGTGGTCGTGGAATTCGATTAGATGGTTAACCCTTTCACTGCCAAACAACAGCCGGTTAACCCTTTCACTGCTGCAGTGCACTACCAAAACAGTTATTAACCCTTTCACTGCGACAATACACAGAAAGGTTTGATTGATTGATTGAAAACTTTATTAACAGATTGCAGAATGGGTACAATACAGTACAGCTCAATACATACAATTGTTAAGGGGATGCAGACCAGAGAAAGACTTTCGTCTTGTTTACATCAGGGTCCCCCATTTTCAACAACACACATGCAGTTGTGCTAAACAGTGTTGGTCGTGGGGGAATTCAATTAGATGGTTAACCCTTTCACTGCCGCACTACCAAAACGGTTATTAACCCTTTCACTTGCGACAATACACAGCGGGTTAACCCTTTCACTACCACACTACAGAAGGTTAACCCTTTCACTACCACACGACAGAAGGTTAACATTTCACTACCACACTACAGACGGTTAACCTTTCACTACCACACTACAGAAGGTTAACCTTTCACTACCACACGACAGCGGGTTAACCTTTCACTACCACACTACAGAAGGTTAACCTTTCACTACCACACTACAGAAGGTTAACCCTTTTATATCACACTACCGCCGGTTAATCATTGTCACAGACTGAAATCTCGCCCCACGCGCGCGACCTCCCACCATAAGGTGTGTTGTTGTTCTTAACGCTCGCGAGAGAGAGAGAGAACTTTTCACTAAAGAAACGAACATATAACACAGTTACCGGTGGGTATAATTGTTTGTTTGTTCTTACCTGGCTTGGCCGGCTTGGGAGGAGGCTTGGACATGGTTTGAGTTACTAAAACAAAATTGGACACACGTTGTTGCGGTGTTGTTACCGGAGATAACAGATAAACGTCTCTCGTTATGAAAGAAGGCGGGTTCTCGCTGCTCTCGCGCTCCCAATGAGGAAGTTCAACCCTGCTACGCGGAAAAGTCAAACTGCGCATGCCCAGCAGAGACGACTGTCAGTGCTTATGTTATTATTTATTTTTTGTTCTATTTTATTCTATCTCGCGAGATCATCAATGTAATTATGACAATTTTTTTTTCTAGCTCCGGAAAATATATTTTTAAAAGGTCGCAGTGATTCATAATTTAATACCCAAACGAATATACGTATACATAAAATGAATTTTATATATTTAAATAATTAATATTTGTTTCTTTATCAACAACGTCGTAGAGGACAACAGATAGTTTCACTCAATTAATTTCAACAAGGCGGCCATCATCATCATCATCATCATCATCATCATCATCATCAATATTGCCATAATATTATATCACACAGTAGCAGTTTAGAAGTTTGTTTTCCTGGGGGGGGGGCGTCAGTGACGTGTGACCTCAAATAGCAAATCGCGGCTAACCGGAAAGTAGAGGGAGGGACTGGGAGACAAACTGGTACAGTAATCCTATGTTGTTCTGTGTTGCAACTACCTCGACCTGCCCTTCTGCTCTTTAGGAAACACAATAGCTTTTTATGACTGTTGCATTCTTCCAGTAGTCAGTCACATGCACTGCCACTACAAGCTTCAATGAAGACACTGGTTGTTGGAATTGGCGGGTGAGTCAGATGCATTTGTTTTCTGTTTATGTTCTATCTAACTGAACTGCACACCCCCTTTCTCTCTCTCCCCTCTATCTCTGTATAGAGGCAAGTATATATGAGACATTCCAGAATTGGAGGACATTTTCAGTCCCACCCATGACATTTCAAAACAATCCATGCACAAATTACTAAAACAGTTTTCAGAGTTTGCTCCAGAAGTTCAGGTGCCATCTCTACAACATCAGGCAGCAATATGCTTTCTCACACAGGCTCTGTGCCTGAACCTCCCTGCAAATTAATGTGCAGTCCATATCGACTTATCTGAGAACTACAGCTCTGAAGTACAGGCTGTGCATTTTGGTGCATCACACCAACAGGCCACTTTGCACACTGGGGTTTACTATGCATACAAAATATTGATCAGTTCATGACTATTTTTGATGTGCTGTGAGGAATGCAGCAAGAATGCCAGGTTGTCAGCCTGTTCTGATCCAGTTTGTTTGTGGTTTTGTTGACATAAAATAATATTAAACAACATTTCTGTGGTCTGACTCCTGAGTATGCATTTGTCACATATATGTCATGATCTACAATCAAAAGTAATGTAATCATTCAACTGTTACTTAGCGCAACCCTGTTACTCTAATTTGAAGGCTGTTACCTTATAATCTTTATTAAAATAATCGATTTTCTCAGCTCACATGGGTTTAACCTATATTGTCATTTTAATAGTTTGCTTGATTATATGCATAATGTATTTGTGCAAATATTTGAAATATATATATTGTAAAGAAAATTATCAAATAACTGATTCACCCAGATCAAAGTGGTTTTGTTAAAAAAAGACTTTCGTCTGATAATTTGCGACGTCTCCTTCACATTGTCAACTCCGCCTCTCAAGCTAAAGTGTCGTCAGCTGTTCTCTCTGTTGACGCAGAAAAGGCCTTTGACCGTCTGGAGTGGACCTATCTTTGGGCTGTACTGAAACATATGGGACTAGGTAAAATTTTTATAAATATGGTAAAAATAATATTTTTTAATCCATCAGCCAGTGTTATAACCAGAAATATTAGTTCTCCTCCTTTCAAAATCACTCATGGAAGTAGGCAAGGGGATCCGATTTCTGCAAGCTTGTTTATTTTATCCCTTGAACCTTTAGCCCAAGCTATACGGCAATCAGAAAACATTAAGCCAATCTCTGTAAATTCTACTGATCATATTTGGCTCTATGCGGATGACATCTTGTTATATATGGAGAATGTATCTCAGTCCCTCAAGCCTCCTGCACATTTTTGAAAAATTCAGTTCAATTTCAAGTTATAAAATAAACTGGACCAAATCAGCACTAATGTACCTAAGAACCACTCCTAACTCTGTGCTTGACCATGAGATCCCGGTTGTAACCCAATTTAAATACTTTGGTATTGATATATTTCCTTCAATTGAAAAAATTGTGTCTGTAAACTACAATAGAACCATTAGGTCATAGACGATCTCAATCGATGGTGTAATATACCTGTCTCCCTTTCCGGAAGAGTCTCTATTATCAAAATGAACATATTACCTCGAGTAAACTTCTGTAGTTCCATGATTCCTATTGCCCCACCTGTTGCTCATTGGGAAAATGTACATAGAGCAGTCTCAAAATTTATATGGCGAGGCAAGCGAGCTCGGGTTAAACTTACTACCTTACAAAATGAGCGGCAATCTGGTGGTTTAACTGTGCCAAATTTTAAGTTATATTTTCAAGCGTTATCATTTCGTCCTCTGTTGAGTTGGTTTAATTTAAATTCTGATGCCCCCTGGCTTAATATTGAAAAACATATTGTCTATATCTATCTAAAGTATTACAAAAACATATTCCCTGTTGTCCCAAATTATTGCTCCTTAATGATGATGATTCTTTAGCTTTAAGTATTGTTCAGAGCCGATTTTGGCTGGCAGGAAGTACCGCTGCAAAAAAAATGTTGGCACTGCGATGGCAAGCTCCACATTCTCTGCCCTTTAATCACTGGAAACGGTTATTAGCTGATGTTGTAACAATGGAGCTTTCTACAGCTAGATTAAATGGTGCAAACTATCAAACAATAGATAGCTGGAACCATATTCTCTATCAAGTTAGGACCTCTACTATATAACTAGCAGGACATAACTAATTATATCTGTATAATTCCCCCCTTTTTTTTTGGTCTTTGTTGAAATCTTTGCTCAATTCTTTTTCTTTTCAGGCCTATGACGGGGTGGGTTGGGGGGGATTATTATTATAATTTTTTGTCAACGGTGGTTGGTGCAGGGGTTAGGGGGTAGGATTTTTTTTATTTTAAATGAGGCAAGGGGCAAGCCAATGCTTGTAGTTAGCAAATAATTTAAATTATGTTTTATGTGCATTGTATGCCTGTACCTGCCAATTTTTTTAAGTATTGATGCCTAATTGTCCTCCAATTCTGGAATGTACCATATGGCCATACTTCTTTGGACCAAAATCTGGAATTCACATTATTATTATTATATTAGGTAAGTCAGGTATAGACTCAAACTACAAAGGTTAAATATGAGTGTGAAGAATCAATATCAATGAGACTGTGATATCTGTGTGCAAGCCCATGAGCAAAGACAGGTAAATAATTAACATGGGTATTTTCTGCTGTGTGCTGTGTCTTTGCTATGTGCTGTGTCTTTGCTATGTGCTGTTTATTGTTGTTGTTTATTGTTTAAAAGGATCCCCATTAGCTGCCACCTAAGTGGCGAGCTAGTCTTCCTGGGGTCCACACGGAAAGACGACACAAAACATAACAATATGAGATACATTTATGACAATCACAATTCACTTAATTAACAATGATCATCTAAAAACAGTAAAATATTGTAGACATCTTTATAACCATCAGAATATTTTCAGAAAAGGTTATTACATACATGGGTAGACATGAATATTTTCAGAAAAGGTCATTACATTCATGAGTAAATATTTCATTATTACATTCCTACAGTAGGTATTTCCACTCCCAAACATGAACAGTATTTGCTCACATATTTAAGTAGTGCATTCTTAGGTGGTATTTGAAAGACACTTTGCTATTCAATTTACTTATGTTCAGTGGGCATGTGCCGCCCATGGATGCATGACGAGGACTCCGAGTTCTTTAATTACAGATAGCTGGTTTTATTGATGCAAGTTCTTGAATGAGGCTAGCTAGCATCATGTGACTGTAGCACCACGTTCATCACCACCGTATAACTACAATGCAGTAAATAATGACAATTGATATTCATACAGTCACATGATACATGATATACATTCAGTCAATAGAATTACAAAAACAAAACGAAAATGTGTGAATAAACTCTACTAACCACTTTGGCCTGCTTGCAGCTCAATGGGAGGGGGTTTATCTTCAAATATCTAATATTTAGTCTTTTAGCTTTGACAAAATAAAGTGCACAAATCTGCTGCGCTGTCTTCTTCTACACGTCTTGGCGCGTTCTGCCTGATCTGATCAAACTACGGCAAGTCAGAGCGGGACACCGGAAGTGATCTGTCACATGAAATAAAATGAAATATCAAAATAAACATGTGCCCTCTATCGGCGTCAACTGCATTTACACTCCCACCAATCACATAACGTGTGATTTTCAACATAACCATTTAAACATCAGGAACCCTTTAAACATTGGGAACCCTTTAAACAAACCAAACACACAAAAACAAAAAGGTTTCACTGAGCCTTTACTCGGCTTCCAGTAATAGTACCGTTTTCAAGTTTCTTTAATAGTTGTCATACAGAAGTACAGAATACTTTTATACAAAATGCTTCTTACTGTTACGCTCCAGAGACTGTGCTAGACAAGATAAGTATGAAATAGATTTTCGGTTTTCACATGACTATTTGATTTGAGCGCCACACGGCGCTCAGACGTCTCAGTGGGAGGCGCCAAACGTAAAAACTGAGCGCAAATGGCGGGTGGCGCTCTCTAATTTCGGTCCCTGTGAGTGAGCCATGGTGGTAGGTGTGACTTGTTTTGTGATGATGCGATGAGTGACACCTATGTCATCTTCGTAGTCAGTGGCAGCCCTGTTGTAGCCAACAATGCTCCAACCCAGTGCAGACTTGAGCGCGAAAGGCTGATCTTCGCTGCCATGGATAACATCTCTGGGAGCTAGGGCTTGGGAACAGTTATAGCCGATTAATAACCCTACCTCACAGTCGAGTACTGGAGACATCTCATCTGCAAGATGCTCCAAGTGTGACCAGGACTTTGCTGTTTCTCTTGTGGGTATATGAGATCTGTTTGCTGGTATGTATTCCCTAGTGTAGCTTACTGGGAGCTTGATCTTGATTTCAGACTGGATACCTCGCACTTGTAGACCTGTCACCTTTGCGCTGGACACAACCTTTGTTCTTGATGTGATGGTAGATATCTTGAGCTTTACTGGATCTTGTGTGATGTTCAGTTTGTCAGCTACATCTTTCAGAATGAAGGTAGTGTCTCTCTGAGTGTCGAGCAGAGCATACACTAGCACTTCCTTGTCTGGTTCAGTCGGTGTGGAGATATAGACTGGAACGATTGGTGAGGTGTGAGTGCCACTCTTGTCTTGGACGATTCTAAGAGCGGTAGCTTCATCTGACTCTTGTTTCGTCTCTGGTTTAGACCCCTTGTCTTTGTCTTTTTCTTTTGGCTGGTCTTCCTTCACGGTTTTGATGTAAGAATGTTGGGTGGGTTTTTTCACATGTGTCGCATTTGCTTCTAGATTTGCAGACCTTGGAGTGATGGCCAGTTTCAAGGCAGCCAAAACAGAGTTGCTCCTGTTGTACAAACTTGACTCTCTCTTCCATAGGTTTTTCGATTAACTTGTAACACTTATGGAGAGTTTGTTTTACTTTCTTGCAGAACAGACACTTGTTGTCTGTCTTTTCACTCAAGCTTGTAGTGAAGGTTTTGGCACCAATGTTGCGTTTTTGATATTCCTTAGAATTGTCTTGCTCGCTTGGCTTTGTTTTATCTTCTTTGGGGTTCATAGCTTGCCATGAAGTGATAGGGTGACAGGCAATACAAGCCTCTTTTCTGAGAAATGACACGAAGACCTTGAAGTCAGGGAACACCTTGGTTTCGTCCTGGATTGTTACGACTGTGCGGTTCCACCGTGAGCTGCACCAGTCAGGTAGTTTTGCCGCTATCCTTTGGTTCTCGACACAGTCATTGAGAACTTGTAGTCCTTGTACATAAGGCATAGCTGATTCAATGCTGCTGAGAAAGTGCAAATTCACGCAGATCTTGATTATCCTTAGGGCCGATTTTGCGCCATGCGTGGATCTTGTCCCTATATGCTTGACCGATTAGGAAGGGATCACCAAATCTGTCTTCCAGCACATTCCAGGCGGCAAGGTAAGTGGATTCTGTTCTGACCAGGAAATGCCCTTCAATAGCCTTCTTGACAGCACCGCCGACGTACTGGTGTAGGAAAAACAGCTTTTCTGGAACCGGCAGATTCTTCCTATCAATTAGAGTGGAGAACGAAAGCTTCCAATCATTATACTTTAGCAGTTTAGCGGATCTCCCATGTAGACCGCAGGCTCTGGGATTGGAATGCGATTCGCTGTTATGGCTTCGGCTAAGACTCTCACAAGATCATTAGAAATGTTGTGAGATGTGGCTGTTTGTGGCACAGACACTGGGGTAAAGATGGGTGCAGGTGAGGTCGAGTTATTAGTAACTATGGCCTGGTAGGGCTGTGGGACTTGGGCTTGACTTGCCGGATTGGGGTTGGGTTGATACACTGGAGGCGCATGAGGACGCAGTTCTTCTTGTGGGGTGAGAGCTAGCGAATGTGCTGAAGGATAGTGTAGAAGAGGTAACCACAGATGATCTTCTTCATCGTCATTATGAACGCTTTCAGTGTAAACCTTTAGCTTTGCCTTAGCTGCGTTGAGCTTCTTGAGTTCCTCTAACCCAGGGGTCAGCAACCTTTACTATCAAAAGAGCCACTTTTCCCCTGTCCCACAAAATAAAATGCTCAGGGAGCCGCACAACCTATTTACCCTTAAAATGAAGATAACACAGTGTATAACATTTTATATATCCCCAAGCATACCCCACATTTAGCATAAAACGCCTGACAATTGCATACCCAAAGTAATTTGCGATTTATTATACTTTATACTTATAGCACACAGTTTGTTGCATTAATGGGATTATAAAGCAACAAAAAGAAAAAATTTGACTTTAATTGCTGTTTTTACCTGTTATAACAAAGGAAAACCTCAAACTCTTATGAAGTGGAGAAAAAATACTGGCTGTGTAGACCTATTTTTTAATAAAAAACAGAAGAGGAGACAAAACACTGGTGTCTGTAGACCGACTTTGAAATAAAACCCTGAACTATTCAGGTATATTTGAGTCCTTCCCTTATTTGTGGAACATTTATAAAATAAAAGTAGTCCACTTTGAAAAAAGACTACCATGTGTACTGTAGACCTACTTTGAAATAAAACACAGAAAAGGAGAAAAAACACTTGCATCTGTAAACCTACTTTGAAATAAAACCCTGAACTATGCAGCTCTATTAGAGTCCTTCCCTTATTTGTGGAAAATCTATAAAATAAAAAGTACATTTTTCGTTGTTCGCAAATTTCGCACCACATATCAGGCATACAGGTAAGCCTTTTGTTGACTAAATATCTTAGTTGATGAAATATCTTTTCATTTCAGTGTCACAGTATGACATCGATATTGGGCCAGGGAGCCGCAGCTGATTGGCTAAAGAGCCGCATGCGGCCTCGAGGCCGCAGGTTGCCGACCACTGCTCTAACCGTTCCACTTCTCTCTTTTTCTCTTCTAGCCTTGTTTTTCTAGCAGCACTTTCCGTGATGAATAGAACTGTTTTCTTGGCGTTCTCTGCGTCATTTTCAGCCGTCAGCCTTTCATCTTCCCGCTCCAGTCTTCGGATTTCTCCTTCTTGCTCATTCTGTTCTTTCATTATTTTTAGTACCTCTGTAGTTGCGGCTGCTTCTGCTGCAGCTTGTCTTGCGTCGTGTGTCACACGTGTGAAGACTGTGTGGACCGTCTGGTCCTTGATAAGGAGACGTGGGAAATTGTAGATTCGAACACAGATTCAGCATCAGGCCAGGCTGAGATATCAGAACCACCGTCGTTGAGGAACTGCTGAGCCTTTTTATTAGCAGTCCTGGTGAGCGATTGGCATGTATCATTCCTTCTACGGGTTTCTGAGTCTGGATGATCGGGATGCAAAGTGTCTCTTATTTTTAGATAAATACCATCGATCTCAACTTGGGCTGAATTTATTCTGGCCATGATCTCCATTAGGTCAGAGTCGTCCTTATACTTGATGGATATTTTCAGTCCATTTATGTTGTGCTTCCACCTCTCATATGCCCTTTTGAAGTTCACTTTTAGATCCTTCACCTTATCGTCTACAAGAGCCTGTCCCTTTTCAGAACGTGTCCGAGTGCGTTCACTTTTCCTAGGCTGTGTAGAATCTGCCTTAGTCAGAGGAGGCAAGTCTGATGTGGTAAATACGACTGGCTCGCTGGAAGCGTCTAGCTTGTCTGTCTTAATCTGAGATTCATTTGCGGTTGTGGTAGATACGACTGACTCGCTATCGTCTAGCTTGTCTGTCTCAACCTGTGTTTCAGTTTGCTCTATTTCACCCTTTTGTGACATGTTTACTGTGTAGTAATAATGTAGTAATAAAGTTGAAAATAAAATCTACCTTTTCTTCAGTGTGTAAATATGACTTGTCACTGTGTGGAAAATAAATCAATTATGTATTCATTAAATATTTATTAACCATATCTATGGAATAAGAAATAGGGCGGCTAGGTGGTGTAGTGGGCAAGGCACTCGCCACCAGTGTGGAGACGCTAGGATTCGCGTGTTCGAATCCAGCTCTCCACATTGTTTTCAGTTTAGCTGGTCGTCCGCAGTAATACACATTGGCCGTATTACGGGGAGGGAAAACTGAAGGGTGGGGATCGAACGTTGTGAACAAGCGACTCCTACAAGTCGGTTGGTGCGCCTGCGCAGTAGAATCAGGAAGTGTCGGGGGCAGCGTGAGCCTCCCACGCGTTACTCCTCGCCACTGAGAGATCGAGCTGCGCAGGTGAAAAGATGCGACTGCTGTTACCTCAAGTACCGGAGGGGACTTGTGCTATGTATGACTTAGTCCACATTGCAGCCGGCTTGTGGGAGGCAAGAAACAGCGTTCGTGACAGGGGAGGGTTGAATTGGATGATACGAAATTGGGATGGGAGAAAATAGAGAAAAATGGGAGAAAAAGTGGATAAAAAAAAAAAAATCTATGGAATAAGAAATATGAACTGTAAATAGAGGGGTAGGCTAATATGAATTTAGTCTATGAAATGTGTAAGCCTAATCATGAGTGTCAACAAAGTCTTAAGTATTCAAAAATAAAAATGCTTAATTTAGTTGAAAATTGTAGGCTAATTCAAATCTACACCTTTCTTCAATTTGTGTTCAAATAAAATATGTCTATCAATGTGAAATACAAATTATGAAAAATTAAATAAACCATAGGCCTACGTTTATATTATAGTAGCCTACTATACTGGGATATAACTAATAAAATGTGTAGGCTAATATGAAATTCAAAAACTAAATGAAAATGTAAGCCTAGTAGGCTATTATGAAATGCAAGTATCAAGTTTGAATATACCCTTTAGGATTGGCCTTTTCTAAATTAACCTTATAAAGCTAGACTTCATGAATGAACATCAAGCAATTCTTAAATGGCCAAAAATATTAAACTGTAAACAACCTTATATACAGTCTCAAGAATGTGCGCACTTGCAATGCAATTGTAGCCTACAACAATACTTGGATATGAAAAGTCAATACCTGAGACGTGTAGTCAGTCAACTTGGTGAATGGCATTTGCCTACAGTCCAATATAGGGAAAAGTCTGCTGCTTCTTTAAGATGGATGCCGTGAAATTTTACTGATACGTGGAAAAGTTCAGTGGCAGTCCTGCTGTACACGTGCCAACCTCGAGCCGTCTTCTTCCACGAGCTCGCTTGTTTAGCTGTGTGCACACTGCTGCAACTCCTTCCCAGCACAAAGGTTCACCAAACAGGACGATACATCTTCGACTGCAGACAATCCTCTACCCGACGTCCTCATAGCCAACTCGATTCATTCCTCACTTGGAGTCTTCAACTTCACGGTGAAGTGTTCTACTGTGCCGCCCATGAATGCATGACGAGGACTCCGAGTTCTTTAATTACAGATGGCTGGTTTTATTGATGCAAGTTCTTGAATGACGCTAGCTAGCATCATGTGACTGTAGCACCACATTCATCACCACCGTAGAACTACAATGCAGGAAATAATGACAATCAATATTCATACATTCAGTCAATAGAATTACAAAAACAAAACGAAAGTGTGTGAATAAACTCTACTAACCACTTTGGCCTGCTTGCAGCTCAATGGGAGGGGGTTTATCTTCAAATCTCTAGTATTTAGTCTTTTAGCTTTGACAAAATAAAGTGCACAAATCTGCTGCGCTGTCTTCTTCTACACGTCTTGGCGCGTTCTGCCTGATCTGATCAAACTACGGCAAGTCAGAGCGGGACACAGGAAGTGATCCGTCACATGAAATAAAATGAAATATCAAAATAAACATGTGCCCTCTATCGGCGACAACTGCATTTACAGGGCAGTTATTCCAATGATTGATGGCACGATAAACAACCGTCCTCTTTAAAGCATTTGATTTTGGACGTGGTAACATAATCTGTCCATTATCGGCTGACCTAGTAAAATAAGAATGAACCTGACTGCATCTTGACAATTTGCCATGTCTCTGCTATGTCTTTCTTGTCCTCTCAGGATGACGAATGGAGGGAAGTCCACTCTGTCCAACAGTCTACACCGACGGATCCCCAACAGCTCCATCATCGCACAGGATACTTTCTTTAAGGTGGATCAGTAGACCTACTAGATCTTTAAGGTGGATCAGTAGACCTAGATCTTTAAGGTGGATCAGTAGACCTACTAGATCTTTAAGGTGGATCAGTAGACCTACTAGATCTTTAAGGTGGATCAGTTGACCTACTAGATCTTTAAGGTGGATCAGTAGACCTACTAGATCTTTAAGGTGGATCAGTAGACCTACTAGATCCTAAACACAGTAGCAGTCTGTGGTTTAGTTGAGGATAAACACAGGTATCTCTTTTTCTATTAGAGTTTATAATAACTTTATAATAACTTTATTTGTATAGCACTTTTCATACAGAAATTGCAGTTCAAAGTGCTTCACAAAAAATACAGGCATAAGCGAGCATAAAAATTAAATAAAAAAAGATAGAGAGGTAGCAAGGTAAGGTAAATTACAGTTTTTCAGTAATACAAATAATAAAATAGAATAGATTAGATAGAGTAAAAAAGTGCGGTTTGATTATGTTTAAAAATAGGCTAAAAATAATCAAATAGAACAGACAGTAAAAAGTGTGATAAAATTGTTAACAGTGCATCGCTCTTAACACTGAGTTTCTTTACAAAGTACAGTTCTAAATTACCTTATAGAACAACTTAACAACAGAGCAGTGCATTTTAGAGCAATGTTTCTTAAACTATGGGTGTGGACCCAAAACTGGTCGCAGGGTTGAATCTTTTTGGTCTCTATGTGACTGGAATACAGTATGTTTTGATGCCACCCCACTATGTATGTTCCATGACCAAAAACATAATAACATGAAATGTTGTTGTTGTTATTTGGAGGGTGGAGAGATGGAGAGAATGAATGGTATGAAAACCAGAAAGGTCTGTGTGTGTGCGTGTATGTGTGTGTGTGTTTCTGCCTATTAAGCATGTGTATGAGGACAGGGCAGGCTAGGACAAGTCAGAGACGTAGACACAGACAGCAGGAAGACGTGAGGGCACACACAATGAGCACTTCATACGGTTATTCAATCACCACGAGGAATGTTTGAGGCGGATCTGCGTGAAACACAAACCGGTTTCTGTGGGGAATATGGGGACCAGAGCCGGATGTTTTCACACATGCACCATTTTGTGACCCGAATGTGATTGAAACAGAATGCTTACCAGAGAAGGGACGAAAATGGTATGGTAATGTTAGGGTAGTAGGGTATCTCCCGTTTTCATGTGATGTCATACTGCCCCTCTCGACAACCATCGTTAGCGGCCCTTTTCAGTCCCTTCTAGTAGTCAAAGTCAAAGTCAGCTTTATTGTCACACCTCGTGGCTGTGGAACATGCATAGTGGGGTGGGTAGGGTTGGGTACCTTTCACATTTGAACCCGGTACCCGTGAATCGATACCGGAACACAACGGTACCTTTTGTAGATACTTTAGTCTCTAAAAATGTAATCTACCTCAGTTGTAAAAAAAAAATCCAAACGTCAAATGATTTATTATCATTATTATTTATTTAGAACAATTTGTTAATATATATGTATATATATACACACACCAGGCCATGTGAGCGGATCGGAGCGTGAGCGGCGCGGGGCGCGGAGCGGGCGGTTTTGACGTGAGCGAGGAGTGGGTTTTAAAATGAGTCGGTGCGACGTCCGGAGCGAGAGTTCTCCTCCGCTCCAATCCACTCCAGGCCGCTCACAGTGGTTTAACACTGTTGATGTAATATATACATGCAGTACAATGCCAAAGCAACAGATGGCGATGTACAAACATGAAGGCCATTTTCAACCAATGAGAAGGGTTCAGGCTTCGGCACTGTAGAGACGCCCACCATAGATATCTATGACGCCCACACTCACTCCTGTTAGAAAAAGTATCGACGCCATTGTTGTTGACGTTAGCTTACATGCTAACGTTAATGGCAGCGACCATAGCATTGTGGCTCGGCTAGCCTATCATCGCTTAATAGAACTAGTGAATGGATAAACAACGTTATTTAACATTGCAGAATGGCTACAATTACAATGCGGCTCAATACAAACAATTGTTAAGGGGCCCAGGGGGTGTAGACTGTGTAGTTTGAGCTCATTTACACCATGCTCCAAAAAAGAAAAAGAAAAACTGCCGAGCGATCTGGCGCGGGGAGCGGGGAGCGCTCGATTCAAGGTGAGTGGGGAGCGAGCGGAGAGCGACTTGGGGGCGGGGTCAACATGAGCGATTAGCGGAGCGGACCAAGCTTTAAAGAGCGAAGAGCGGATTTCTCGGCCGCGCCGATCCGCTCACGTGGCCTGACACACACACATCTTTAAATAAAAAATTATGTTTTACAAAATAAGTATTATAAATAAAGTATAAAATGATTAAACAAACCTACATGAGGGAGTGGCTGTGTACCACTGTAACCAGCGGTGCGTTGGTCGCCAAGTACTCGCCAAGTACCCACCAGGCTACTTTGTATAACAATAGCTCAGGTTGTCAGGTGTGTTCAAATACGTCCTCCGATACATTCACACAAAACGTTGTTACATTCCGTTGCTAGAGGCATTGTCTTTATTTTGTGCGCACGCGAGGGAACATTTATGCGCATGCATGGGAGCGTGCGTGCACGTGGCGTCATTAAAACACAGTGCAACCAGGTATGAAATCACCAACGCACCCCTGACTGTAACATGATGATAATGGTAGAGCCTTCTGTTCGTCTCTCTCCAGGATGACCTGGTGGTACCTGTGGATGGCAACGGCTTTAAGCAATATGACGGTAAGGGCTTTAAGCAATATGACGGTAAGGGCTTTAAGCAATATGATGGTAAGGGCTTTAAGCAATATGACGGTAAGGGCTTTAAAGGATAACTCCAACATTTTGGGAAATTGGCTTATTTAACATCTTCCCTGGAGTTAGACAAGAAGATACATACCTTTTTTGTCTCTGTGCATGCATTAGGCTTAGGGAACAGACGCTCCGTTAGCATAGCTTAGCTTCATCACTGTAAGTGAGGCAGGACAGTACCCTGACGTTCCCTACAGGTTTGTTGATATTCTCATTTCTTCAAAGGATCTGAACCGATTGAAGTTTATGGATACCATGACTTAAAATCCTCTTACCTTGACGATTAAAAGCCTCCCCAATTTAGAAAACAGTAATCCAATGGCTGGTATTGATAATATACTACTAACTACTGGACGCTCGGAGCTAACCGGAGCTAACGCAGAACAGGATGTGTAAAGCAAATATAATTACTTCCTTTCTGGGGTTTTCAAAATAAAAGTGCGACGTTTATAGCAGCGGAAAACGTTTATTTTGTACATTATCTAACGTTAACACGAACCTAAACTAACGTTACAACTAACCTAAAGTTAGTTTAGGTTCGTGTTAACGTTAGATAATGTACAAAATAAACGTTTCTGCTGCTATAGACGTCGCTCTTTTATTTTGAAACCCCCCAGAAAGGAAGTCATTGCTCTCGTTATCTGGTTGAGTGTCCGGTTAGCTCCGTTAGCGTGCAGTAGTTAGTAGTATATCAATACCAGCCATTGGATTACTGTTTTCTAAATTTGGGAGGCTTTAAATCGTCAAGGTAAGAGGATTTTAAGTCATGGTATCCATAAACTTCAATCGGTTCAGATCCTTTGAAGGAATGAGAATATCAACAAACCTGTAGGGAACGTCAGGGTACTGTCCTGCCTCACTTACAGTGATGAAGCTAAGCTATGCTAACGGAGCGTCTGTTCCCAAAGCTAAATGCACGCACAGAGACAAAAAAGGTATGTATCTTCTTGTCTAACTCCAGGGAAGATGTTAAATAAGCTAATTTCCCAAAATGTTGGAGTTATCCTTTAAGCAATATGACGGTAAGGGCTTTAAGCAATATGACGGTAAGGGCTTTAAGTAATATGACGGTAAGGGCTTTAAGTAATATGACGTAAGGGCTTTAAGCAATATGACTGTAAGGGCTTTAAGCAATATGACGGTAAGGGCTTTGCCTTTAAGTAATATGACGTAAGGGCTTTAAGCAATATGACTGTAAGGGCTTTAAGCAATATGACGGTAAGGGCTTTGCCTTTAAGTAATATGACGGTAAGGTGCTTTAAGCAATATGACGGTAAGGGCTTTAAGCAATATGACGGTAAGGGCTTTAAGTAATATGACGGTAAGGTGCTTTAAGCAATATGACGGTAAGGGCTTTAAGTAATATGACGGTAAGGGCTTTAAGCAATATGGCGGTAAGGGCTTTAAGTAATATGACGGTAAGGTGCTTTAAGCAATATGACGGTAAGGGCTTTAAGTAATATGACGGTAAGGTGCTTTAAGCAATATGACGGTAAGGGCTTTAAGTAATATGACGGTAAGGTGCTTTAAGCAATATGACGGTAAGGGCTTTAAGTAGGGATGCTCGATATTGGCTTTTTTACCGATACCGATATTCCAATATTGTCCAACTCTTAATTTCCGATACTGATATCAACCGATATCAACCGATACCGATATATGCAGGGTTTCCCCGTCCAAAAAACGGAATAATTTCAGGTAACTAATAATTTCACTGGATATATATATAACAAATATTGTTATTGTTTTTTTTTGTTTTTAAACTGATACCGATATTTTCCGATATCACATTTTACTGCCGATATCGGCCGATAATATCGGTCGGCCGATAATATCGGACATCCCTAGCTTTAAGTAATATGACGGTAAGGTGCTTTAAGCAATATGACGGTAAGGGCTTCAAGCAATATGACGGTGAGGACTTTGTATTTGCAGAAGTCTTAATTTATACTTGGAACGTGAAAATGTCATCGGGGCTAACCTAGGCCCCTCTCCTAAAATCGAACTGCACAGCGCTCTAACCTAGGCCCCTCTCCTGTATGTAACTGCGCAGGGCGACGCAGCGCTCTAAGTGATGTGATTGGCCCACTCGCCTTAAGCTGCGCATTTCTTATATTGGATTAGATTCAAATGTGTTGTCATCATACAGCACAAGTACAGTACAACGAAAATACGTTATTTGCAGTGAAAGCTTGTGGCCGGCTTAGAAACAGATGCATTGTTGTCCAATAATGTGATCGCACGTTCCTGTGTGTGTGTGGGTGTGTGGTGTGTGTGTGTGTGTGTGTGTGCATTTTTGTGTTGTCTCTCTCACTCTATTACAGACACAACACACAGCGCCCTAAACGTGTACACTACACATTAGGGCTGTCCCCGACTAAGGATGATAGGCCAAAATTTGCCGTTAGTCGACTATTGGTCAACTACTAAAAAAAATTTAAAAGTATAATATATTTTATTTATTTATTTATTTTTTCATTCCATTTGGGCTGTGGGGGGGTGCTTAATGTCTGAAGGAGTCGACTGAAGGCTTCTTGTCCTCTGCAAAAGCATGCAATTGGTCCACTGATGGATACATCTTGATATTTGTCTAGTCGTGTGTTCATTAGATGGGTGAAATCCTCTTTCAGTGCCTCTGTGCCTGTTTTCGTAGGCAGTTAGCCTCTGGTATGTGTGTCATTAGCGTTAGCCACGCTTCTAGGCCTCTTTTCTTTTGGAAATAATGATACAAAAATATATATATATTATTTTTTATAATTTTTTTTGTTGTTGTTGTTGTATTCGACTAAGAGGTTGGCAGTCGACTACGGCTCCTTTCGACCGATTAGTCGACTAATCGACTAATGGGGGTCAGCCCTACTACACACACACATGCAGACACACAACACACAGAGCCCTAAACGTGTACACTACACACACAGACACAACACACAGAGCCCTAAACGTGTACACTACACACACACACATGCAGATACAACACACAGAGCCCTAAATGTGTAGACTACACACACACATGCAGACACACACACAGAGCCCTAAATGTGTAGACTACACACACACATGCAGACACACACACAGAGCCCTAAACGTGTACACTACACACACACATGCAGACACACACACACAGAGCCCTAAACGTGTACACTACACACACACTTGCAGACACACACACAGAGCCCTAAACGTGGACACTACACACACACATGCAGACACACACACAGAGCCCTAAACGTGGACACTACACACACACACATGCAGACACACACACAGAGCCCTAAACGTGTACACTACACACACACACATGCAGACACACACACAGAGCCCTAAACGTGTACACTACACATGCAGACTAGAGCTGTTTCCCCGAAGCCTGTTTTTGGGATTCGAACTTCGTCAGGGTTTTTTCTAACGGACTTTCGAACCTTCGTTTTTAATTAAAAAGTTATAAAAAAATAAAAATAAACTTAATTTATTTTTTATTTTTTTTATAAATATCCTCAAACTAAATCCTCAATTTGAATGAAGTGATTAATCTGATTAAATTAGTTTTTCTTTTTATTAAATCGACTTTCTTTAATGAATATAACTCATCAGTTTTAATACTATAATATTAGTGTAGCCTAATCTTTATCTGCAACTGTGAAGAAAAACCCCATTGGTTTAAACAGAATGAATAGACACATAAAAAAAAAAATATATATATATATATATATATATATATAAAAATATATTTCTTTTTTATTGAACATTTTAAATTCGAATGTTGACTTAGAATTCGAATGCCAACGTAACGAACGAAGGTCTGAACGTTCGAACGTTTTGGGCTCAGCCCTAATGCAGACACATAGCCTTCTATCTATGTCACTCTCTAGTCTGTATATCATATCTATAACTCATAGTACACCTATGAAAACCCATAGATTACCTAATCTCCAGATAAAATGTTACCGCCGTCTTTTCTTTTTCCTGCCCATTATCGGAGTGTTGGGCGGGGGAGGCGGCTGGGGAGGGGTTACACCACTCAAATAAAGGGCACGACCACGTAAATTAAAGGAGAGATTAATTTAATTGGAATCTATTTGTTCTTTAAACAAAAGTCCTTGTCAGTGTGTTATGCTTTTTATTAACTTTGCTCGTGTATTTAGTATGTTTCTACCTGTCAGAAAATATGCCAATTCTACAATCGGGCCAAATATTGACTTTAAAAATGAAGTCAGACCTGTTGTCCTTCTAATAGATCGTATGAGACAATACCTGTTGTCCTTCTAATATACTGTATGAGACATTATACAACGGCATGCAAATTTCTCGATTCTGATTGGCCATTTACACGTCTTTATTGGCAACAATCCACGGTCCTGGGCTCAGGACCCGCCCACAACCGAATCACATAATCACTCCGCCGGCTCACTCCGGGAGAATGTTGATAGCGCCAGAATGTTGATAGCGCCATAAGCCCATAACGACTAAATATGAAGCGATTCTGTCAAGGGGAATGTGTTAGTCCTTTAAACAATGTTGGATGATGTAATTGATGGGTCTTGAGTCAATCTAGAACAAAAGAAAAATCGCGGATTGATTGATAGATTAATTGATTGATTTAAATTTCTACTTCCTTCCCACTGACTGCAGCGTTCACTCTCACACTGTCCGACGCTGGCGTACCCACAAACACACACACACACACACACACACACACACACACACACACACACGCACACACACACACACACACGCACACACACACACACACACACACACACACACACACTCCTGTCTGCAACAGCGGGGGAGTCAGAGAGAGAAGCAGCGCTGTTTTAAGTGAGCATGGTCTATTGAATTGATTGATTGGTTGATTGCTAATTTTATTACTGTACCCCTGGTTTCCAACTGGTTAAGTTTAGGCTAAAAGAAATAAATAAAAAAATAGGGCGAAGAAAACGTTTTTTTTCCTATAGGGCAAAGAAAACCTTTTAATTTGTTTTACCTACTTTATATAGAAGCATCTAAGAATGAAGTTCTATGGAAAGTAGGTCTGCATTCCCTTAACAATTGTGTGTATTGAGCCGTACTGTATTGTACCCATTCTGCATCTGGTAATAAAATTTTCAATCAATCATTCCAATAATACACAGTTGGATGTGTTAGTTGGTTGGATGCACTTCAAGCTGCTTCCACATGAGGCAACTTCTCTCAATCATTCCAATAATACACAGTTGGATGTGTTAGTTTGGTTGGATGCACTTCAAGCTGCTTCCACATGGAGGCAACTTGTCTTTTTTGTAGTTGTGGGAACTACTTTTTCTGGCGGATGGTTTTTTTCAATAAATCTTCGATTAATGTGTGTTTATTGTATAGAAATAAGGTTGGATGAATCTGGCAGTTGTATAAAAGCTTTACACCACGTGCAGTTGTGATTTGTGACCAATAAACCATGCCTAGGGGGGTCTAACGACCCTCGGCTGCGCCTCGGGCCTAACGACCACCCCTAGGCATGGTTTATTGGTCACAAACCACTCCTGCGCGTGATGTAATGCTTAAATACCTGTTGTCTTCTAATAGATCATATGAGACAATACCTGTTGTCTTCTAATAGATCATATGAGACAATACCTGTTGTCTTCTAATAGACCATATGAGACAATACCTGTTGTCTTCTAATAGACCATATGAGACAATACCTGTTGTCTTCTAATAGACCATATGAGACAATACCTGTTGTCTTCTAATAGACCATATGAGACAATACCTGTTGTCTTCTAATAGACCATATGAGACAATACCTGTTGTCTTCTAATAGACCATATGAGACAATACCTGTTGTCTTCTAATAGATCATATGAGACAATACCTGTTGTCTTCTAATAGACCATATGAGACAATACCTGTTGTCTTCTAATAGACCATATGAGACAATACCTGTTGTCTTCTAATAGACCATATGAGACAATACCTGTTGTCTTCTAATAGACCATATGAGACAATACCTGTTGTCTTCTAATAGATCATATGAGACAATACCTGTTGTCTTCTAATAGACCATATGAGACAATATCTGTTGTCTTCTAATAGACCATATGAGACAATACCTGTTGTCTTCTAATAGACCACATGAGACAATATCTGTTGACTTCTAATAGATCATATGAGACAATACCTGTTGTCTTCTAATAGACCATATGAGACAATATCTGTTGACTTCTAATAGATCATATGAGACAATACCTGTTGTCTTCTAATAGACCAAATTCCTCAGAGACTCAGCAGCAGCCATCACCCCAGTCATCACACACATAATAAACATCTCCATAAAACAGGGACACGTCCCCAAGGACTTCAAAATTGCGAGAGTAACACCCCTGCACAAAAAGGGCAGCAAATTAGACCCGGGTAACTACCGCCCTGTTTCTATCCTTACATCCATCTCCAAAGTCATGGAAAAAATAGTATACGAACAGATCGAAAAGTACCTCGCGGAAAAAAATCTAATCTACGAATTTCAATCTGGCTTCAGAACATCCCACTCCACTGACACATGCCCTCTCTACTTGAACGACCACATCAAACAAGAGGTGGACGCGGGCAAATACTGCGGCATGGTCATGCTGGACCTACAAAAGGCCTTCGACACTGTCAATCACACCATTCTGATTGACAAGCTAAAAGCAATTGGTTTTGATAGTTTATCAGTGAGCTGGATACAATCCTACCTGGAGGGGAGGGAACAGATGGTGGAAGTAAACGGTACCCTATCCCCCCCCCTCACAGTGAGCTGTGGTGTTCCACAAGGAAGCATACTAGGACCGCTACTATTCCTAATTTATGCAAATGACATGTCGTCAGCTTGTGACTGCAACTTGTTCCTGTTTGCGGACGACTCAGCCCTGCTGGTCTCTGACAAGAACAAGTTACAGGTTGAAAAAGCCCTCAGCTCGGAACTAGGCAAAATCTGCATATGGCTCGCCGACAACAAACTATCATTACACATGGGCAAAACAGAGTCCATTCTCTTCGGTTCAAATAACAAACTCAGCAAGACCGACGGCTTCTCGGTTACAGTGGGTGACAATATTATCACAAGGAAAGATGAAATTACCTACCTGGGTTCCATCCTAGAGGCTAATCTTTCCTGTGACAAAATGGCATCCAATGTAATAAAAAAAGTCAACCAACGAACGCGATTCTTGTACCGGATCTCCTCTCTGGTAAACAAGAATACCCTGAAGACTCTAGCAGGAGCACTCATTCAAGGGTACTACGACTATGCTTGCACCTCATGGTACCAAAGCACCTCAAAGGCACTAAAAAACAAATTACAAACATCTCAAAACAAGCTAGTCAGACTACTACTTGACCTGACTCCTAGAACCCACCTCACCCCTGCCCACTTTGACAACCTAGGATGGCTTAGAGTAGACGACAGAGTACAGCAACTTGCAATGGGCCTGGTCTACAAGATACACTACGCGACCAAGGTACCCATGTACATGTCAAAATACTTCCCAAAGGTCAGTGAATACCACGATCACAACACCAGAGGGAGCTCCACAAATCATGTAAAACCCAGATTCGGCTCAAACAAGGGACTAAACACGTTTCGCAATTATGCCACATCAATGTGGAACGCCCTGCCTAAAGCTGTAAAGGAATGTGAATCACTACCCACTTTCAAAAACACTCTCAAAAAACACCTACGTGAGACTGCAATTCGAAACTGGCCCCTACAAATGTCCTAACCTAGTTGTACAGTAAATGACCAAGTAAGGCTTTGTCAATATTCCAATGTACAGTGTAAAATGTGTGTGTGTCCCCTACCCAACCCCCCACCCCCCCCCCCCCCCCCCCACCTCCAATGTACAGCCCTCACCCAACCCACCCAACCCCACCCCACCCAACCAACCTCCTCCAATGTACAGTTTCTACGCCAAATGTATATACACTCCTTTTCTGGACACTTTTGTATCACAAACAGTACTGTATTTGCAAATCTGATATGTCATAAATGTATAGATGTAGCAGTACTGTCTATCTGTATGTCATGTATGTCATATATGTTATGATGAATTGAAAATGGGGGACCCTGATGTAAACAAGACGAAAGTCTTTCTCTGGTCTGCATCCCCTTAACAATTGTATGTATTGAGCTGTACTGTACTGTACCCATTCTGCAATCTGTTAATAAACTTTTCAATCAATTCAATCAAAACCATATGAGACAATACCTGTTGTCCTTCTAATAGACCATATGAGACAATACCTGTTGTCTTCTAATAGACCATATGAGACAATACCTGTTGTCTGGTGGAAGAAAGAACGGACTAAAGCATCAGATTGTCCACAGTATCATTTGATATGGTTGTTAAAGTGTGTTCTGCTTGAACAGTGCACGCTGCGCTCCACATGGACAGGATGATGGTGTGTGTTCTGCTTGTCCAGTGCACGCTGCGCTCCACATGGACAGGATGATGGTGTGTGTTCTGCTTGTTCAGTGCTCGCTGCGCTCCACATGGACAGGATGATAGTGTGTGTTCTGCTTGTCCAGTGCTCGCTGCGCTCCACATGGACAGGATGATGGTGTGTGTTCTGCTTGTTCAGTGCTCGCAGCGCTCCACATGGACAGGATGATAGTGTGTGTTCTGCTTGTCCAGTGCTCGCTGCGCTCCACATGGACAGGATGATGGTGTGTGTTCCAGCGTTTCCGTTAGCCGGTAATTACCGGTATTTGACCGGCAAAATCTGTTGAAGTCCGACATATCTAATCTCTCCGGTCTTAATGTCCGGTGAAAATAATTCCCTCTAAGCACAATTTGATTATTTGAATTGTATTAAAATAGGCTAAAATTAAATAGCCTATGCGATGAACGAAACAATCATTACATTTGTTTCATCGTTGCTTCTAATAATGACAACGATGTTGTCAGCGAGAGCTTAGTGCTGGGATTGCGAGTGCATGTGCAGCTGCAGAGCCGGAGCTGCAGCGGCACAGTGCAGTACTCCAATTCAGCCATTGGCAATTCAGCTGTTGGGTGGGGGGCGCTGCTGAGCGGTCCCTAGATAGAGCCAGAAAACAGCTGAATCTGCTGCTCTGCATCGACATACTCTCGCAAATAAGTCGTTGGGAGGTGGAGAGAGAGAGAGTCGTCACGCAAACCCACGATAATGTTGCCGTCTCTCTCTGCCAAATTTCTCAGTTCTTCGCTTGATATAATTAATACAAATGTCCAATATAACGGAATTCGTTAGCTCATAAAAATGTGATTATAACAGACTGCTGTTTATTAATGTCGGGCGACTGCCCACAGACACCTATTTGATTTAAAGTCGGCAGCAGCACGGAGTCTCGGGACTTATTTTATTTGGAATATAATGACTGTATACGCAAAAGTAGCCTAGTTTTAAGTAAAAATATTATAAATCTACATGCCTTGATGATGTCATTCTTTTGTTTTGTTGTCATTCTTTTGCCTATCAATTGTTTTTAAGCTCAATAAACTCTGACCGGAATTTCTCTCATTTGACCGGTAGATTGAAATCTACCGGACACTGAGGCCGGCAACAATTTTTTCTAACGGAAACCCTGGTGTGTTCTGCTTGTCCAGTGCTCGCTGCGCTCCACATGGACAGGATGATGGTGTGTGTTCTGCTTGTCCAGTGCTCGCTGCGCTCCACATGGACAGGATGATGGTGTGTGTTCTGCTTGTCCAGTGCTCGCTGCGCTCCACATGGACAGGATGATGGTGTGTGTTCTGCTTGTCCAGTGCTCGCTGCGCTCCACATGGACAGGATGATAGTGTGTGTTCTGCTTGTCCAGTGCTCGCTGCGCTCCACATGGACGAATTACACGATCATCTCAACAGACACCAGATCAAACACCCAGACGCAGCGATGGTAGTGGCCGGCGATTTCAACCAGGCCAACCTGAAGAAAGTGATGCCGTCCTTTTTCCAACACATCGCTTGCTCCACCAGAGGGAAGAACACACTCGACCACTGCTATTCCCCGTTCAAAGCGGGTTACAAGGCAGTAGCCGCTCCGCCATTAACGGGGTCCACAAGCTCGAGCGATCATGACTCCATCTTGCTATTTCCGGCATATCAACAGAGATCACGTGACGCCGTCGTGTCACGTGAGACTAAGAAGTGGACCGACGAATCAGAGGCCACGCTCAAGGACGTGCTTGCAGACACGGATTGGGATATGTTCATAGGAAGCGCCAGTGACGTCAGTGAACTAGCAGACATAGTGGTGTGCTACATAACAACAATAGCTGATGGTATTGTCCTCAGGAAAACGGTGCGGATTTTCCCAAACCAGAAACCGTGGGTGGATAGCACTATTAGAGCAGCTCTGAACTCTCGTACCACCGCCTACAACCTGGGTAGAGAGTCAGGAAACATGGAGGAGTATAAGGCTTCAGTCTATACTCTACGCAAAGCAGTCAAACTTGCTAAGAGGACATATGCTGACAAACTGGAGACACAAATGGCACAAAACGACACAAGAGGATTATGGCAGGGACTGAAGTCAATAACTGACTATAAAGTCAGCGCCCCGTCAATGGGGAGCGACGACGCCTCCCTCGCGGACAAGCTCAACACCTTCTACGCTCGGTTTGGTGTAGACAGTGGCGCTGCTGGCTCTCCGGCTAGTGACGTCACTGGCGCGCCGGCTGTTGTGGAGGGGGGGGGGGGCAACCGCGAGGGGGGGGGGACGCTCTCTCGTTGTCGGAACACAGTGTGAGAAGAGCATTTATGCAGGTGAACACCAGGAAGGCTGCTGGCCCAGATGGCATAACAGGACGTATACTCAAGACCTGTGCCAACCAGCTGGCCCCTGTGTTCACCGTCATATTTAATCAATCACTGGCGGAGTCAGTGGTCCCTGCCTGCTTCAAGAGGTCTACCATCATCCCTGTGCCGAAGAAACCCTCCCCAGCATGTCCAAATGACTACAGACCGGTGGCACTCACCTCTGTGGTCATGAAATGTTTCGAGAGGCTGGTCAAGGACCACATTTGTGCCTCCCTCCCCAGTGATATGGACCCTATGCAATTTGCATACAGGACAAACAGGTCCACCGACGACGCGGTCTCCCAGGTACTGCACAGCACCCTCTCGCACCTTGACCGTCAGAAGGGGGGCTATGTGAGACTGTTGTTCATTGACTACAGCTCAGCGTTCAACACCATAGTCCCCACCAGACTGGTGGACAAGCTGATCGAGCTAGGTCTGAGCTCCGCCCTGAGCGCCTGGGTACTGGACTTTCTGAGCGAAAGACCCCAGGCGGTCAGGGTGGGGGGTCAGACCTCCAACACCATCACCCTGAGCATCGGGTCCCCCCAGGGCTGTGTTCTGAGCCCCCTGCTGTACTCACTCTACACACACGACTGTGTGGCCAAGTTCAGCTCCAACTCCATAGTGAAGTTCGCAGATGACACGGTGGTGGTGGGGCTGATCTCGGACAACGACGAGAAGGCCTACCGGGAGGAGGTGGAGGTACTGGAACGCTGGTGCCAGGACAACAGCCTGCTCCTGAACATTGGCAAAACCAAGGAACTGATCGTGGATTATAGGAGAGGACAGCAGGAGACACACACACCACTGATGATAAACGGGGCTACCGTGGACAGGGTGAGCAGCTTCAAGTACCTGGGGGTCCACATCTCAGAGGACCTGACATGGTCAACACACATAGGCACAGTAGTAAAGAAGGCGAAACAGCGTCTCTACCACCTGAGACAGTTAAGGAAGTTCAGAGTATCGGGGAAGATACTCCAGTCCTTCTACTCAGGAGCTGTAGAGAGCATCCTGACCGGAAACATCACTGCCTGGTATGGAAACAGCACGGCACAGGACAAGAAGGCCCTACAGAAAGTGGTGCGCTCAGCCGAGCGTACCACGGGTATTGCACTACCCCCCCTGCAGGTTCTATACAACAAGAGGTGCAAATCCAGAGCCTGCAGGATAATGAAAGACCCTCACCACCCCAATAACAGCCTGTTTCAGCTGCTGAGGTCAGGCAGACGCCTGCAAATCCCAGCTACTAGGACAGAGCGGCTTAGGCTCAGCTTCTTCCCCCAGGCCATCAGAGCCATGAACAATGTACATTGAGTGCTCAGAACATCGAACTGTCCACACACAAGCACACATGAACACACACACGACACGCACACTGTGCACGCTCACACACGAGCAGCCACTTAACACTTTAACATGAGCGGGCACACACTCATGTCGCACACACGCACACTTATGGCCAAAGGAAAGGACACTTTAAATTAGAATAACAGGAACAGTGTATTGCACTACCAAAGCTAACTAGCATGTCACACATGCGCTGTAAATAACTATGTACAGATACCGAGATGTCACTCCATGTTACCTGCTATCTGTTACTGCACAATGTTGTTTCTTCTTTTGATTCTATTATATGTACCACTGTATTGCACATCGTTGCGGGCAAGACCACCCGCATTTCATTGTATACCTGTATGCCGTGACAATTAAAACTCTTGACTTGACTTGACTTGACTTGGACAGGATGATGGTGTGTGTTCTGCTTGTCCAGTGCTCGCTGCGCTCCACATGGACAGGATGATGGTGTGTGTTCTGCTTGTCCAGTGCTCGCTGCGCTCCACATGGACAGGATGATGGTGTGTGTTCTGCTTGTCCAGTGCTCGCTGCGCTCCACATGGACAGGATGATAGTGTGTGTTCTGCTTGTCCAGTGCTCGCTGCGCTCCACATGGACAGGATGATAGTGTGTGTTCTGCTTGTCCAGTGCTCGCTGCGCTCCACATGGACAGGATGATAGTGTGTGTTCTGCTTGTCCAGTGCTCGCTGCGCTCAACATGGACAGGATGATGAGCGAGGTGGAGCGCTGGCAGAGGGACCCCGTGTCCTTCCTGGCGTCTCGAGGATGGGCCGCGGACCACCCAGGGGGCGCAGACCACCCAGCGGGCGCAGACCACCCAGCGGGCGCAGACCACCCAGACCACCCAGGGGGCGCAGACCACCCAGACCACCCAGGGGGCGCAGACCACCCAGACCACCCAGGGGGCGCAGACCACCCGGAGGAGGTGTTTGTGTTGTTGGTGGAGGGCTTCCTCGTCTACAACTACAGGTAAATGACAGCGACGCGTCAGGAGACGTTTTCTGTTCAGAACCAAGATCAAATCAAATCAAATCAAATCAAATTTATTTGTAAGGCCTGTTAATAATAATAATAAACACACGTTAATGTCCCCATGGGCCGGACACGTCTTCTTTTTTTTTTATAAATGTTTTTATTTTCCTTTTTCAGAACATACATAGAACAAGACATCACAATACAGTAGACTTAATAACAAAGACACCAACAACACTAGCACTAACAACAATAATGACAATAAGCATAATAAAGACATAATATAAACTATAAAAGTACATTAACAGACATGACAAAAGACAAACAACAAAAACATGGCTCAGATGGCTTCATATGTTATACAATGTATATATAGCAATAGTAGCGATTAGGGAGTCGGCTCCTGGCCAATGATAGCACCCAGTGGACTGATACAGACTGTGTGTGTGGGGTGTGTACGTTTGTTTTGTATGTGTGTGTTTTATATCTGTGTGTGTGTTTTATGTATGCGTTTAGTACAGTATGCATGTGTGTTTTATGTGTGCATGTTTTATATGTGTGTGTGTGTGTGTGTGTGTGTGTGTGTGTGTGTGTGTGTGTGTGTGTGTGTGTGTGTGTGTGTGTGTGTGTGTGTGTGTGTGTGTGTGTGTGTGTGTGTGTGTGTGTGTGTGTGTGTGTGTGTGTGTGTGTGTGTGTGTGTGTGTGTGTGTGTGTGTGTGTGTGTGTGTGTGTGCGAATAGGCATGCACTTTTAAATACATTATGATACCTTCTGGAACGACACAGAGCACCTACATACAAGACATTAGTGATCTCTAGGGAGGCTAAGAGTAATGGGGAAATCCGGCGAGTACAGTGGTGGATATCACAGGTCCAATATGAGATAGATATGGGTCCCATATTTCATAAAAAGTGTCCAACTTGGAGTGCAGCATACACGTGATGTATTCACAAGGGATACAGTCCATAATGATGTTGTGCCATGACCTCTTTGATGGAACCTCATCCTTGATCCAGAACAACAGAATGTTTTTCCTAGCAGCAAATGTCAACAAATTGAACAGTCTCCTATGTTTGAAATTGGCAATATGAATATCTGGGAGGCCTAGTAAGAGGCAGAGGGGATCCAGTTTGATGGGGGTATGGAATATATCAGATAGTTCCTCTACGATGTCGAACCAATAGCTCTGGAGCTTTACACAGGACCAAAAGCAGTGGACGTGGTTTCCAATCTCTATCTTGCATTTAAAGCAGAGTGGGGATCCATTGGGATCCATTTTACTCTTAAGGGCAGGGGTAATATGAATGCGGTGTAGGATTCTAACTTGGATAGACTTGGTGCGGTTGCAAACAGATTTTCTTTGCGTAAGTCCATGCATCCTGCCAGTCCATCTGCCAGTCCAAATCCATCCTGTTTTTTAGGAATCTGCAAGGAGAGGGCTTTCTCCACCTGCGAGGTGGAACTGTTTTTTTTTTTTTTTTTTTTGTCTTTCCCCCCCCTCCTTTTTCCGATTTTTCTCCCATCCCACTGTTAGTCGTTATGCCAATTCCCAACCCCCTTCCTGGTTGTTGCGCACTCCCCCCTACTGTTGGTCCGGGAGGCCAGAGACTGTCACATGCTTTCCTCCGACGCATGTGCAGCCAGCCTGGCAGCGCAGATTCTCACCGGGAATGTAACGAGTGGAAGGTCACACTACCTCCCTCCAGATCCTACCCTCGCTGTGCAGGCACCCCGACCGAACTGTAGGGGTCGCTGTCCACAACGCCCAGGACCCACCCATCAGCTTTCCCACCCCTAACACTGCCAATTGTGTTAGTATGAACGACCAGCCAAGCTGATAGCAACGCCGAGAGCTGGATTCGAACCCAGCGTCTCCAGCGTTGATGGCGAGTGCCTTGCCCACTACACCACCTAGCCGCCTCGAGGTGGAACTGTTAATTAACAGTGAGGTGTCCTTGGTGATAAACTGCCTAATTTGTAAGTATTTAAAAAATTCCGTTTTCAACAGGCCATACCGCTGCTGCAGTTGTAGAAAGGACATTAGGGTCTGGCCATCAAACAAGTGGCCAAGATCAGTTATGCCCTGCGTATGCCAGGTCTTGAAGCCGCAGCCAATTTGGTCTGGCTTAAAGTCAGGATTGCCTACGATCGGGCTAAGAGGAGAGGTCAGCTTAGCTCGGCCCTCCACCTTACGGACAGTCTTCCAGGCCTTGACGGAGCATAGTGTGATGGGGTTAGAGCATATTTTCCTAACAGACTTAAAGTCTTTGATAAATAGTAGGTTCCACAGGGGGGACTTAGATTGTGAGGATTCAATGTCTAGCCAGATTGATAGTGGGTCTGATCTGAACCAACCGACAAGCACCCTAAGGTGTGCTGCTAGTTGGTAATGTCTAATATTAGGCCGGTCTAGACCCCCATCTTCACCATCCATCTGTAATTTGGCCATTTTCAGACGTGGTTTCTTCCCATTCCAAATGAATGAGCTTAGCCAGCCTTCTAGCACCTTGATAACCTTGTTTGTCAGCAGCACTGGAATCATTTGGAGAGGGTATAATAGTCTGGGGAGTATGTTCATTTTGACGAGGGATATCCTACCCAGCCAGGAGATTGGTAAAGGGGCCCATCTAACTAAGTCTGCCCTTATGGTGTCTAAAAGGGGGGGAAAGTTGGCCTTAAACAATGTATCATAGGTGGGTGTCACAAACACTCCTAAGTAAACAAAGCCGGAGGGCGACCAGCAAAATGGGAAGGGCTCGGGCAGGATCGGAATGGATTTAAGTGTCCCAAGTGGCATTGCTTCGGATTTGGAAAAGTTAATTTTGTACCCCGAGAAGGTTTCAAATGTGGAAATCATGCGGGTTAGACATGGAATGCTCAGGTTTAGATATAAAGATCAGTATGTCGTCCGCATAAAGATTGATTTTGTGCTCCCTCTCGCCCACCCTAATACCTGAGATCGCGGCTGACTGCCTTATGGCCTGATAGTGGTTCTATGGCCATGTCAAATAGTAAAGGGCTACAAAGGGTTCCCCCGTTGTAGAGGAAAGTTGTTAGACCTAAGCCCGTTAGTCAGAACTGCCGTCATCCGTGAGTTGTAGAGAACCTTGACCCAGTCAATAAAAGTATTTCCTAGGCCAAATTCAGATAGAAACAAATACGGCCATTCTACACAGTCGAATGCCTTCTCTGCGTCGAAAGACAGAACCACCGCGGGGTGGTCTATCTCACGGGTCATTTGGATGATATTAAGGAGCCGTCTCATGTTGTTGGTAGAGTTCCTACCCTTAATAAAACCAGTCTGATCTTCGTTAATAATGAAAGGGAGCACTTTTTCTAGGCGCATGGACAGGATCTTGGAGAGCAATTTTTGGTCCGAATTAAGTAGGGCTATAGGCCTATAGGAGGCGCACTTTTCAGGGCATTTACCCTTTTTAAGGAGAAGGCAAATATTAGCCTCCCGTAGGGACTGGGGTAATATCCCAACCTCAGAGGAGTGATTAAGCATTGCCAGCAGGGGATCTAATAGAATATGACTGAATACCTTATAGAATTCGCATCCGAAACCGTCCGGGCCTGGAGCCTTACCAGATGGCATACCCTTAAGGGCGCACAGAGCTTCTTCCTTCATAATTGGGGCGTTAAGGAGCAAGTTCTGATCTTTCGATACCTTAGGGAGGTGCAAGTCAGCGAAAAAAGCTTGCATGTCAGAGAGAGCACCATCGGGTCATTCAGTCCTATAGAGTTGGGCATAGAAAGAGGCAAACTCTTTATTAATAGTTTTGGTGTCAAAGGCCCTGACCCCGTTTTGAGTCCGAGATTGAGGCTATTACTTGGGTGTCAGCCCTCTTTTTTGCCAAGTTAGCTAGGCACCTGCCAGGCTTGTCACCATGTTCGTACATTCTCTGTCTGGCAAATTTAAGAGAGTATTCGGCGTCCTGGATCAGAAGAGTGTTTAACGCAGTTCTGGTGGCCGTAAGCTCTATAAGCACAGCCGGGGCTGGGTTTGAAACATGTTGATTCTCAAGGTCGGCTAGTTTGGATTCAAGAAGTTTGCATTGTTCATTTTTCTTGCGTTTCTTGGATGATACGTAAGACATAATCAGTCCGCGAGAAAAGACCTTGGATGTTTCCCAGAGCAGAGACGGGTTATCCGTAGAATGTGAGTTAATTGAGTAGAACATTTTTAATTCCGATTCGAAATAGGAGACAAACATATCATCCTTGAGGAGGTATGGGTTAAGACGCCAACGTCTCGACAGCGCCCTCTCTTCTGACAAGGAGTAGACCAGATATATAGGGGCGTGATCCGATAAAACAATACTTCCGATTGTGCAGGACAATACTAGAAAGAGCTTAGAGGAAGGGATGAAGAAATAGTCTATTCTACTGTTGCTCTTATGTGGGCCGCTAAAAAAGGTGAACTTCAGTTCTCCAGACATCTGAGAATCCGATGTCTGTACATAGGGAGGAGAGCATCTTTGCTTGCCTAGAGGGGGGAGCCATAGGGAGGAGAGCATCTTTGCTTGCCTAGAGGGGGGAGCCAAACTGGGTGGGAGTTTGTCAAGAGATGGTATAAGGTGACAGTTAAACTCTCTGCCCACAAAAGCATTCTCAGAGGCCAGGCCATTATATTCAGTAAATATTTTGGATAGAAAGTCAGGGGAGTAGCCCTTCATTTCTTTACCCTTAAGAACCCCTTTGATAATCACATAGCGACCTTGGCTATCTGAAGAGGAAGTTATGAGTCTAAAGGGGAGATTTTTATTGATCAGTATGGCCACTCCCCTACTAAATGTAGAATAGTTTGTGGCGAAGACCTGTCCCACCCAACTCTTTTGGAGTTTAGTGTCGTTGGGTCCCATATGGGTTTCTTGTAATAAAGCAATAGAAACATTCTCCTTCTTTAAAAAGGTCAGAATCACCTTCCTTTTCGCTAGTTTCTGAAGACCTCGAACATTCCAGGAGCAGAGCTTAAAGCTCTCAGAGTTAGCCGTAGCCATAGAATATTAGGGGGTGTGTAGACAGGGCAGACCTAAAAAGGCCTGTGGGCACACCAAATTCACCTATTTTAGCCACTAAGCATAATTATGTACCTAGAGCCATACAAAAAACTAATATTTTCAGTAGTAGAATAGAATAGAATAGAATAGAATAGAATAGATCTTTATTGTCATTGTTACAGTTGTTACAACGAAATTAAAAAAATGCAACCCTAGGTGCTAGTAAAATAAGAATAAAAACAGTCCTAAACACAGTGTTAAATATAAAAACAGGGTGGGGCGTAAATAACATTAATAAAACAGGGGGGTATAGAATATAAAATATATATAATTGCACTATCTCTTAATGTTGTGTGTGTGTGTGCGTGTGCGTGGGGGGGGGGGGGGTGCAAGGAGACTGTTGTTTTAAAATTTAGCTGAGTTTAGTGCACATATGGCCCTGGGATAAAAACTAAACTTCAGTCTGTTAGTCCGGGTGGGCATGACGCTGAAACGCCTGCCCGAGCGCAGCCGCACGAGGTGCTTGTTGCCCGGGTGGTGTGGGTCCTTCAGTATTTTTACTGCTTTTTTGAGGCAGCGGGAGTTGTATAGTCCCTCCAGTGAGGGGAGGGGGCAGCCGATGATCTTCTGGGCCGAGTTGACGACCCTCTGGAGCGCCTTTCTCTCTGCGGCTGTGCAGCTGAGGAACCACACATTTATGCAGTAGGTGAGGATACTTTCCACGGAGCAGCGGTAAAAAGACACAAGCAGGTCTTGTCTGAGGTGGTAGTTTCTTAGTACTCTCAGGAAGTAGAGTCTCTGCTGTGCCTTTTTTCCGTGGTGTTGATTCTCCAGGTCAGGTCATCCTCCAGGTGGACACCCAGGAACTTGATGACCGAGACTCTCTCCACACATCCCCCGTCGATATACAGGGGCTGTATGTCAGTCTTCTTCCTCCTGTAGTCCACGATCATCTCCTGGGTCTTTAGCTTGTTCAGCTGTAGGTTGTTATCCTTGCACAGGGCTGACAGCTGCTCTATTTCATCGCGATACGCGGTCTCGTCACCTTTTGTGATGCAGCCCACCACGGTGGTGTCGTCAGCGAACTTGATGATGGTGTTGCTGGGGTGGACTGCATGTGTCCTGAGCCATACATAAAACATACATAAAAAACACATAAAGGTGCGGGACCGGTGGGCCTTTCCCCAACAACACAGGGACTCACAATAGGGCCTAAAACCCTCAAACCTACCATAAGTAGATTACTCTCTCAGTGGCTGCTTGCCACACTCTCAAAAAAAAATAAAAAAAAAAATAAAAAAGTCTCAAAACGTAGAGTAAATGGAAAAGTTCACATTAAACCTTATAAGAACATGGCTAGGTTCAGACAATAGACCTAGAACAGGAACCATAGCAAGAGAAAAAAGGGGGGGGGGGGGTAAGTGACCTGTGTACTCCATGATAAACGTGTGCAGTATGTCCACCAGGCCGGAAGAGGGCGATACTCTGCTGACAGTTCCGTTGTTTCCTATGGTTCACACAGAGTAGCTTGCTGCCTTGTCATAGCGCAATTAGGCAGCCGTGTCAGGAGAGGGCGTTGTGCAAAAGTTCGCCTGACATTTTAGCGGCCTAGCAGGTCAACAGCAGATGATGACGCCTCTGGCCGCAGGCGCGACCATTTGCCATGTGTGTGGCTAGCAGAACGTAGCTGGAAGAGCGTGGCTGATGGATCCATGAGACCCCAGTCCGAAAAAATATATACACACACACTAAAAAAAGAAGAAAAAAAGCATCACGGAGGCATTAAGCCAAGTCGTGACGAGGCGTAAGTGCAGTGGCGGAACTTTGTTCCTAGCGGTGGGGGGGGACATATTAGGGGGCGTGGTCAGTGACGTCGCAGGGGGGGGGGGGGGGGGGGGGGATAGGGAGGGGCGCCCCCCCTTCCCATTTTATTTATTTTTTTTTTGCAATACGCATTTTCCCAGGCGGTGGCGCCTCTTGTAAGAAGTGGTCATCGTGGAGCCAGGGCTTGTCCAGCTGCACGTCCGCTAATTTAATATAATGATCCTAGTGAATTTTTTTTAACTCTGTCAAAATAAACGAGCTGCATAGGCATAATAAACTGTAAGCGACATATACATGTTTGCACTGTCTTTTTTCTATTATAAAGTGCCTCTCGAGACTCGGGTCCATAACACATAACAGATCAGTCATTTGATTGTAATGCAGGTGCTCGCATTATAAATCGAATGTATGCGAGACAAACAATGTAATCGTTTTGATGCATACATCTCTGCCCAGCCTACCCCACCTGTTGCTGTTGCGCCCCCGCACAGAGAGACCCATATCCCCGCACCAGAACGCTACGACGGGGACGTCTCTAAATGTCATGCCTTTATTTTTCAATATTCACTAGTATTCGGACAACAGCCGCACACTTAAAGTGATACATCTAAAATCGCTTACCTTACCTGTCGGGGGTCCAGGACTCCTGCGTTAGAATGGGCGACAGGCAGCTCTCCACTTCCCTCTGCAATTCGTTCCCTGCATACATCGCAAAAGGTATTCGACCACCCTCCCGGGGGCTCGGATAGTTCTTGTAACTGCCTCCGTGTTCAAGTTTAAGTTAAGTATGATGTCATAGACTATGTCAAATGTCATGACTCATAGTAGAATCGGCTGGCTTGTTCGCCATCCGCCAGGGAAACCACAGATATATTCCTTTACTGCGAATTGAGAGCGTCCCAAAAATGATTCCAGGCCGCTATTTCTTTACCAACGGCCCGCGTCTATTCGAATCCCAACTGGTTCAAGCGTCGGCTACACGCTGCTTTAATAGCACTGCATTATCGAGACAGTGCCCCTATGACTTTGAGTGGCAATGAATTCCAAGAGTAGGGTAAATCTGCAGTGCCGGCACTGTGTAGTAGCGAGTCACAGTGCTGGCCGCCAGGCCGCGCAGTTGCAGCGGTTTGGGGGTAAAAACATGGGGGGGACAAATACTGCATTCTTAAAAGCAGAACCTCAGCCCTCCTGGAATCACTCTGTACTGACAAGCTGTTGTGACAGGACATCACATTCACTGAGAGACATTAGACTACACCCAGATTCGGCTCAAACAAGGGACTAAACACGTTTAGCAATTATGCCACATTAATGTGGAACGCCCTACCCAAAGCTGTAAAGGAATGTGAATCACTACCCACTTTCAAAAACACTCTCAAAGAACACCTACGGGAGACTGCAATTCGAAACTGGCCCCTGTAAATGTCCTAACACAACCCCCTCCAATGTACAGTAAATTACCAAGTATGGTTTTGTCAATATTCCAATGTACAGTTTTGCTTGTACAGTTGTACAGTGTCTCCCACCCACCCACCCCTCCTACCCAACTTAGGCACTCTTTCGAAGTTGGTTAAGGTTAGAGTTTGTCTTAGAGCGTGACGGCAAGTTCTTTCGACGGTTAAGCTTAGGCACTCTTTCGAAGTTGGTTAAGGTTAGAGTTTGTCTTAGAGCATGGCGATAGAACGCTAGGTAGTTTGCAGGCTGTTCGACGCGGAAATGGGCAAAGACACAGCTCGTCACGCGATTGGGCAAACATGTCAGTGGCCAATCAGAGAGCGTCAGTCAGTGCCAATCAGAGAGCGTCTGCCAGAAATGCGGCTAGGTTTAGAAATAACGCCCCCTAGTCACTAGGGGGAGCTCGATGATATCCGCTATCAGCACCGGCGGGTCTCTGCTGTCTGTCATGAATAATGATCCCAATCTGCCTTATTCGTGTCGGGGCTGTGTCTATTCTTTTACCAACGAATTTCCAGTTTTGCGTTCGCGTTCTGCGATTTGATTGGCCACTGACGTTTCTTAGGCGACTCTTTCGAAGTTGGTTAAGGTTAGAGTATGGAATCAGGGCTGGTGTTCTATCGCCCTGCTCTAAGACAAACTCTAACCTTAACCAACTTCGAAAGAGTGCCTAAGCTTAACCGGTGAAAGAAAGAGGCGTCACACGATTGGCGCTACCAGAAACGTCAGTGGCCAATCAGAGCGCAGAGCGCGAACACGGAACTGGAAATCCGTTGGTAAAAGTATTCAAGCGTCGGGGCTGGGATGTGGAGATGCAAGTTTTGACTTTTTATTGCTGTTTTTACCTCAAACGGAAAACCTCAAACTCTTATGAAGAGGAGAAAAAATACTCAAGATTAGACACTTGCAGACGGCAGGGTGTGACGTAGGCTACTGTATATTTTAGTTGATGAAATATCTTTGTTGACTAAATATTTTAGTTGATGAAATATGTTTTCATTTCAGTGTCACAGTATGACATCGATCTCCAAAATAAGAAAACAATAAAATGTGGGGCCTCTAGTGAAGAGGGGCATCCAAAACAATTTAAAATTAAAGTTAAAAAAAAAGAAACAAATATTTGGGGCCTCTAGTGACAAGGGGCCTCCAAATTTTCTTTTAAATAAAAGTAAAAAAAATAATAATAATAATTTGGAGACTCTAGTGACGAGGGGCCTCCAAAAGGCCTCGAGTGACGAGGGGCCTCCAAATTTTTTTAAAATAAAAGTTACAAAAAAAATAATAATAATTTGGGGCCTCTTGTGACGAGGGGCCTCCAAAAGGCCTCTAGTGACGAGGGGCCTCAAAAAAAATTAAAAAATTAAAAATAATTTTTTTGGAGGCCCCTCGTCACTAGAGGCCCACGGGCCGCGGCCCGGACGGCCCGCTCGTTAATCCGGCCCTGGTGGTACCTGCCTGCTTCAAGGTGTCCACTATTATCCCGGTACCAAAGAAATCCTCCCCAACAGGTCTCAATGACTACAGACCGTTGGCACTCACCTCTGTGGCCATGAAATATTTTGAGAGGCTGGTTAAGGATTACATTTGTGCCTCCCTCCCCAGTGATATGGACCCTATTTAATTTGCATACAGGCCAAACAGGTCCACTGATGATGCGGTCTCCCAAGTACTGCACAGCACCCTCTCTCACCTAGACTGCCAGAAGGGGGGCTATGTGAGACTGTTGTTCATTGACTACAGCTCAGCGTTCAACACCATAGTCCCCACCAGACTGGTGGACAAGCTGATCGAGCTGGGTCTGAGCTCCGCTCTGAGCGCCTGGATACTGGACTCTCTGAGTGAAATCCCCAGGCGGTCAGGGTGGGGGGTCAGACCTCCAACACCATCACCCTGAGTATCGGGTTCCCCCAGGGCTGTGTCCTGAGCCCCCTGCTGTATTCACTATACACACATGACTGTGTGGCCAAGTTCAGCTCCAACTCCATAGTGAAGTTTGCGGACGACACAGTGGTGGTGGGGCTGATCTCTGACAACGACGAGAAGGCCTACCGGGAGGAGGTTGAGGTACTGGAACGCTGGTGCCAGGACAACAGCCTGCTCCTGAACATTGGTAAAACCAAGGAGCTGATCGTGGATTTTAGGAGAAAACAGCAAGGGACCAGCGTTTCCGTTAGCCGGTAATTACCGGTTTTTGACCGGCAAAATCTGTTGAAGTCCGACTTATTTAATATCTCCGGTCTTAATGTCCGGTGAAAATAATTCCCTGAGTCTAAGCACAATTTGATTATTTGAATTGTATTAAAATAGGCTAAAATTAAATAGCCTATGCGATGAACGAAACGATCATTACATTTGTTTCCTCGTTGCTTCTAATAATGACAACGACGTTGTCGGCGAGAGCTTAGTGCTGGGTGTGCGAGTGCATGTGAAGCTGCAGAGCCAGAGAGGCAACGGCACAATGCAGTATTCCATCAGTACTCCAATTCGGCCATTTTCAGCCAATGTTGGGTGGGGGGCGCTGTTGTGCGGTTCCCAGAAAAGAGCCAATAACAGCTAAATCAGCTTCTCTGCAGCGCCATACTCTTTGCAAATAAGTCGTTGCGAGGTGGAGAGAGTCGTCACGCAAACCACGATAATGTTGCCGTCTCTCTGCTTTCTCAGTTCTTCGCTTGATATAATTAATACAAATGTCCAATATAACGGAATTCGTTAGCTCATAAAAATGTGATTATAACAGACTGCTGTTTAGTGTCGGACCGACTGCCCACATACGCGGTCTATTTTATTTCAAGTCAGCAGCAGCACGGAGTATCGAGGGACTTATTTTATTTGGAATATATTAATTAATGACTGTATACGCAAAAGTAGCCTAGTTTTAAGTAATAATATTATAAATCTACATGCCTTGAGGATGACATTCTTTATTCTAAACTATGACCGGAATTAATCTCATTTGTCCGGTAGATTGAAATCTTGCAGGTCACGGAGACCGACAACAATTTTTTCTAACGGAAACCCTGCAAGGGACACACACACCACTGAGGATAAACAGGGCTATCGTGGACAGGGTGAGCAGCTTCAAGTACCTGGGGGTCCACATCTCAGAGGATCTGACATGGACAACACACATAGACTCAGTCGTAAAAAAGGCGAAGCAGCGCCTCTACCACCTGAGACAGTTAAGGAAGTTCAGAGTATCGGGGAAGATACTCCAGTCCTTCTACTCCGGAGCTGTAGAGAGCATCTTGACTGGAAACATCACTGCCTGGTATGGAAACAGCACGGCACAGGACAAGAAGGCCCTACAGAGAGTGGTACGCTCAGCTGAGCGTACTCATAGCTGTCAACATTGGGATTTGAAAATACGTGCCGGTTTTAGCCCCGCCCCTTCTCCTGGCCCCGCCCCCTCAGCCCGCCCCCTCCCACCCGGCCCCGCCCCCTCCCAATGGAGCTGCCTCGTCGCTGCCATCTGCTGGTCAAAACCGGTATTATTTTGTTTTCCTACTGTGTAGAGTGTAAATGCTATAAAAATACAGTAAATGACCTTTTATCAAAATATTAACCATTAAATAAAGGTTGTAATCTGTAAATGCATTTGATTTTACTGTAATTTGACAGTATTTGGAAACCATAGATGCCAGACATTTAGTTTTCTTGCAGCTTTTTTTCTTACAGTCTACAGTCAGTGAATCCTAAATCTCCACTAGGCAACCACTTATCAGTCCAACAAGGACTGGGTGAACTAGTTGCTACATTAAATTAATCAGATACCTGGTTGAAAGTGAAATGCTGTGAACATCCCTGCATTAAGTGTAAGACAAATTCAGTATAAATTCAGTTTATGTAGTAGTAGCATTAACATGTTCATATTTATTGAAATCTTACAATTCATACATAAATGTTATGATGAATTGAAAATGGGGGAAGAAGTCCTTCTCTGGTCTGCATCCCCTTAACAATTGTGTATTGCACAATACTGTATTGTACCCATCTGTTAAAGTTAGCAATCAATCAATGTATTACCAGTGTCTTTATACCTTCATCACTGTAGGCTACATATTAATACGACAACTCAAGAAGAATCAAGAGGTTTATTTGTCACATACAGTGAAATGCAGGTGGTCACGCCCGCATTGATTGTGCAAAATGCAAAAAATATAGGTAACAGGATATGCATGATAAAAAAAGACATGCCATGTTCCTGAAAAAGCTATAAAAAATACCTATGGTCATTAATTTAGCAGTGGGAATATCATTTTTATTGCACATAACACGTTTTAGCTCACGATCAATGAAAAAATACTGTATTGTCTTGGAAATGGGCGATGTTTAGCGTGTAATAAACTACAAACTACAGCATGTGGAAACAAACTATTATTCCCATGCTGGACTACAAGTAATGTTTGTCAAAATGAGCCACACCGTGTCTCTACAGCTATATTACAGAACACACACACAGCTTCGCATGAATGAATGAATGAATTAAAACCTGCGAGTTACCAGTAACTGTATTTGTCATACCATGACAATTCACGACAACTTTTAAAACGGATCAATTTATATTTATAAATCGCATTCAGGAAATTGGGCGTCAGTGAAGGAATGTGGAGGAATGGCAGGAGGGGACAGTGGAGGCGCAGAGCAAACGGCTGTTCACCAACCAACACATTTACACATTCCTGCATCACATACAGTAACTTTGTATTGTTTTATCCACAGAAGATTTGCAAACCTTTTGTTCCAGAGACAAAAGCCACAGAGTGGGCAATCAAGAGACACTGGCTAAGTTGATTTGACACCCTCGGTCTGCCTCGGTGCATCAGTCTACTCTCTCCCCTGAGCTCTGAGCTTTATCCGGTCGCGTCGCTGTTATTCTTCTTCGGATCGCAACGGTCTGACTTCCTGTGATAACGGTCTAATCTACACTGCTGCCACCTGTCGTCACGGAGGAGAATTGCAGCCATTTTGTAAAAGTACAAAATACGTGCCAATCCGTGAACCGTGAACATGGCGTGAAGAGGGTAAAAAAAACAGGAGAATCCCGGGAAAAACGGTAGGGTTGACAGCTATGAGCGTACTACGGGTATTGCACTACCACCCCTGCAGGTCCTATATAACAAGAGGTGCAAATCCAGAGCCTGCAGAATAATGAAAGACCCTCACCACCCCAACAACAGCCTGTTCAAGCTGCTGCGGTCAGGCAAACGCTTGCGAACACCAGCAACTAGGACAGAGAGACTTCGGCTCAGTTTCTTCCCCCAGGCCATCAGAGTCTTGAACACTGAACTCTCCACACACAAGCACACATGAGCACACACACAACACACACACTGTACACGCTCACACACTAGCAGTCACTTTAACATGAACACTCATGCTGCACACGCTCACACTTATGGTCACTTTACAAAATGAAAGGTCACTTTAAAAAATAGTATAGTATAACTTGAGATTGTATAATAGCAGTGTACATAAAGACCCAGTGCCTCATCCGTAGCTAACAGTGTATTGCACTATCGCAGGACCTAGAATGTCTTGCCATGCTCTTGTAAAACTCATGTACATACCTGATATGCCCTACTTTGATTACTTGTATTATTGCACAAATGTCGTATTCTCATCCTATTGGATTCTTATTATTGTATTATGCACAATCGTTGCGGGCAAGACCCCCCGCATTTCACTGTATACTTGTATGCCGTGACAAATAAAACTCTTGACTTGACTTGACTTCTACTACTTCTACTATTTCTACTACTACTATAAGATATTTAACTGGGACAGAGCACACGGTCATCCCTGGTCAAGAGAGATGTCCATGATTTTTTCTTCTGCTGACTTAACACTTTGATCGCCATGGTTAAATTCATAATTTACCATCCCTAGCCAGCTCTATTTGTCTATGGAGAAGTTCCCCTTCTTTGCAGGGCTATAACTTTTTAAATTATATTGCTAAATTGACATTATTATGGCCCATTCAATGTCCTATATCTATTATTCAGGGTGTAGCAACGTTATACTTTTTCATTCACATATTCATACTAAAATACGGTCTAAAGTATAAGTATGTTTTTATCGTTTTCTGCAGCTTTCTCCAGAACTTGATTTATAGCCCCAAATGCATTATATTGATGATCAAATACAGTTTGGTAGCGATCGGTGCCAGATAAAAAATTTCAACTGGAGGTACTTCTAGAAGTTACTACGTATGATCTGATGTTGACCGGATGGGCGGGGGGTCGTTTATAATTCCGTGGGCAACGTTATATCATTCATCTAGTGTGGGTCATATGATCATCAGAGCAGTTAGTATAGCAGACATTAGAAAATAACGCTGAAACTCACCGTATCTTCCTCGCGCCGTTGGGGGATGAGCGTGGAATAGAATTTTTTCTATTATGGGATGTCGAAATATCCGATCCATTTCCAGGTTGTATAATAGTATATACATCCAAATCATGTTGTTTATCGAGTTATGTGCACCGATCGGTGTTCACTGTGTCAAGATGGAGTCCTGCTAATGATAGCGAGTGCCCGGACGAAATATGGGTGAGCACCACTTCATCCACATGACTTCCTGTTGGTCGATCTGCCGATCGGCCACCAGATGGCGCTCTTGAACCGTTAGAGAGTTGAGTGGAGCTCAGCAGTATATCTCAGGTCCCCGGGAGAGAAATATGATTTCGATCACAGATTTTTTAAATATTGATATCAAAGACGTGTTACGGCGTCTTCGGCAGAATGAGCATGGCGGGCAATGACGAGTTTCGGCGTTTCCGGCGATTAAAGTGTTAAGTATGATTTTTATGAACAATCTGCAGTGTAAGGTTCAGGATAAGTGGAAGGTGGAGTCCCGATCCGACATTTATATTTTCTAGATAATATAGCAGCACACTTCAAGTACATTAAAGTTAGTAAAACCATTTCAATGTAGGTAAGATATGCATGGTTATTGAATAGTTCTGCTTATAGAAAGAACTAGTCAGGACAGCTGAAACCCGCCCAATCTTCCGTTGTCGACTAAAAACACCACTTCTTTAACCAATACCTGAAGTGAAGAAAAAAACAATAATACTAACCTTGTAACCTTGTACTGTCTTTCACTAGTGTGCACTCTCCTACTAAGGAATCTACCTTGCCTATATTACTACCTACTATGCTAATGCACTCTAGTCTGTAGCACTCAAGTTCGACACTGTTTGACGAACAATCTTACTGACCCTTAGCTGCCAGAGTTGTGCCTTTCCTGCTGACTTGTTGTACACAACTTGTAAGTCACTTTGGATCAAAGCATTCAGCGAAATGACTAAATGTAAATGTAAATAGCCTACATCACAGCTTTCCCTTACTGGTTTTAATACATTTCTAAGCAAAAAAGGATCAGAATTTGATTGGGCTTAATATACCTGATGATACCGATCGATACAGATCAATTAAAATATGCCACGATCGGCTCTGATTCTGAACTGTCCGATCGGCCGGGACATAATACTAGAAATTCATACGTTGACTCTCTGGCTTATTTAGTCTTTTTTTACATTTTGATTGGCAGGCCTTTGAATGAACTGATGGACAGAAGATACTTCCTAGAAATCCCTCGTGACGTCTGCAGGGGGAGAAGAAGGTGGGAGGCATGTCTCTCCTCCATTAACCATTACGTACAACTTAACATGGAGTCATGTCGAATATTTACCCAAGATGTATGAATACTGTGACAAACAGTTGATAAGGAATATGAATATTCAAACAGGAGATAAGGAATATGAATACTGTGACAAACAGTTGATAAGGATTATGAATATTCAAACAGGAGATAAGGAATATGAATACTGTGACAAACAGTTGATAAGGAATATGAATATTCAAACAGGAGATAAGGAATATTAATACTGTGACAAACAGGAGATAAGGAATATGAATATTCAAACAGGAGATAAGGAATATTAATACTGTGACAAACAGGAGATAAGGAATATGAATATTCAAACGGGAGATAAAGAATATTAATACTGTGACAAACAGTTGATAAGGAATATGAATATTCAAACGGGAGATAAGGAATATGAATATTCAAACAGGAGATAAGGAATATGAATACTGTGACAAACAGGAGATAAGGAATATGAATACTTTGACAACCAGTTGATAAGGAGTATGAATACTGTGACAACCAGTTGATAAGGAATATGAATATTCAAACAGGAGATAGGGAATATGAATACTGTGACAAACAGTTGATAAGGAATATGAATATTCAAACAGGAGATAAGGAATATGAATACTGTGACAAACAGTTGATAAGGAATATGAATATTCAAACAGGAGATAAGGAGTATGAATATTCAAACAGGAGATACGGAGTATGAATAATATTCAAACAGGAGATAAGGAATATGAATATTCAAACAGGAGATAAGGAGTATGAATATTCAAAAAGTTGATAAGGAGTATGAATATTCAAACAGGAGATAAGGAGTATAAATACTTTGACAAACAGGAGATAAGGAATATGAATATTCAAACAAGAGATAAGGAGTATGAATATTCAAACAAGAGATAAGGAGTATGAATATTCAAACAGTTGATAAGGAGTATGAATATTCAAACAGGAGATAAGGAGTATAAATACTGTGACAACCAGTTGATAAGGAATATGAATATTCAAACAGGAGATAAGGAGTATGAATATTCAAACAGGGGATAAGGAGTATGAATATTCAAACAGGAGATAAGGAGTATGAATATTCAAACAGGAGATAAGGAGTATGAATATTCAAACAGGAGATAAGGAGTATGAATATTCAAACAGGGGATAAGGAGTATGAATATTCAAACAGGAGATAAGGAATATGAATATTCAAACAGGAGATAAGGAGTATGAATATTCAAACAGGGGATAAGGAGTATGAATATTCAAACAGGAGATAAGGAATATGAATATTCAAACAGGAGATAAGGAGTATGAATATTCAAACAGGAGATAAGGAGTATGAATATTCAAACAGGAGATAAGGAGTATGAATAATATTCAAACAGGAGATAAGGAGTATGAATATTCAAACAGGAGATAAGGGTTATGAATATTCAAACAGGAGATAAGGAGTATGAATACTGGGACAAACAGGAGGTAAAGCTTGTCTGTCTGTGAGTTGAATGTCAAACAACACTCTCTTACCTGCTTACTCTTCTTGATTGACAGCTCAAGAGTGTACACGCCCCCTGACCCCCCTGGATACTTTGACGGACATGTGTGGCCAATGTACCTGAAGAACCGACAGGAGATGGAAAGCGCGGTGTCGGAGATCAGTGAGTGACCGCAATGGTGCTCAAGCTGGGGGTCGCGACCCCTGAGTCGGGTCATGAGATGGAGAGCACGGTGTCGGAGATCAGTGAGTGACCGCAGTGGTGCTCAAGCTGGGGGTTGTGACCCCTGGGTCGGGTCAGGAGATGGAGAGCGTGGTGTCGGAGATCAGTGAGTGGCCGCAGTGGTGCTCAAGCTGGGGGTTGCGACCCCGGAGTCGGGTCATCAGATGATTTTGCTGGGTTGTGAAAAGATATCCACATACGTTATCATATTTATAATACTATATTTCTATAATACTAATACAATATACTTATATATTTGATATCGTTTTTTTCTTTTCTTGTGAATGCAATGAATATCTGAAGTCTAAAGTCCTCCTCCAGCTGATATAACTCTGGTTTTAAGTTACGTTTCTTTATTATCTAAAGATGGTAAGTTAGTGTTGTGTTCATTCATAGTTAAAGACAGTAGAGGTTGAGTACTTTATTATCTAAAGATGGTGAGTTAAAGTGTTGTGTTCATTCATAGTTAAAGACAGTAGAGGTTGAGTACTTTATTATCTAAAGATGGTAAGTTAGAGTGTTGTGTTCCTTCATAGTTAAAGACAGTAGAGATTGAGTACTTTATTATCTAAAGATGGTAAGTTAGAGTGTTGTGTTCATTCATAGTTAAAGAAAGTAGAGGTTGAGTACTTTATTATCTAAAGATGGTAAGTTAGAGTGTTGTGTTCCTTCATAGTTAAAGACAGTAGAGATTGAGTACTTTATTATCTAAAGATGGTGAGTTAAAGTGTTGTGTTCATTCATAGTTAAAGACAGTCGAGGTTGAGTACTTTATTATCTAAAGATGGTAAGTTAGAGTGTTGTGTTCATTCATAGTTAAAGACAGTAGAGGCTGAGTACATTATCTAAAGATGGTAAGTTAGAATGTTCTGTTCATTCATAGTTAAAGACCGTAGAGGTTGAGTACTTTATTATCTAACGATGGTATTGGTAAGTTAGTTGTGTTCGTTCATTTACATTTACATTTAGTCATTTAGCTGACGCTTTTATCCAAAGCGACTTACAAGTTCTGAGTTCATAGTTAAAGACAGTAGAGGCTGAGTACTTTATTATCTAAAGATGTTAAGTTAGACTTCCGGTATGAGAGCAGACGGGTAACACGCATGCGGTGGAGCTCCTGGTCAAAAGAGTGAAAAACGGATAAAAAAGGACCCGAAAAGTGAATAAAAATGAAGATGCAAACGAGAAGGAAGGAGGAAAAAACAATTGTGAAGGAGAGAGAAATGGAAGACTCACGGGAAGAGGAGAGTTTGATGGAGCAGAGCCCCCGAAGCGAGACCGAGAAGGGACAGGCGGAGGAAGGAGGAGGGTCGGCTGGGACAAACACGGGAATGCCAGGATGGGCCGTGGTCATGCAGGCCGGGATATTGGCGACCATAACAGCGACCATAAAACTGAACACGGACACGATAAGGAACGATATTGGGAAGTTACGGGAGGAATTGAGGAAGGAACAGGAGGACTTCAGAGGTGAAATAAATACAGAACTCAAAATGGTGGAGGGGAAGATGGCGGAGCAGGACAGAAACGTAACCGAGTTACAAACAAGAATGGCGCAAGCAGAAGAATGGAACACGGAGATACACGAGGTATTAACAAGTGCGATTCAACAACAAGAAAAGATGGAGACAAAGATGTCGGACATGGAGGGGAGGTCACGGAGAAATAACATCAGAATATGGGGATTGAAAGAAGGAGTCGAAGGGGAATCGGTGACCCAATATGTGGAAAAGCTTATCAAAGAACAACTGAAGGAGACGGGACTGGAAAAAATGGAGATACAGAGGGCCCACAGGGCGTTGGCTCCGAGACCACAACCGGACAGACCACCGAGGGCGGTGATTATTAACTTTCTGAGATTCGAGGTTAAGGAATTGGTACTCAGAACCGTGTGGACCAAGAAGATAGAAATCGAGGGGAAAAGACTGTCGTTTGATCACGATTACTCGACAGCGGTGGCAATAACATGCAGGTCTTACGCGGGACTGAAGAGAATTCTGAAAGAAAACGGAATGAAATTCCAATCACCCATGACCTCGCTAAGGATTCACTGGAAGGAAGGGATGGTGACGTACGCGACGGCGCGGGAGGCGGCGGGGGAGATGAGGCGATGGGGGATGCAGATGGCGGAGGACGGAGAAGGAAGGAGACAGGAGGACCAGATGATGAGCCTGCAGCAGAGATTGGAGAAAGCACGCAGGTGGTCCAGAGTAGGAGACCGAAACCCGGGAGAGGAGGGAGGAGAGAGGAGAAGGCCGAGGTGAGACGTTACAGACCGAAGGCGGAGACAGACGAGGAGGCCAGAGACGGAGAAGGAGGGGAGAGGAGGCGGGAGGAGACGAACGGATGAGTACACGCACAAGAGATTGAAAAAACTATCCAAATAGAGACAAAATATAGAAACTGAAATAACATATACATAAACACACATTCCCAGGTAGAGGCAGGATATAGGAACAAACATAACATATACATGGACACATAATACACATACTGATGAAGGAAATAAATGGAAATATAATTAGATATAATAGACGGAACGCAGAACATATTGAAACAAATACATAGACACACGCTGCGAGTGACACAGTTGGAAGGAATTAAGGGGATGAATAAACATCACATAGAAAATAGAGGGGAGGAAAAGAAAGTAAGAGGGGTACACAGAGGACACCACACACGTGTTTAGGAGGAAGGAGAGACATTGGAACATATGAGCCACATTGAGAGGGACCTAGGAAATGGGGATCTTTGAACAGAATGAAAGACAGAGCGCTTTTGACCAGGAGCTCGACAGCACTAAAAACAGTAAGAAGGCTGGACAAATATGACGAGCGGATGGGGGCAAGGGTTTCAGACCCCCAAGCCGTCAGGAGGAGGCCTCTCACTAGGAGAGCAGTTACTCCTCACCCACCAGCAGGGGACAGGGGGGGACAAAGGGACCCCCCGAACACCTTGGGAGCACTTTATGTAAAGTTTATGTTTTTTATTTATGTTAATCATTATATGTATTCGGTGAAGAGAGCGGAGGCTACAACCGGAGGGGGGAATAACTGTGACATGGGGGGGACTAACAGACGAAAGAAGATGACAAAGGTTAAAGGGATAAAAATGATGTCGTTAAACGTTAATGGAATGAATAATACGATAAAGAGGGGCAAAGTGATGTTGAAGTGTAAAAAAAGTGAGATTGAAGTGATTTTTTTGCAGGAGACACATTTGATAGCACAGGATCATGAGAAACTGAAGAGATTTGGATATGAAAATGCATACTATAGTTCCTTTAAACGGACCCTGAGGAGAGGAGTAATTACGTTAATCAAAAACACAGTCAAATTTGAATTGATCAAGGAAGTAAGAGACAAGGAGGGAAGATTTGTTCTGGTGAAGGGGAAAATGGAGGGTCAAATGGTAACGTTAGTGAATGTGTATGCACCACCGGAGAGTGTGAGGGAGCTATATGAGACCATTTTTGATATGATAGTGATGGAACTAGAAGGGATATTGATATGCGCAGGAGATTTTAATGTGGTACTGAATCACGACATAGACACCATGAGTACTAAGAAGAGACGGACACAAATCAGCAGATATATGAATATTCAAATGACAGAAATGGGAATTACGGACGTTTGGAGGGGGATGCACGCCATGGACAGGGAATACACACATTACTCACACCCACACGTGACATATGCGAGAATAGACTATTTTTTGATGACGACGGGGGACAGTTATAGGGTACGGGAGAGTAGAATAGGAGTAGCGGACATATCGGATCACAGTGCCATATATCTGACAGTAGATCTAGAAGGGAGACGGAGGAACACGATCTGGAGGCTAAATGTAGGAATACTAAATAACAAGGGGGTGGTGAGTCAGATCAAGGAGGAGATAGCCAGGTATAAGGAGGAAAATGACAACGGGGCGGTAGACCCGAACATTCTATGGGACACACTGAAGGTGGTGATAAGGGGGAAATTGATGGAGAAGATAGCAATGCTGAAGAAGGCCAGAACGGAGACATATCACAATCTGATAGGGAAGCTGAAGGATCTAGAGAGGAGACACCAGATAACAAAAGAACAAGAAACGCTCGGAGAAATCAAAGAAGTAAAGGCCAGGATAAATAGGGAATTATTGACGGAAATAGAAAAGAAAGCGAGGTTCATGAAACAAACGTACTATGAAGGGGGACCAAAAGCGACCAGACTGTTGGCTAGGAGAATTAGGACGCAACAGAAGCTAAACACGATACACACAATAAGGGATACAAAGACTAATGAAGTATTGAGGGACCCAGCTGAAATAGAGAGGACATTTAGAGAATACTATGAGAAGCTATACACACAGCCAAAGGCAGCGGGAGAAGAGGAAATAGAAGCTTATCTGGAGAAGCTAGAGTTACCATCGATAGGGAAAGAACAGAATGAAGAATTAAATAAAATAATTACGGAACGAGAAATGGAAGAGGCAATTAGTAGAGCTAAAAACAACAAATCTCCGGGGAGCGACGGATTCCCATCGGAATTCTACAAGACATTTAGAACAGAATTAGCACCCATGTTAGGGGCGGCATTCAGACACACGATGGAAGAAGGCAAAATGCCCCCCTCGTGGAAGGAAGCCATAATCACCACGATACCGAAGGAAGGGAAGGATAGAGAATTATGTAGTAGTTTCAGACCTGTGTCCATACTCAACGTGGATTACAAGATGTATACATCAATAATATCAAAAAGATTCGAGACGTTTATGCCAGACATTATAGATGAAGATCAAACTGGATTTATTAAAGGGAGACAGACACAGGACAACGTGAGAAAGACATTACACATAGTGGAGGAGATACAAAAACAAGGAGGTAGTGCGGTATTGATTAGCCTAGATGCAGAAAAAGCATTTGACAGTGTGAGTTGGACATTTTTATATAAAACATTGATGAGATTCGGACTGAACGGGAGGGCAATGAAGATGATCAAGGCGCTATATCAAGAACCGACAGCGAGGGTTAAGGTGAATGGCAGCCTGACGGATAGAATCAGATTAGAGAGGGCTACTAGACAGGGATGTTGTCTATCACCCACGCTCTTCGCAGTTTTCATAGAACCACTGGCACAACTGATCAGACAGAACGAGGACATCAAGGGAGTAAGGATAAAGGAAACGGAATATAAACTAGGCCTATTTGCGGACGACGTGATATTATACATGAGACAACCAGACAAGAGCTTCCCGGCACTGATGGATCTACTGAAGGAATATGGCCACTACTCAGGATACAAACTAAACGTGACAAAGACACAGACCTTAGCATGGAACTATACCCCAACGACGGAAATTAGGGAACAGTACGGGATAAGATGGGACATGGACAAGATTAAATACTTAGGGGTGAACATCACGAGAGGGGTGGGGAAACTGTTTGAGGCGAACTATACACAGATAAATCAGAACATCAAGAGAGACTTAGAGAGATGGACAGTAATGCCCTTGGACTTCAATTCAAGAATAGAGGTCATTAAAATGAACATACTATCAAGATTACTGTACCAGTTCCAGTCACTACCGAGTACCGATACAAATACCACAGAATCAATTCAGGGAGTGGGACAGACTGATATCGAGGTTCATATGGGCGGGGAGAAGACCACGGGTCAGATATAAAACACTACAACTACCAAAGGAAGAGGGAGGGATGGCAGTACCCAGCCTACAAGATTATTATTATGCAGCACAACTGAGAGCAGTGACGTGCTGGTGTAACGACAGATATGAGACAAGATGGAAAGACATTGAAAAAGAAGGGGAGGGATACAAGATACAAGCTCTGGTGGGAGATAGGGAACTATTCAAAGAAAAGGAGGGACTGTTAGATCCAATCACCAAATGCACCTTTACCATATGGAACAGAGTAGTAAAAACACACAAATTGAAGAAACAGACAGGGGTTCTGAGATGGGTAGCACATGACAAGAGATTCAAGCCAGGGAGGTTGGACCACGGATTCAGAAGGTGGGAAAGGGGGGGGGGGGGGGGGGGGGGCAACAGCGATATGCAAAATGATAGAGAAGGGGGAAATGCAAACATTACAAAAATTAAAGGAGAAATTTGGACTAGAAAACAGGGACCACTTCAGATATCTACAGATTAGAGATTACTATAATAAAGAAATAAGAGGGGACAAGGACGAAGAACAGAATGGGATAATTAGGATGATAGTAAGGGCATACGAAGGAGGGAAAGGAAGGGTAATATCAGCACTGTACCGGGCTATAATGACCAGCAAGGGACACACGACAGACTACATAAGGGAGAAATGGGAGAGAGAACTAGAGATAGGAATAACAGGGAAGGAATGGGGTAACATATGCGAGGTGCAACATTCAACAACAGGATCGAGGATATGGAAAGAGTTTGGATGGAAAAACATAATCAGATTCTTTATAACCCCAGAGTTGAAGGGAAAATATGCACCAACACAAAGAGCATGCTGGAGGATGTGTGGGAAGGAGGGGGCAAATCACACGCACATATTCTGGGGATGTCAGAAGCTGAAGGGGTATTGGGAGGAGATAGGGGAGGCAATGATCAGAATATTAGGATACGGATTACCACAAACGGGACTGGTGCTTTACTTAGGGGACCTGACACACGAGGGAATACAGGGGGGGGACAAGTATTTAATAAAGATAATGTTGATATCGGCCAGAAAAGCAATAACGAGACTGTGGTACAAGGAAGACCCACCGACAATAGCACAATGGGTAGGAATAGTAGAGGAGATACAGGATATGGAGAGGATAACGCACATGCTGAGGCTACAGGAAGAGAAATTTGGGGAAAGATGGGTAAAGTGGGAGGATTATAAAGGGAACGAAAACGACATCACAGAGGAAGAACCAAATGCAACACAAGAGGGCGAAGGATAAAGGAGGAAAGAAGTTCAAGGAGGGTCTCTGAACCCATGTCACACACTTTTGCTTTAGTTAGTATTTTCTAATTAATTTTTTTTTGGGTATTACAATTGTTTTATGTTTTTTGTACTTTATTATTTATGTCTGTTTAACAGTGTTGTATTAATATTCAGGGATGATGTGGTTTGTATATGGGTGAATCAAAAGGCAAAGAGAAATTTAATAAAAAAAAAAAAAAAAAAAAAAGGCGAAGGATAAGGGAAGAAAGAAGTTCAAGGAGGGTCTCTGGACCCATATCACACATGTATGCCTTAGTCAGTATTTAATCTTTTTGTGTAGGTATTACATTTTTATACCTGTTTAAGGGCGGTACACAATCAGCCTTTGTATTAAGTACCTGGAAAAACAACTGTAGTGGAACCAGATAACTAACCATGCTACCCATGTAACCATTTATGTGCACTGCATTCTTTCTTATTGTGTCGTTAGTTTCATTTTTGTGTAAGTGTTGTTTGTCTATAAATGTTAATAAAAATTTAAGTTTAAAAAAAAAAAAAAATTAAGTTAGAGTGTTGTGTTCATTCATAGTTAAAGACAGTAGAGGTTGAGTACTTTATTATCTAAAGAGGGTAAGTTAAGAGTGTTGTCATGTATCACATTCACACTCCCAAGTCATTTGGATTTACTTTACAACTGCACGTACATGGACTTTCCAAAGAATTTCAAAACAAAGTTGTATATATATATATATATATAACTACATTGTATTTATTTTTTTAATCTTTCTCACCTGTCCAGTCTTCCTGGATGGATTGAGATCGAAGGAGGATCTGTTGACTTGTGTGTACGAAGACGTCACTAATGAAACACAGAGGCTCATGGGTACGTTTCTCAAGTTTCTTTATTAGTTGTCATAGTAAAAAATACTGAATACTTTTCCATGAAATGCTTTTTTCTGTATGAGCTCCTGGGAGTGTGCTAGATAAAAATTGATAAAAAGTATAAAATAGAAAGTCAAAAAGTACATAAACAAAAAGTGTTCAGTCAATTAATATACATGTAACGGATGGTATCGTGAAGCGCAGTCAAGAAGGGCTGGGGTGAGTAGCGGTGCTATGGGTTAAACTCACTCTCACATCCTCAAAAGACTCATAGACACGGTACAAAGAAGTGAATTCACCTCTTGGTATAGCGGTCTGTGTTGCTGCCAGCGGTGTGGGAGACCGGGGTTCAACTCCCACTCGGGGCATCGAAGTTTGAGGTGACGTTGTCACAACCGTTACATATACAATATACAATACAGTAAAAAAAGAGTAACGGTGAGTTACAATACAATATACAGTACAATGCATAAATGGGATGAGGTACAACTTAGGGTAAGGTGCAATGAGGTATGAATTGTAGTGCAAATCTCTTTACCAATAAATATAAAGTGTGTTAAAGTGTCTAACGTGAGTAAAGTGGGTGTTACGTGCGTGTTTATTTAAAATGAGTGTGTACGTGTGGATGTGTGTGCTGTAGTTGATGTTTTGTTACATAGTGTCATTGTCGTTGAGCAGCCTGATGGCCTGGGGATAGAAGCTTCTTCTGAGTCTCTCTGTGCTTGCCACGACACTCCGGTATCGCTTGCCTGACTGCAGCAGTTCAAAGAGGCAGTTGTTTGGGTGGATAGAGTCTTTGATTATTCTCTTAGAACTTGTAAGTCGCTTTGGATAAAAGCGTCAGCTAAATGTTAGCCTTGGCCCAGCAACGCTTGTTGTAAATGTCTTGGAGAGTGGCCCACCTCCAATTGTGCGTTCGGCTGAACGGGCCACTCTCTGTAGTCTACTTGTTAGAGTTGTGTTTGTTCAGGATTAGAGTCGGGCATGAAGTGGGGAGTAAGATCACACTGTTTTAGGCCTACACCTACACTGTAAATTAATCTCAGTGATGTTGGTTTTTATAGTATTAACAATCAGCTTTGTTTTAGAGACTTTTCATGAAAATGTCCAGTTTCCTCATTTTACTTATCCGGCAAGCCAAGTCTTCGCCGACCATCAGAACAGCGTGGATTGGAATTGGAATTGGAATAATATTTTTGGAGAACATCTGATCTGAGGTAAGGAATCTATTTTACCAGTCTTAGGATAATCGGATCTGTTTTCACAGAGATATCAGTGTGTGTGTGTGTGTGTGTGTGTGTGTGTGTGTGTGCGTGTGTGTGTGTGCGTGCGTGCGGTGATCAGGAAATGAGAGAATAGATTTTTCAGCTCGCTTCTCTAGCATGCATAAGTACACATATACTATCCATAATCTAGCGTTTATTTGAAAACGATTCATAAATAGGCAGAAAAAATGACAACGTTTTTTGTGTATTCCAGAATATTCCAGTAAAGGGTGATTATCACGGAATCTTTATATTTTCCTGAAACTTTCAAGAAAACTAGGGTTTTTCAAAATGGTATAAAACGGAAATGAAGCGATTAAAAAAACAATCCGTTTCGACAATGTTGACTGCAAACAAGTCATTGATAAGCGACGGCCAGATTAGACACATAATTTAAGACATAGATTATGCATTCACAACGCTATCATTGAAGTGAGTGCTGGCATTCAACCATGTTCTGGGGTACCAAGCTCCGGCATCCAAAGTGTTAAGGTACTGTATCTCATGTGACCACTTGACTCTGTTAGATGCTAATTGGCGCCACCTGCTGGACATAATACATTATTACACGCTGTTGCCACATTAAAGGAGAATTCCACTAAAAATCTACTTTTTGTCTGCAAAAGTCATTTTCTTGGATTTCATTTTCCAAAGAATAACCAGATGTATATATATGTATATTTATTTTTTTGTGAGTTTCCATATTACATTTCGAAGCATGGTTCATGGTTCTGCAAACGAGTGTCACTGTATTTTGTCTGCAGGGGTGCGCTTATAGTCCCACGCCTAAGTGTGGACAGTGGATCAGTGATCAGAGGCTCATTAAGGCCCCTGCAGTCTGCACCCCAGGCCCAGCAGCCCAGGAGGTCGAAGCCCCATCAAGATTCAAGATTCAAGATTCAAGAGATTTATTTGTCACATACAACCTCAGAGGACCATTGAACTTCAAAAAACCTGGGCAGCTAGGTGGTGCAGTGGGCAAGGTGCTCACCACCAATGCAGGAGACGCTGGGTTCGAGCCCATCTCTCCGCATTGCTATCAGCTTGGCTGGTCGTTCATACTAATACAATTGGCAGTATTAGGGGGTGGGAAGCTGATGGGTGGGGATCGGACGTTGTGGACAGCGACTCCTACAGGTCGGTTGGTGCGCCTGCGCAGCAGAATCAGGAAGCGACGGGGGCGGCGTGCCCTCCAAACGCAGACCCCCGACGCTGAGAGATCGCGCTGTGCAGGTGAAAAGATACGACTGCTGCTTCCTCGAGTACCGGAGGGGACACGTGATGTAAGGCTTAGTCCACATTGCAGCCGGCTTGTGGGAGGCGTGGCCTAACAACGTTCGAAACAGGGGAGGGTAGAATTGGACGATACGAAATTGGGATGGGAGAAAAATAGAAAATGGGAGAAAAAGTAGATAAAAAAAAAATAAACAAATGTGATGAAAACCAACCTGAAAATAATGTGTATCTCCTCTTACGGAGCCACCCTGTGGAATGGGCTAGAAGAAGATGAACTAAAATATTGTGAAAACATGAATCAATTAAAATCTAGACTAAAAAAATCTATTTTTGATAGGTACAGAAGAAAAAAAATACGTATGATACTGTATTGTATGTCATAATGAATTGTAAGTAAGGGTGCAACTTGCACCGTGCAATCCATTATTTGTGGATCTAGCCCACAGTATTTCTGACACTGGGAATACATTCCCTGAGATTCATAGATGTCCCTAGAATCAGATACCAAGAACATGCAAATGGACCATATTAAAAAAAAAATCTGTAAATGTGTATTCTACATTATTATGTAATGAATGAGATACAAAAAAAATATTATAAATCTTTTATTTTTATTTTTGTAATTAATTTTGAGTTAATTTTCATAACGCGATAATTTGCTGTGTAATTAATTAATCTAATTAACGCGCTAAACTGACAGCCCTATACATTATATAATCATATTATAATTAATTTGTATATTATATGTAAGGGATCATGTATAGCTACGCGGTCATTGTCGCAAAATAATTGACCGACACAGCGTTCTGGAACACCGAGGCGCAGCCGAGGTGTTCTAAACGCAGTGAAGGTCAATTATTTTGCGACAATGACCGAGTATAGCTATACATTATCCCGCTTATTACAGGGCTAACTTACTAACAATATACATACTTGTTGCTATCAGCTTGGCTGGCCTCTCACACTGATACAATTGGCTGTATCAGGGGGTGGGAAAGCTGAAGGGTGGGTCCTGGGCGTTGTGGACAGCGACCCCTACAGTTCGGTCGGGGCGCCTGCTCAGCGAGGGTTGGAACTGAGGAGAGATAGTGTGGCCTCCCACACGCTACACTCTTCCCGGTGAGAACCTGCGCGGCCAGGTTGGCCTGCCCCAGGCTGCACATGCGTCGGAGGAAAGCATGTGACAGTCTCCGGTCTCCCGGACCAACAGTAGGGGAAAGTACGCAACAACCAGGAAGGGTGGGATGGGAGAAAAATCGGGAAAAAAGGAGGGGAAGAAAGATAATAATAATAAAAAAACAAAACAATATACATACTTCATTTTACACCATCGACAAGACGAGATCAAATGCAGACGCAGTTGTTCTGTTGCTCCTCTGTCATCGCCGATGGCAGGTGTGTGGACTTGATTGCAGCTGTGCATAATGGTAAAGCTTAGCTTTCGTGACTGCGATCAAAATGCTTGATTGTGATTGGTCAATAGCGCTCTGTTGCCCCTAACAGCGGTCATTATTGTGCGTTGCCCATAGCAGCGGTGAATTATCGAGAAATAATTTACCGCTGTTAGGGGCAACCGAGCGCTATTGACCAATCACAATCAAGCATTTTGGCGAATGTTAAAACGCCATGTAATAATGAACTATATTTGCAGTATATACTATTATATTATGGTACTATATTATATTGTATATATCATGTACTATATATCTCATATCACATTATATATGTGCTGTATACACTATTATGTACTGTATACTATTATATATACTATTATATACTGCAGGTATACTATACTGTAATGTGTACTATATGTATGTACTATGTATGTATGTAAATGAAAAAACTAAACGTAAGTCTTCAGGGGTAGGGCCCGACAAGCCTAGTGCTTCTGCCCTTTTCGGACAATTGGACAATGCTGCAATAGCAGCTGGTAAAACTTTGGCGATTTATGGAATGACCGTTGTTATGTGTCCAAAGCCTGAAATAAAAAATAACTGAACTGAACTGAACATGAGACATGTAGTGAAATGAAGGTGGCCCTGCCCGCCTTGATTGTGCAAAAAAATACAAATAATAATAGAATAAAATAGATAATAAAATAGACAAACTCCTTTAAAAAACTGCTAAAACACACATGTTCAGACAGGCTTTTGGTCATATATAGGCACCCTTTGTCCTCATTGTTCCTATAGTTTTTAGTTATTGACTGATGATTTTATTTAAATTCTTTTTATTTTATTTGGTTCACTGCTTTTAACTGCTGTCTGTTATTGTTGTCATTTATTTCAGATTTATATTTTCATATGTATATAGTGTAAAGCACCCTGTGCATTCGTGCTGTGAAGGGTGCTATATAAATAAAGGTCATTCATTCATGATAAAAAGTACTAAGATCAAATATAATACAATGCTAAGCTTACGAATTAAAGGTAATGAGTCCTATATACACTACTATACTATACAATGTACAGTTATACTATATATAACTACTATACTAGCTATACTATACAAAAAAAGTGACCTTTAACTCATTGGGCGCCATTCACGAGAAAAGTGGGGTTAACTCGCCATCGCTTGAGCGCCAATCACGAGAAAAGTCGGGTTTTAATCGTTATTTATTTTATTCGCTATATCCATACATTTTTCATCCATCCAGCCTGATATCATTGGGAATGGGTCTGAGCTCGCAAAAGGCCAATACCGCCGCCTAACGCCTTCCGGCCGGTATTGCACATCATTGGATCATTGGGCTGTACGCTGATCTAAGAAGTCCAGTCCAGGTTTTCCTTCTCGGGGCATGCAGTATCGTTATAACACATGGACTGGGGAGACTGGGAGCAGCGTGGATTATGTGTTTTGGTGGAGAAACGTTGGATCAATAAACGCAATCAATATTTGGAATGGCGATCAGGAATTGGATTATTCTTTTTGCAGATGTGAGGTAAGGACTATGTTACCAATCTTGGGTTACTCCGATGTTTCTTTCGTAACGATCATGTGTGTGTGTGCGTGCGGTTGGCGCTGACCAAGGCACGGAGAAGCGACTTTTCAGCCCCCGCTTCTGTTCGTGCAAGAGGACACATAATACCGATAATCTAGCGTTTATTTCAGAACGATTCATAAATCAAGTGACAAATGGCACGATTTCTAAGGAAATGCATTGAAGCGCGGTTTGCTCAAGTTTCTTGAGATTAGACAGAATCACTCTGGAACTATACTCATATTCACCACGGTATAAAACGGAAATGTATGTATGAAAAATTAATCTGTTTTTTGCATGTTGACTGGAAGAAACTCACTGACAATCGACGTGTTTATTAGATCCATAGCTATAATATTTAATATAGTTTTAGCACTCGCAAACACGGCATCCTCCCCATTGCATTACAGCGATGGCGTTCTAACCAGAAGGTAAACAGCGCCCCCTTGGCGTCCATTGAGTTAAAGTGACCTTTTTTTTGTGTTTAATGTGACCTGTAGTGTGTGTGTGTGGAGAGATCATTGTTCAGTGTTCTGATGGCCTGGAGGAAGAAGCTGAGCCTGAGTCTCTCTGGTCTTGCAGTGTGTATGTGGAGGCGCTTGCCTGACCGCAGCAGCTTGAACAGGCTATTGTTGGGGTGGTTATCTGCAGGCTCTGGATTTGCACCTCCTGTTGTATAAGTCCTGCAGGGGTGGTAGTGCAATACCCGTAGTACCACTCTGTAGGGCCTTCCTATCCTGGGCGGTGCAGTTGCCAAACCAGGCAGAGATGTTCCCAGTCAGGATCAATCAATCAATCAATCAATCAAATTTATTTATATAGCACATTTAGGGTGTGTTCACATCTGAAAGTCCAGGGATAGTCCGGACTTTCTAATTTGTTTACAAATTAGATCCGCACCAAATGTGAAAATGATACATTGTTTAATTTTGGTCTGCGTTCACACTACCCTGTTTGGTGCGGATCTAATTTGTAAACAAAGGACATGCTGTCGCATCTATTGGACTAGTCTATAGCACTCACAAACGTAATCAGTTGCCGGCAGCGTAATGAGAGAGATACTATTATGAGCATGGGCCGGCGCTAGTCGACTAGAGAGGAGAGGAGAGGAGAGGAGGGGGGGGGGGGAGAGAGAGAGAGAGAGAGAGAGACCTTTCCTTCCTGCGTAAGCTTTTTTTTTTCTTTATCTGAGAGAATGTCCGCGAATGTCCTCCTCAGGAGAAAGTTTGGGGGTCCGCGCGAGTCTAGAGTAGAGAGAGAGAGAGGAAGAGAGAGACTGCGTCTAGAGAGGAGAGAGAGAGAGGGAGGAAGAGAGAGACTGTCCGCGTGCGGCGCCAGTCTAGAGAGGAGTAGGCTACTTTGCTTCCTGGATTAGGTACTATAGTTCGATTGAAACGAACCGAGTCCCAACTTTTCAAGAGGACCATGGTTCGGTTGTTTGGTCCTCATTATAGTTCGGTTTGCGTTCATACCTGTACAAACCAAACGGACTATCGATCTAAAGGGACCATGGTCCACTTAAAGGGACCATGGTCCACTTAAAGTGGACCAAACAGGGTAGGTGTGAACGCGCCCTTAGACATGACACTTGTCAACCAAAGTGCTTCACATAGCTAAGAACAAAGAAAAGTAGAATAAACAGAAAATATAAACAACCAACGGATAGACAAGGAAACAAAACAACACGTCAACAAGCAAGGCAAGAGTCAAAGTGAGTCAGGGAAGGCCAGGCGGTATAGGTGGGTTTTGAGTTTCGATTTAAAAGACTCGATGGAGGGGGCAGATTTGATGGGCATGGGGATGCTGTTCCAGAGGTCAGGAGCTGCGACAGCAAAAGCACGCCCCCCCCCTAGACTTGAAGTTGGACCTACGGGTGGTTAACACTTTCAGTGCCACGGACGACATATCTCGTTTTATTAGGCCCCCCACTGAGTGCCCACGACGACAAATATCGTTTTATTTGTTTATTAGCGATCTGATTTCATATTTCATCAACCGAGTCTCCCGTTGGTACAGCAGCTCCTCCAGCAGCTCAGAATGGAAAAAAGCGCCCCATATCGTCTATCCCTGTGTAACTGCAGGTCAGTCGCTTAGACGCGGGACGGGAATCAGCCTGGAATATATATTCACAGTAGCCAATACTCAATCAATAAGCGTGATCGATATTTGGAATGGCGATCAGGAATTGGAATGATCTTTTTGGAGAACATCTGATCTGAGGTAAGGAATCTATTTTACCAGTCTTGGGATAATCAGAGTTGTATTCGCTGAGATCTCAGCGTTTGCCCTATGTGTGTGTGTATGTGTGGCTGTACGAGCGATCAGGAAATGATGAGGAAATCAGAGAATAGATTTTTTTAGCTCGCGTCTCTAGCGTGCATACGTACACATAATATACTATCGATAATCTAGCGTTTATTTGAAAACGATTCATAAATAGGCCGAAAAATGACAACGTTTTTGTGTATTCTAGAATATTCCAGTAAACGTCTTTGATCATGGAATCTTTATATTTTCATTGAAAACGAGGCTTTTCAAAATACTATAAAACGAAAATGAACCGATAAAAAAACAATCCGCTTCGACAATGTTGACTGGAAAACGAGTCATTGATAAGCGACGGGCAGATTAGACACATAATTTAAAACATAGATTAGGCGTTTTTAACGCTAACATTGAAGTGGATGGTGGGCATTCAACCGGTAAATCAAGGTTAAGCAAGGGCTCTGAAAGTGTTAAGAGACCCTTGTCAGCCGATCTGAGGGCCCTGACGTTGGTATAGGCCCTAGGCCTAGGGGTGAGGAGGTCTGCTAGGTAAGCAGGGGCCTTACCATTAAGGGCTTTGTAGACCAATAGGAGGACCTTGAAGTCTATTCTAAAGCGCACCGGGAGCCAGTGGAGGGAGGCAAGTACAGGGGTGATGTGAGCTCTCTTCTGGGTACCTGTCAGCAGTCTAGCGGCAGCGTTTTGGGGTAGTAGGCGGGCTATGGATGATTTATTAAGCCCCAGGTACGGGGAGTTTGTGGTGTTCTCCATTAGGCCTGTAGGCGGAGCTCTAACATAGAGTATGTCGTACACCTGGCTGGGTGTGTGCTCCTGCAAGACACACAAAGTAGAGTGCATGACTGAGCAATGCAGCTCTCGGTATGGATGTGAATAAAGTAAGACGCTAGTACTAAAGTGTCCATTCATCGTTCTTATTACGACATAACATATTGGCGACGAGTGATGTCGATGTTGAACCTAAGCCAACCGGCACCTTTTCTTCAAAACGCCGGAGAGCCAGCCATTCCATTCAAGGCATGGATCCGCACGTTCGAAAATTACCTGCTAGCCATGTCCGAGAAGGAGCTACCTGACACGTGAAAGCGTGCCTTGCTCGTCCATTGTTTGGGAGTGGAAGGACAGAGACTTTTCTATACAATGACGGTTGCAGATGATAAGTACACCACAGCTTTATCAGTTATTGGAAAGTTCTTTACACGGAAAGTTAATGTAGTGGCGGAGCGCTACCGTTTTCGCCAACGTAGCCAACGCAATGGCGAGAGCACGGGCCAGTACGTTGCCTCTCTAAAAGAGCTAGCTACAACTTGTGAGTTCGGGGTGATGGAAGAGGAAATGATCCGGGACCAGCTGGTCGAAAAAACCAACTCAGCACGCATCAGGGAGCGACTACTACTGGAAGTTCCACTGACACTGACCAAGGCTGTAATGATTGCTGGTCAGATTGAAACTGCGGTGTCGGAGGCAAAAGTCATGCTTCATGGACAGCCGGAGAGCACGGTAGAGGCGGTCCAGTTCTCCCGCTCGCGACAGTACAGGTCACAGCGGGGTAATTTTAATGCATCACCGCAACCCTTGCCTACGCAGTTAATGCAGGGTAAGACATGTTACAGATGTGGCTCTCCTCAACACATCGCCAGCTTTGATGGATGCCCTGCTAGGGATGCACTGTGCAACACATGTAAAAAGAAGGGACATTTTGCAAAAGTTTGTCTGGGTTCTAACAGAGTGAGTGAGATAACCGAGTCTGAGACTGTACCTGAAGTGACTGTATTGTGCATGGTAGATGGGGCACGTTCTGTTGAAAAGATAGTGTGTACAGTTCAGGTTAGCACAAATGAACGAGACGGTCAGGACATTGAGCTCATGCTAGATACAGGTTCAGCTGTGTCTATTTTGCCCAGAGCGAGTTACATGCAATTATTCCCTAATGCATCTCTTACAACACCAAAGCTAAGTCTTGTCAGCTACGGAGGTAATGCAATCCCCGTCCATGGATGCTTAAAGGCTAGCGTAGTTTTTGGTGACCGCTGCACAGAGAGAGAAGTAAAATCCTGCTTCTGTCATGACCATAATATATGGAAAGTTTGATTGATTTATGACCCCTAAGCCCACCCCCTTTCCCCCCACTTCCTCTAAATAAGCACCGCCCCCTTTTAAGCACCTCCCCATTTTCACTTCCTCTAAATAAGCCCAGCCCCCTTTTCACTTCCTCTAAATAAGCCTGCCCCATTTTCACTTCCTCTAAATAAGCCCCGCCCTCTTTTTCTGGCTGTCACTCTGAAGCCCAGATGTTTCTTTGAAGTAGGGCACCCCCTGGTGTTCACAGTACCTAGGGCATGTGCGCTAGTTGGTGATGAGGGGCCTACAAATAGCCGGTCTCCCTAAAAAAGAAAGCCACACAGCTAGCCAGGTACTGCTCAGTATCAGTATTTGGTATTATTTTTCACACAAAATCATTACAGTTTATGAAATGAATAAGTATAAAAGTTATATGATAGGGGGTTTGGCTAGGCGGGTAAATGTGTGTCTGTGGGTGTGTGTGTGTGTGTGTGTGTGTGTGTGTGTGTGTGTGTGTGTGTAAGATAAGATAAGATAAGATATTCCTTTATTGATCCCCTTGGGGAAATTCCAGTGACACACACATACAGCTCATCGTCTCATTAACAACAACATATCACAATCATTAAATGTTTACAGTAACAACGGCACAACATAAATTCAAACAGACATGTACATTTGTTGACACATGTCGACTACAGAATGCCTGAGACACCATATGCGATAGTCGGCTGCGACAACACCGGGGTGTCGTTGCGCCAGGTGGCGGGAGGGAGGGTGGAAAGATTGTCCAGCGGGAGGGGGCAGGGATGGGTGGGATCGGGCTTTGGTGATGAGACAGTCATTTAGGCTCCCCCTCTCCAGCGCGCGTACTAGTCGGCTGTCGTCACCATCACGTGGGAGTGGCGCCGGGCATACACGCGGGAGGGGGGATTGGGTAGGGAGTGGGGGTGGGGGAAGCCGCTTGCCACTCTTATCTCCCAGAGGGCCTTCGACTCCAGCAGCTCCCTGTTTCGACCTGTCCTTGGTCCAGGAATTTGTTTTGGCTGACTGACTGGCACATTTATCCCAGCCAGGTCACTTTAAATTTGATTTGAATAGAGTGAAATATAACTTTTTTTTTTTTTGATCAAATTTTTTATTATTATTCACATGAAACAAGACAACACATTAACCACAATCACAATACATAGAACTTCACAAGAAAATAACAAAAACAATAATAATAATACAGACTAACAATTATACAGACAAGAGAAAAGAAAACAGAGTTCAACCTTCTAAATTTTAATTCCAAGGGGTACTATCTAATAAATGGTCTTTCCCAGTGTTCAGCCCCGATTCCCGGCCGTGTGACCCTATATTAATAAAACGTACATCTCTAATCCACCACAAGGACCATTTTTTGAGAACACGACCCGAAAACAGAGCAATGAACCTTCATGAAAAAACAAAAACCTGTAGAGGTGTTCCATAGACTCACAGAGACCGTGTAAAAGTGGCCAAACAGTGAAGAAATAGTTAAATAGCTGCCCCCCCATAATATCCCCAGCTAAACTCAAGATGACAAGACAAAAGACAAGACAGACAAAACATTTCCTCCTCCCCCTCCCAAGAGACCGCCGGACTCACCCGAACACGCACCTCAACCCCGCTCAGCCGCACACTGCGGTCTTTACCTTCTCAGCTGCTGCGAACCACAGGTCAATTCCAGCCTGCCCTACCCCAATCACCCGGGCTGTGGATATCTCAAGATAAATCACATCCAATAGAGTTAGGGACCAGTTAATCATTGTAAGCTTCTCAGGCTCCTTCCATCTCATTGCTATCAGCTTCTTCGCTGCTGTGACGCCCGCTAGGACAACCCTTTTCAGTTGTATGGAAGCGGGTAGTGTCGTTATATCGTTCAGGAGTAGCGTAACAGCTGTGAATGGGATAGTTAAGCCACACAGATCTGAAAGTTTGTCCGTTATTGACCTCCAGAAGTGGGCCACTGGTGGGCAATCCCAATACATATGCATATAAGTGCCCGTGGCCTTTTGAGAGCACAAAGTGCACAGAGAGTCGGTTATCAGTCCCATAGCATATAGCTTCCTAGGTGTAAGATAGGTCCTATGAATATAATTAAAATTAATTTGCTGGTGATTGGGGTTGCGGGAAGATAATGCCACATTTGCCCAAACATCATCCCAGTCAAACTCGGGGTCCAACTCCGGGATATCCACACGCCAGATTGTATCCAATGATACATTTTTATACGTGGATTGAATTAAGAGCGTATAAAAGTCGGAGACAAACCCTCTGGATGTCGTCCTGTCCACTATGAGCCTGAGGAAGGGGTGTGGGTGCAAGGCTTGAGCCCACGGTACGCCATGCGCCCTCAGTGCTGACCTTAGTTGAAGGTAAAGAAAGAAGGACTCGCCGGGAAGATCATAAAATTCTCTTAAGTCCTGAAACGCACGGAGGCCGTTCTTATCATAAATATCCTCCAGAGTATGCACTCCCCTCCTTTGCCATTGAGGAATATTAACCGGCTTGTGTCCAACAAGTAATTGCTGGTTATTAAAAATTGGAGAGTCCAGGTGCCAAGGGCATTTAACCCCACACGACCTCTGTACATTACGCCACGTTTGGATCACGTGAGTTATGATCGGTCCATACCTCAGCCGGCATTTCGAAATAGAGACAGTGGAGTACACTACATCCTGCAATCTTAGCGGAGATACCGCCGCCGCTTCTAAGAAGCGCCACGATACAGCCTCTACAGGGTCTAGCCAGCACATCAGAGGTCTCAGTGAAAAGGACCAGAAATAAAGTTTAAAATCAGGGATTGCGAGGCCCCCATCTTGTTTTCTACGTTGAGTAGTAGCCCTTTTGATTCTCGGGCGTTTGTTATTCCAGATAAACTTAGATACCATCGATTGTACCTTGCGCCAGTGGTCTATTGGAGGGGGCAGGGGGAGCATTGAGCTAATAAAATTTATCCTAGGCAGGATGTTCATTTTGATTATGGAAGCCCGGGCTTGTAAGGAGTTAGGAAGGGACGACCACCTGTCTAGATCCTGGCATATTTTATCATAAGTACCCGTGAAGTTGTACTTAGTAGTTTGGTTCTGCGTGGGGAATATCTCTATGCCCAAGTATTTAAAATGTTCTACTATGGGGATATCAGCTGGTAGTCGTACCGCCTTGGCCAGTTCATTAAGAGGTAGGCAGGCTGATTTGTTCCAGTTAATCTTAAAGCCTGACAATTTACCAAAGTCGTCGATTATCCTCAATAATTTTGTGGCCGACCGGGAGGGGTCGTCCATGAAAATCAGCAGGTCATCCGCATAGAGAGCAATTTTGTGTGGAGTATTATTGACCATTATGGGGACGATGTCCTCCGATTGCCTAATAAATTGGGCCAAAGGTTCGAGGGAAAGCGCGAACAGTCCCGGGCTCAGAGGGCAATCCTGTCTAGAAGATCTGGAGACTGGAAAGAGTGTGGAACAGTTTTTGCCTGTCAGTATCATCGCAGACGGCGAGGCATACAGGACTTTAATCATATGAATAAAACTCTTTCCAAGACCCATGACCTCAAGTAGCTTCCACAGGTATGACCACTCAAGTCTGTCAAACGCCTTCATGGCATCCAAAGACAGAACTGTGGATGGAGTTGTATTGTCTTTACTGTTATCGATTACATGCAACATCCTCCTAAGATTATCTGCAGCCAGACGCCCCGGGATAAAACCAGTTTGATCGCAGTGTACCTAAATAAATCTCTGCAGGCGACGGGCCAGCACCTTGGCAAACACCTTTAAATCGGCCCCGAGAAGACTCAAGGGTCTATAGCTACCACAATCATTGGGATCTTTGTCCTTCTTGAGAAGTAAAGAAATCAACGCCATATTGACATCTCTTGAGAACTCCTCTTGTTCGATAGCGTAATTGATCATATCGAGCATCAATGGACCCAGTTGGTCCCAGAAAGCTAAATACACTTCGGGTGGAATACCATGCCAGCCTGGTGCCTTACCCCTCTGCATTTCAACAATCGTCTCCCTCAATTCTACGAGAGTAATCGGTCTCCCCAGTTCCTTGGCCTCTTCCTCAGAAATGTGGGGTATCTCAAGCCCGCCAATTAACGATTCAAATTTAGAGTCATCAAGAATACCCTCTGAGCTATATAACTGTGAGTAAAACTCTTTAAAAGTGTCATTGATCTTTTTCGAATCAGTAGTGACTGCACCCTGGCTCGTCCTAATCGAGGGGATATCCGAGAAATGATCATTTGAGCGTATTTTCATTGCCAATAGATGGCTAGGTCTGGAGCCGTGAAAATAGTAATTTTGTCTTGTCCTATGTATCAAGAACTCAGACTGTTGTTTAAGTATGGAGTTTATTTCTTTTTTGACTATCTTACGTTGTGTGTTTAGTCGTTCATTATAGTTAGTTTGCAAGGATGCGTATAGGTCCGCATATAATGATTCCAGTCCTTCTAGCTTTTTTGACCGGGATTTTCGAAAATTGGAGGCAAATAGAGTGACATGACCCCTGATAAATCCTTTCAATGCGTTCCACAGGACCCTAGGGTCTTCTACTGTGCCAACGTTGATCTGCAAAAATTCAGCTAGTTTACTCCTGAACTCAGAACAGAAGTCATCGTTCTTTAGCAAGGTCGAATTAAAACGCCATCTGGGAGCTCTTGCGGAGAGCCTGCCAAAGGTTGCCGTAAGGAAAATCCCCTTGTGGTCTGAGAGAGCCAAGGGGACCAATGAGACATCGAAACTATCAAACATATTAGGGGACGCGAATGCATAGTCAATTCGAGAGAAGCTTTTGTGTCTGGCTGACAGGTGAGAGTAATCTTTGAGGGTGGGGTTGCATAAGCGCCAAAGGTCAGTGAGCCCCGTGTCTTTGGCCCACATCCTAAGGGCCTTAGAGGCCCGTTTTTGGTCGCTCGTTTCAGAGGGCCCGGACCTATCCATCTCCGCATCCCAGCACGCATTAAAATCGCCACCCACAATGAGAGCGTATCCATTAAGTTCCAACATATTCTTCGTGATTGTATTATAGAACGCTGAATCAAATGTGTTAGGAGCATACAATGCTATTATAGCCATCTTCCTATGCAAGAATTCAACTTTTGCTATAGTAATCCTTCCCTCTGTGTCCGACCATACATCCAAGATTTTGATATCAAGGTTACGTCTTGTAACTATGACTACTCCTTTCGTCTTATCATCGGCTGAGGATGAGGAGATAACGTGATATTGCCGATTTGCCAGTCTTGACACGTCACCTACCAATAAATGCGTCTCACTAAGGAGAGCAAGGTCAATATTTCTCCTCTTCAATAGCCAAAGGACACTGGCACGCTTGTGTGGGGCGTTAAGCCCTCCTGCGTTCCAAATTAAAATATTCAATTTAGCCATGGTCGAGCTTGTATAAATGCGTAGAGAACATACCAGTGCAGCCAGGCTGAGTACAGAGGCGCTGATCCCGGCGGGCCCGGACGGTCAATCCCAGGAGTTCAGAGGAGGAACAATTACACACATATAAGACAACAGTACATAAAACACATAAAAATACCACCCCAGCTACAACCCCCCCTCCTTCTACTCTAAACCCTAACCCACCCGTCCTATTATAAGGCCCCCTATACCCACTCTCCAATCCCCACCCTATGCCCCATCCACTGAGGATGGTCATCTTCCTATCACTTCCCACTAGAGACATGGATCAATAAGACGCTCCCCACTCCAACCCCCCTCTAGATAAACCCCTGAGTAAACCCCCACTAGTCCAATAAACACAAATAATAATAAAAATAAAATTCAATAAAGATATCGGTCGAAACCCACCTGAGCCCTGGCCCCAACATGAGACAACCATAATGGTAAAAATAGCCATTATTAAATAATAACTCCACATCAACCTGCAGCTATCTATTTCCGAATCTGCGCTTCAACGTCGCATTATTATAGCCCAAAAGGGTATAGGAAAATTCAAAACAAAATTAAATTAAAGCATCCCAGCCGATAGTCTAAGGCAGGATCGGGTCACAGGTTAATTGTGCAAAATTGTGTGAACAATGTCAATTAAACAATGACAAAAAAAGGAAGGGAAAAAAAAAGGGTTATGGTCAAAGTGCACCCCTGTAGCTGTCCCTCTGATCAGGCACAACGGCTGAAATGACATAACCATATGTAAGAATAGAATTAAACACATTCATTAATCCGGGGATGGTAATAGGCAACACCTGACACCACCTGTTATCATACATTGTTTCAATAAAGATATCGGTCGGAGCAGTTAGTCCAAGGTAGGATCGAATCACAGTTAAATTGCTCATTCAAATGCCATTACAACAGCAACAATAATTATTATATAATTACTCAGCATCAACCCTGTAACCATCTACCTTGGAGTCTGCATATTAATGTCGCAACGTTATAGCATAAATGGATCACGGAAAATTCAAAACAAAATTAAGGCAAATCAGCAGTTAGTCCAAGGTAGAATCGGATCACATTTAAATCGCGCATACAGATGACATAAAAACAGCGACAATAAGAAAGAAAAAAAAGAAAGGAAAAGAGGGTCAAGGCTAAAGTGCAAGCCATATAACCATATAGCCATGAAGTGCAAGCCATACCCGACCCAACCTGTTATCATATATTGTATATGCATATTCAACCGACCTTGGCTTCTACTATGGATCCCAAAGCCCAAAACAACCTGGATATAAAAATAAAAGCATACCAGAAGTTAGTTAGGGATTCGATCACTCTTGAATTGTGCAAACCAATGTCCCTTTGAACAGCAACAGCAACCAAAATACGTAACCATTAACGGGTCTCGAATGTCTCAGCGCAGACTATAGACGAAGCCCGCTGGCTAGCCCGAGGCTAGCGCGTAAGCTAGTGATGAATCCGGATAGCACGTTAGCCTATTATGTACATTGTTCAGCTAGCTCGTTAGCTTCCAAAGAGGCGATACATTTTTATCATCAATTACTAACGTCCTCGTATGAAACCCTCCAACTTGACTCTGTCTGGAGGAGGGATATACCAGACCTGGAAAATGACTTTGATTGGCAAGGAGCCTGGGCAAATGTCCGACTTACATCAAGGAACCCGGATCATCAACAAATCAATCTTAACTATATTCACAGGACATACTTGACTCCTATAAGACTGTGCCGAATGGGGCTCAAACAAGATTCCAAATGCACCCAATGTACAAATGGGGACGAAGGGACATTTATGCACATGTATTGGGACTGCTCACCAGTTAAGGCATTCTGGAAAGATGTGACCCAACAAATATCAAAACTCGTATCTTGGAATATACCTGTACACCCCTCGGTATTGCTGTTGAATGATGTTTTTGAGTTTGCAGTGAATCCACAGCTAAAGAGATTGGTTTTATCGGGTATCACAGTAGCCAAAAAGCTGATCGCATCACGCTGGTTTCAACCGGAAAAAATTTGCCGTAAAGTTTGGTTTCTTACATATCTCGATGTAATTTACCATGAAATATCTACAGCAAGAATTCTGGGTCTCAATGAATCCAAAATGTCAATGTGGTTAGAAGTGGTGGAGAGAATAAAAGCTAGCTTATAATGGTAGTGTCTGGTTAGGTGCGAGGGATAGTGGAGGTACTTCTCAAGGTGGGGTCCGGGAGGGGGGGGTTCGAGCTGAGCATATGTGTGTAGGTTTTTTTTTTATATAACAGGTATTATGGGTATATCTTATATAAAACAACTAACCAAAAGGTGATCTCATTGGATGTGCCCTGACAATTAATGCTTGTATATCTTATCGTGTGTTGTCATGTTTGTTTATATGTTTGTTTAAAAAATAATAAAAAAATAAAATACAAAGAGGCGATACACAAGTACGACCATGAGGTCAGCTTTAGCAAGTAACAGAAGTCATTGGGAAGCCCCGCTAGTTGGATGGGCATTGGGCAGTTAGCATGTCTGGGCATGACAGCAAGTATTTGTGAATAGTCGGCCTAATCAATGTATATAGGCCCAAACCGCCAAGTCACTCACCCGCCATAGATATCAAGCAACAGACTCGGGTATCCCCGCGAGATATTCCTTCGCTTTAGCCAACGACCAAAATAAACGCTGACCACCGACCTTCTCCAACACAGATCATTTCGCGGGAGCGAATAACGTGGGCCTCAGGCCTAGTTTCCATAGCTTAGTCAGGACCACCTTGTATTCGCCTCTCTGTGCTTGAACCTCCGGTGTAAAGTCTTCGAAAATGGCCACTTTGTGATCGCCAAGCCTCAGATTACCCCTTCTGGTACGAGCCGACCGCATGATGAGTTCTCTCTGCTGGAGTCTGTTCAGCTTGACTATGATGGGCCTCGGCTCTTTGTTCACGCCGGGAGAAAACCTGCCCGCTCTGTAGGCCGATTCACAGACCGGAGGCGAAGGGAGGACGTCCGTCCCTAGTATTTTCTGCAGCAGTTCGGGCACGGTCTCAGAGAGACGGCCCTCACCGCTGGTCTCCGGTACTCCAACAATCCTGACGTTGTGGCGTCTATCCCGGGACTGCATCTCATCCATTGCCGACTGTAGTTTGTTGACTTCAGCCTGCCTAGCCAGCAGGGCGGATTCGAGACCCGCCATCTTCTCGCACTGTAATGATACCTCCGTCGTTAGCATGGCTAGTTCGTTAGCATTAGCCGAGGAGACAGCGTGCATCGTCTCCATCTTGTCTGTCAGCGGTACTACCGCCAGCCGTATTTCTTCTGATATCTCACGACGGAGGCTGACACAAAAATCCGCCAACACTTTCTTCTGTGCTTCAGCGATGCGTGTCTCAGAGTCTGCGTGTAGCTTGGTCATGACCAAGAGCACAGCTTCGCATAACTCCCCGACAACGGGCGACGATGCGGCCAGGCCCGGTGGTGATGGTTTGCTGGTTGGGGCAGTCATGGCTCTGGTTTCCACCCCCGTCATCGTAGAAAGTCGAAAAAAGTAGATGAATGTATACTAAACACGACGACCTAGCAAACAGATAAAAAACAAATAAAATTAAAATAAAGACTAATGGGGAGAAACGTATATTCAGCACGGTAGAAGGGAGCTCATGTGAAACATGTCTACTCCATGATCGCTCCAGGTGTCGCCGAGTGAAATATAACTCTATTGATTTGAGTGGAGTGAGTTTTAACAACTCCGTCCAAATGACTGAATGCATTATTAGTCCAAGTGTCCAAGTGTCTTAATCAGTTCATTTTGGTAGGTCCTGTGCGCGGTAAACAGATCCAAAATCTTCTTATTGCAGTCCAAAAGCTTCGATAATCCAAAAATGACCACGTCTTCAAGTTGGTAGCCCGATTATGATGTCCCAATAGGCAGAGAGGGTTAGCCTTATTCTGCTTCTTGAAGAAAATATGCAATCCACTGATTAGATCCATTTAGAGTTGATTTGAGTATAGTCCGGCAACCGGCACGAAGCAGAGCATAGCAGCGTGGGGCTCCATGGAGCAGTAGAGGCGGCGGTAGGAACGGCCTTGAGGAGCCTGGGGAGAGGAGAGAAATGCGACTGTCTCTGGGAAGGGCTGGGACGTGTGTGTGTGTGTCCATGCTGTTTCAACTGGTGTTTCAGCTGTTTCAACTGTTTCAACTGTTTCAACTGGTGTTTCAGCTGTTTCAATTGCTGTTTCAACTGGTGTTTCAGGTGTTTCAACTGTTTCAACTGGTGTTTCATATGTCTGGTGTCTTTTTTTTTTACAGCACTAATATTATAACTTGAATGTGCAGCTGAGGTTATCCTATAATACAATCTCACTAAGTCTAGAAACATGTTTTAAACATTTAATTTCTTATGCTAGAGAGAGTTGATGAAACGATCCCCCCTGCCTTTCTCCTCCAGATTTGAATTTCTATTATTTCCTGTTTGGTGAATTCCCACAGGTTGGCGTTAGAGATGATGTAGGGCCTGTATATTCCCAGGTGGCGTCTGAGGCATCGGCTGGTGAAGGTCTGCAGCTTATTGAGTATACTGGTCATGTTTTTCCTGGATTTTGAGCCATATAGAATGGTCTTTACGTTTGAGTTGAAGATTTAGAGCTTGGTCCTGAGTTGTTTTTGCCTTCCAGATAATGTTTAGCAGGATGAATGTTGTCTGTGCCTTGCCAATCCTGGCTTGGCCGTCGTCTTCCGTACCCCCTTCAACAGAAATGATGCTTCCAAGGTATGTGAAGCTGTATGCATCCTCTATTGGGTTTTGGTCCGTGGTTATGGGTGTGTGAATGAAATATAAGGGAAGAAAATAGTTAATTACACAGAGATGTAGACTAGTTTTCTTGTTTCCATTTTAGCAGGATGTATGTGAATAAAAATCTATACTGTACTGTATATGTTAAAAAGTATAGCACCTTTCATACAAGAATTACAACTCAAAAGTAAAACAGACATAGCCATAACATTTGTTCTAAACAGTATTGTTCTAAACAGTGCAATGCAAAAATCTTTTATTTATTTATTTACGTGTAGACAATGTGCATTTATATCATTGTCACACAAAAACATGTTTGCACCATATTTAGCAGAAACTAACTTCCAACTTCCACCAGAGGTGTAGCCCTCCTGCTGACAATATTGTACACATTTTGTAAGTCGCTTTTGGATAAAAGTGTCAGTTAAATGACTAAATGTAAATGCAAAAAACATTTTAGCATTTGTTAGGACCATAATCAAATCAGATCAAATCATATTTATTTGTAAGGCCCGACAACACACGTTAATATCCCCTTGGGCCATACACGTCTTCTTTAAACAAATCAAGAAGAAACATCACAATAAATCAAGAACAAAACAAAAACACCATAAAGTCCAAACAATTTAAAATAAATTAAATAAATGAATACAATACTCCCAGACATACCCCATGCGAAGGTACGGAAAATCTCACAAAAACCTATCAACAGGAAAAAAAATGCACCACAGGCAATGTGGAGGAGATAAACCTTGTTCAAGGGGGGGTCTCCCTTCTTAGATGTCGCTGATAGCAGTGTTGCAATAAAACAGGCTATCAGTTGGTAAGCAAGCTCCAATACTGTACATCTTACACATTGTAATCACTGAGGAAATTAATTAACCTTTAATTTAATTTAATTTAATTAACCTTTGTATGACTGTTTTTAAGTGGAAATTATGTTATGAGTAAGGAACATAACTTGTTGAAAATCACATCTGTAACTGAGGGGTACAATTCCCTGACTGTATTGATAAGTATGGTATCATTAAACCACTACCGCTTTATGTACTTTAACTACTGGCCATACAGTACACGATATCTAAATATGATGAACACTTTCCCACAATGAAATCGGGTCCACACAAAGGTAATAATCAAATATTTAATATAGCAAAAGGTACATATGATAGTTACTATTACATTTATGATTTGAATGCACTTGTAAGGCAAATGAGTACTCGTAGGCAAATCAACACTGAATGTCCAATCTCTGGTTACGCAGGAAGCAAGTATACAACCTGGCTCTTAGGGAATTATATCTATGGTACTCTTAATGATATAGCAGGATATTCTGGAAGGGGTCCTCCCGGTTGTAAGCCGGTAGGGGGGGTAGGAGAGCCGTCGGTAGTAGACCGTCTGGTCAACGATATCTAGGGAGACTTCAAGTACAGAAGACAGTGCAGTAGACTCTTGATCCGCAGATGAATACACCTTGGTTCTCTTGTAGGCTGTAGCTCCACAGTGAAGAAGAAGCTAGGCGACCTCAGTCTCTTTGAGCGCCGACTCAACTTGACTCCTCTCGGGGGTAAATCCAACACTCACGGGTGTCGGCGATTATCCGCTCCACAAATCACAGTACCAAAGCAAATATATTCCAGCCGCATAGGGCTCAGCAGTCGTCGGGTAGGTAATCCAGTGTACATGTCCCTCGGTCCTCGTCTAGATCTCCTCGGATGAAAGCGCCATGTGTGGTCGGCCCCAGCCTGGATAAGACTCTAGATAACACGAGGAAGCGTTGGAGATGCTGGTCACTTTAGAACTCTAACCGCACGATGCACCATACACGATAGACTATTATTACTTAATAGAAATACGTCGCACTCGACGGTACAGTGCCAAACTCTGACAATTCAGCTATTAATTCGCACGAAGTCTCGATGCTATTCTAAGGCCAAACAGGCCATACTACACCGCACGCGGTATCGTGGGTGAGGCTTCACGTTCTGTTACTTAGTTGGGTAGAAGGGTAAAGGACTAAGGATAAGAGGACTTCTACATTTACTTGCGCCATATTTATATGCACGGTGAACAAATAGTGCCACTCTCCTTGGGGTAGCCGTATCCCTGAGCGGAGCCGGGGCTAGTACGGACATGTCTCGTCGGTACCTTTGAACTTGACGTCAGGGGCTGGTCCCCTGGCGCCTGGTCCTTTTGTCCAATAAGAGAATGAACTATTATGGGCTATAGTAGGCTAAAGGGATATTCCGTGTATATGTACAAGGAATATACAAGGGATATCAAACGATATACAAATACTATTCAATATATATCCATAAATAAATATATATATTCGGTTTAATCTGATCCTTCGTAACAACATCCATGCATCATTTGCTGTGTGTTTAGCCGACCGGTCATTAAACAATTATAATAATTACAACTGTAATTTTAAAACATACAATGCCCTTGTAAATAAGAGCATACTTTCCTTTTGTTAAATTCTAAATTTTCTTTCAGAGCTTATTTGATCCCTCCTTAAAATGAAATACCTGGATGAACAGCTTTTTTTTATTGTTTAAAAAGGTAGAATACTGATAAAACTATGCTACATGTCTTAGTTAACTATACCCTCCCTGTATGGTATAGTGTACAACTCCTGTTTACTCACAGATGGGGATCCGGGTTCGATTCCTGCGGGTATAGGGGTATATGTGTTTATTTTTTTTATTTCTTTATTAAAATGTTTGTACTAGGCCTACATATATATATTTTTTTTAAATCTTTTTTTAGTTTTTATAGTTATTTTGCTGTCTAGGTCATGCTGTATATTGAATTTCCTTCTACTATCATCTGGACAGGGAACAAACAACCTCTGTATATTTGCTGGTAATACTCTGCATTTTGCTCTAGAACAAAACCCCTAAAGTCTGTATTTCAGCTAACTATTTAAGTTTCAGTAGTCTAGATTTAATAAATAATTTGTTGGTATGTTCTCTTGCTTCTACTTTGTGAACTATTGTTACACAATAACAACTCTAATGGCGTTATGTTACTTTCATACGTGTTACCCATACTGCACACTACCTCAGATATGGTATGGTTGAGTGAGTTAAATTTTAATTTGCCCCTAGAACTGTCAACCAACTTTGAGCTGTTTGAATATTTCCTGTTGTGTGTAACTGAACTTTGTAATGCAGCTCAAAATATTAAGAGCAGAGACGCTGGGTTCGAGCCCAGCTCTCTGCGTTGCCACCAGCTTGGCTGGTCGTTCATACTACAATTGGCAGTATTAGGGGGTGGGGAAGCTGGCGGGTGGGAATCTGGCAGTGTGAATATTTTCGGCAACCAACTTGTGTTTAGCGTTTCTCTGATTGGCCACTACGCCCATGTGACCGCGGCAGCGCGAGAGAGCTGCAGCGTGGAAATAGGCTGTCTATTGCCATTCTCTAAGACAAACTCTAACCTTAACCAGCTCCTTAACAGCGCCTAAACTTAACCCTTATAACCTTAACCAACTCCGAAACAATGCCTAACCTTAACCTTAACCATAACCAACTCCGAAAGAATATTGCCATTCTCTAATACAAACTCTAACCTTAACCAGCTCCTTAACAGCGCCTAAACTTAACCCTTCTAACCTTAACCAACTCCGAAACAATGCCTAACCTTAACCTTAACCAACTCCGAAACAATGCTTAAAGTTAACATGCCTAAACTTAACTGGCGAAAGAATGCATGTTAAAAAAAAATTGAAATTGGAATCGAACTTATCACCAACGGACCGCAGGATCCACAGCAAGGCAGCGCTGCCAGTTGAGCTAGTTGTCGATGGTAAAAAAGGGGGGATTACTGCTACATAATGCTGCCGCGACGGAGCTCCGCCGCTACGCTCCGCTCTGCTGCTGCCACGTCGCCGCGGGGGCGTGGCTAGACGCAAGTTGGGCGTGGCTAGACACAAGTTGGTTGCCTTTAATATTTAGGCAATCTGGCGTTGCGGACAGCGACGCCTACAGGTCAGGTCTCGGCGCTAGCGTGCCCTCCCACGCGTTACACTTCACCAATGAGAGCCCTCGCTGCCAAGTGAAAAGACGTCACTGGCTGTCGGTGCACGTCTCGGAGGAAGCGTGCGATCGACTCGGGACAACCTTGTACGCCCTTAGTGAGATTGTATTATAGGATAACCTCAGCTGCACATTCAAGTTATAATATTAGTGCTGTAAAAAAATAAAAAAGACACCAGACATATGAAACACCAGTTGAAACAGTTGAAACACCTGAAACACCAGTTGAAACAGTTGAAACAGCAATTGAAACAGCTGAAACAGCATGGACACACACACACACACACACACACACACACACACACACACACACACACACACACACACACACACACACACACACACACACACACACACACACACACACACACACACACACACACACACACACACACACACACACACACACACACACACACACACACACATTTACCCGCCTATAGCCAAACCCCCTATCATATAACTTTTATACTTATTCATTTCATAAACTGTAATGATTTGGTGTGAAAAATAATACCAAACACGCTATTGCTAACTTTTTTAATCTCCTCCTGATTGAACGGCTTCCTATAGTTACTGATACTGAGCAGTACCTGGCTAGCTGTGTGGCTTTCTTTTTTAGGGAGACCGGCTATTTGTAGGCCCCTCATCACCAACTTGCGCACATGCCCTAGGTTGTCAAAGATAAAAACTAAGAGTTTACTTATGTAGCCTTACAGGGAGATGGTCTGATGTAGCTGTTGTTATTTCAGCATTTTGGGTAGAAAGCCTTCTTCTACGCTGTAATCAATAGTATCGCCACCCTCAAACTTGGGCACACACACACACACACACACACACACACACACACACACACATACACACACACACAAATCTGCCAAATCTGCATATGGCTCGCCGACAACAAACTATCATTACACATGGGCAAAACAGAGTCCATTCTCTTCGGTTCAAATAACAAACTCAGCAAGACCGACGGCTTCTCGGTTACAGTGGGTGACAATATTGTCACAAGGAAAGATGAAATTACCTACCTGGGTTCCATCCTAGAGGCTAATCTTTCCTGTGACAAAATGGCATCCAATGTAATAAAAAAAGTCAACCAACGAACTCGATTCTTGTACCGGATCTCCTCTCTGGTAAACAAGAATACCCTGAAGACTCTAGCAGGAGCACTCATTCAAGGGTACTACGACTATGCCTGCACCTCATGGTACCAAAGCACCTCAAAGGCACTAAAAAACAAATTACAAACATCTCAAAACAAGCTAGTCAGACTACTGCTTGACCTGACTCCTACCGACCAAGGTACCCATGTACATGTCAAAATACTTCCCAAAGGTCAGTGAATACCACGATCACAACACCAGAGGGAGCTCCACAAATCATGTTAAACCCAGATAGAGGGAGCTCCACAAATCATGTTAAACCCAGATTCGGCTCAAACAAGGGACTAAACACGTTTCGCAATTATGCCACATCAATGTGGAACGCCCTACCCAAAGCTGTAAAGGAATGTGAATCACTACCCACTTTCAAAAACACTCTCAAAAAACACCTACGGGAGACTGCAATTCGAAACTGGCCCCTACACATGTCCTAACCTAGTTGTACAGTAAATGACCAAGTATGGCTTTGTCAGTATTCCAATGTACAGTGTACAATGTGTGTCCCCCCCTACCCAACCCCCTACCCAACACCCCCCCCCACCTCCAATGTACAGCCCCCACCCACCCACTCAACCCCACCCCACCCACCCAACCTCCTCCAATGTACAGTTTCTACGTCAAATGTATATACACTCTTTTTCTGGACACTTTGGTATCACAAACAGTACTGTATTTGCAAATCTGATATGTCATAAATGTATAGATGTAGCAGTACTGTCTATCTGTATGTCATGTATGTCATTATGTTATGATGAATTGAAAATGGGGGACCCTGATGTAAACAAGACAAAAGTCTTTCTCTGGTCTGCATCCCCTTAACAATTGTATGTATTGAGCTGTACTGTACTGTACCCATTCTGCAATCTGTTAATAAACTTTTCAATCAATCAATCAAAACACGTATCAGGCACGACACGTCTGTAGGGGGGCCCTACAGACAGACGCACCCCTCCACACCCTTATCTTCACACCCATACCTACACACACACACACACACACACACACACACACACACACACACACACACACACACACACACACACACATACACACACACAGGGATGATAGGCACGACACGCCTGTAGGGGGGTCCTACAGACAGACGTTCCCCCTCCACACACACGACTCTTCTCTGAAGGCAAAAAAAAAGTGGGGGCTATCCAATCATATGTTTAAACCGTTCTTTTATTTGACGTTTTTATTACACCAGGGGGCGCCCTACTTCAAAGAAACATCTGGACTTCAGAGTGACAGCCAGGGCGGGGCTTATTTAGAGGAAGTGAAGGGGGCGGGGCTCATGGGTCATAAATCAATCAAACTTTCCATATATGGTCATGACAGAAGCAGGATTTTACTTCTCTCTCTCTCTGCACTGACGCAGATATTTACATTGTGCAAAATGGGTCTCCAGTGCTAGGGAGGGACCTGTTTACTGCGTTACAGATGCAGATACTACGTGAGATACTCACCTCCAGATGGCCTAAATCCGAAAAGGATCTAGACCTGGACCTACGGATGTTCTTCAAACTACAGAACGAACTCTCTCTACAGGATGACTGTGTCGTGCGAGGCACATATAGACTGCTCGTCCCAGATGGTCTACAGCCCAAACTGATCTCCCTGGCTCACGACACTCACCAGGGAATCGTGAGGACAAAACAGAGACTCAGAGAAGTATACTGGTGGCCTGGCATGGATGCCCAGGTTGAGTCGGCTATCAAAGCATGCACCACATGCCAGTCACATGACAAGTCAGCAGTCACATGCACCTCTCCACTGCAGCCTGTGCCCTATCCTACTGGGGCTTGGGAGAAACTGGCAATTGATGTGGTGGGGCCCTTTGATAAAGCACCCCTGGACTGTCGCTTTGCAATCACACTAATAGACTACTACAGTAAGTGGCCTGAGATAGCTTTTGTGCCACAGGTCACATCACGGACTGTGACAATATTCCTATCTACAGTTTTCAGCAGAGAGGGCAACCCGAAAGAGCTCGTCTCTGACAATGGCTCTCATTTTGTGTCTCAGGAGTTTGAGGCGTTTCTCCAAGACAGGGGCATAGTGCACAGGAAGTCATCTGTGTATTATCCATGTGCAAATGGTGAAATAGAACGCTTTAACCGCAGTTTGAAAGACAGTTTGCAGACTGCCTCGCTGGAAGGCAAGCAATGGAAGGAGTTTACAACAGACTTCTTACAGGCCTACCGGTCTACTCCTCACTCTGCGGCACAGCACTCACCAGCAGAACTGTTGCATGGGAGGCCTATGCGCACCAAACTCCATGTGGCTGGATTTCAAATTCCACAAGCCACACCACACTCGTTGGAGGACATAACCGCCAGAGTAGCCGTGCAACAGGACAGAAGCAAGGCGTACACGGATCAAAGGCGAGGTGCGAAGAGTGTGTCATTCCCATGTGGCTCATACGTTCGGGTTAAGAAACCTGGCATTCTTCCTAAGACTCAGTGCAAGTTCTCCAAGCCACTCAAGGTGGTGGGACAGAAAGGACCGCACACCTACAGGCTGTCTGATGGACGCTGTTGGAATGCTTCCCATCTGGCACCGGTCTCTCTTTGGAGAGGAGAGGGGGACGGCGAGGGGTCGCCTTTGGATGGTGACATTACAGCAGTGCCACCTTCTGACACACACACAGAACCTGTAAGACAGGCCAGGCCGAGACGAGCACCTGTGTGGACTCAGGACTTTGTGATGAGCCACTGAGAAAAGTCTTATGTAATATTGATGTTGGTAATGCTGAAAGGTGAAAGAGTTAACAGTTCTGGTTAATTATAATTGTGGCAGACTTGAATGCTAGTAATGCATAGAATTGAAATATGTATGGGCGGCTACGTGGCGTAGTGGGCAAGGCGCTCGCCACGAAATGCTGGAGACGGTGGGCTCGTCAGTTCGAGCCCAGCGCTCCACATTTGCTTTCAGTTTAGCTGGTCGTTCATACTAATACACATTGGCCGTATTAGGGGGTGGGAAACTGATGGGTGGGGATCGGGCGTTGTGGACAGCAACTCCTACAGGTCGGTTGGTGCGCCTGCGCAGTAGAATCAGGAAGTGTCGGGGGCAGCGTGAGCCTCCCAGGGTCCCACGCGTTACTCCTCGCCACTGAGAGATCGAGCTGCGCAGGTGAAAAGATGCGACTGCTGTTACCTCAAGTACCGGAGGGGACTTGTGCTATGTATGACTTAGTCCACATTGCAGCTGGCTTGTGGGAGGCAAGAAACAGCGTCCGTGACAGGGGAGGGTTGAATTGGATGATACGAAATTGGGATGGGAGAAAATATAGAAAATGGGAGAAAAAGTGGATACAAAAAAAGAAAATTGAAATATGTATACAAATGTTGATTCTGTTTTTCATAGGCCGGAATAAGAAAGGTAGAGCAAATGTACTTTTTACTGCTTAGCCTTAATGGACTTAATGTTAGTTATAAAAAAAAAAAAAAAAAAAAAAAATGTTCTTTACTGTTTAGCTTTAATGGATTCTATGTTACAGTTATAACCAGGCCTGTAAGTGCTGTCTTATTGAGAAGGATATGTGGTGTTCTCCATTAGGCCTGTAGGCGGAGCTCTAACATAGAGTATGTCGTACACCTGGCTGGGTGTGTGCTCCTGCAAGACACACAAAGTAGAGTGCATGACTGAGCAATGCAGCTCTCGGTATGGATGTGAATGAAGTAAGACGCTAGTACTAAAGTGTCCATTCATCGTTTTTATTACGACATAACAGAGTTACAGTAGTCTAAGCGTGAGGATATGAAGCAGTGGCGTGTGTGTCCCCTGCTGCTCCATCAGCCCAGGAGGTTGAAGCCCCATCATCCCAGAGAGCCCCACACAGAGCCCCGCCCACAAGTAGTGGCGCCGAGGAGAGTGGCAGCCTTTTCATAGCAGCTCCCACCCCCTTTACTTCTTATCCCGTTTACTACTTTCTTACTTATTTCTTTTTGTGATTCTACTTACTTAATAGGTGTCTAAGTGACTGTGCGTTGCTTTAGACCAAGTTAAGGCATTTGTAACAACTTCTGTGAAGTTAGAGTTAGGCAAGTTCGGTCGAGCACAGCTGAACAATGGACAAGAACACCGGCGGGCTGGTTTACCCGCGGCAGGACAACAACAACAACAACAACACTGGCGGACTGGTTTACCCGCGGGAGGCTCTCCTCTGCTTTCGAGACAGAGTTGCAGAGCCACCGAGGGATCTTCCAGCCGAAATAAGGATACGAAGACGGGGAAATAGAGCTGGCACGATCGTGAGAGGCAGGAGGAAGGATAGCAGGAGATTCAAGCCTTACCTGCCCTCTGTCGTCATGGGGAACGTGCGATCGCTGGCCAACAAGACGGACAAGCTCTCAGCCCTGATGAACAACCAGCGTGAGTACAAAGAGGCAAGCCTACTGTGCTTTACAGAATCCTGGCTGAACGATAACATCCCGGACAGTGCAATCGAACAGGAGGGCTTCACGCTGGTGCGCGCCGACCGGACGAAACAGAGCGGCAAGCGGAGAGGCGGAGGGCTTGTTGTGTTTGTTAACTCCAAATGGTGCCACCCGGGGCACATCACCATTAAGGAACGTATCTGTGCCCCCGACATTGAACTATTGGCACTGAGTCTGCGGCCATACTATTTACCGCGAGAAATAACACACATCCTGGCTCTGACTGTTTACATCCCACCCAGCGCGGCGGCGGCGCAGGCGAGTGACGTCATACACTCCACTGTCGCGGCGCTTCAGACAAAACACCCGGATGCATTTATTTTTATCAATGGGGACTTCAATCATGTCAGACTGAACAAGACCCTGACAAACTTCACCCAGTATGTCAACTGCAAAACCAGGGGAGACAAAACACTGGACCTCCTGTATGCTAACGTGAAGGAGGCCTTCAGTGCGACTTCCCTGCCCCCCCTCGGCCAGTCAGACCACAACCTTGTGAGGCTTGTATCCACATACACGCCTCTCATTAAGAGACAGCCTCCGACCACCATGTCTGTCCCACAGTGGTCTGACGACGTCGAGGAGGAGCTACAGGAGTGTTTCAGGTCGACAGACTGGGACATGTTTGAGAGGGCCCATGGTGATGACATTGATGGACTATCCCACTGCATCACAGACTACATCAGGTTCTGTGAGGAGAGCATCGTACCCACAAAGAAGGTATGCTGCTTTTCAAACAATAAACCCTGGATTAGCAAGGACATTAAACACCTGCTAAACAGGAAAAAGAGGGCCTTCAAGGCAGGGGACACTGAGCAGGCCAGGGCTATCCAAAGGGAGCTCAAAAAAGAGCTAAGGGCAGCCAAGGTCAGCTACAAGGACAGGCTGGAGGGCAGACTACAGGCCAACAACACCAGGGAGGTGTGGGCGGGGGTCAGGAAGATCACTGGTTTCAAACAGCAGGGCACAGCTGTTGAGGGCCCGCCAGAGCGTGCAAACGAGTTCAACTCGTTTTTCAACCGCTTTGACCAGAGTGGCCTCCCCACACCCCTCCCCCCACCCATCGACACCAGCACCAGATCACACCTACAAAGCAGCCCCCCCACCCCCCACCCACCCACACCCATCAGCACCGGCACCCCACCGCCAACATCAACAGGCTGCCTACCACCCCCAACCCTGACGATCACAAGCAGTCAGGTCAGTAGGCAGCTCTCCAGGATTAGTATAAACAAGGCCAGAGGACCGGACAACACCAATCCCAGGGTGCTCAAAGTATGTGCGGAGCAGCTGGCAGCACCGCTCCAGCATCTTTTCAACCTCTCCCTGAGGCTGGAGAGGGTGCCCCAGCTCTGGAAGACCTCCTGCATTGTCCCGGTGCCCAAGAAGGGACGTCCCAGCACCCTCAACGACTACAGGCCAGTCGCTCTGACGTCACACATCATGAAGACGTTTGAGAGACTGGTCCTGCAACACCTCAAGCCCCTGGTGCGTGACTCCCTCGACCCCCTGCAGTTTGCATACCAGGCAAACATCGGGGTGGAGGATGCCATCATCTACATGCTCCACAGAGCGTACACGCACCTGGAGAAGCCGCGCAGCTCAGTGAGGATTATGTTCTTTGATTTCTCCAGCGCCTTCAACACCATCCAGCCGTCACTGCTAGCGGAGAAGCTCTCCGTGATGCAGCTGGAGCACGGCTTGGTGGCCTGGATCAAGGATTACCTCACTGAGAGGCCACAGTACGTCAGACTAAAGGACAGTCAGTCTGACGTACTGGTGAGCAACACCGGCGCCCCCCAAGGAACTGTGCTGTCACCCTTCCTCTTCACCCTCTACACCTCAGACTTCTGCCGCAACTCAAGCGGGTGTCACCTGCAGAAGTTCTCAGACGACTCCTCCATCGTAAGCTACATCACCGACGATGATGAGGAGGAGTACAGAGCCCTGGTGGAGAGCTTCGTGGGGTGGAGCGACAGCAACCACCTCCAACTCAACACCAGTAAGACCAAGGAGCTGGTGGTGGACTTCCGGAGGGGCAAGAAGAGGCCCCCCCCGATTCCCATCTCCATCCGAGGGGTGGATGTGGAGATGGTGGACTCATACAAGTTCCTTGGGGTACACCTGAACAATAAACTGGACTGGTCGGATAACACAGAGGCCCTCTACAGGAAGGGACAGAGCAGGCTGTTCTTCCTGAGGAGACTCAGGTCCTTCAATGTGTGCAACAGACTGCTGCAGTCTTTTTACCAGTCTGTTGTGGCCAGCATCCTCTTCTATGCTGTGGCATGCTGGGGAGGCTACATCAACTCAAGGGACACCAACAAGCTCAACAAGCTGGTGAGGAAGGCTAGCTCCGTGGTGGGAGTCGAGCTACCTAGACTTGAGGTGATGGCAGAGAGGGGGATGATAAGGAAGCTGGCTGCCATCATGGAGAACCCCTACCACCCCCTCTACAACGAGCTAGTCAAGATGAAAAGCTCGTTCAGCCACAGACTCATTCCCCCACGACACTCAACTAACCGCCTCGGACAGTCCTTTATACCAGCGGCCATCAGGCTCCACAACAGTGGGCAGCGACTAGCAGCCTCCAGGCTCCACAACAGGGGGCAGCGACAGCGACTGCTACCAGACATTGACCTGGGACTTATAGGAACCCAAGGAGGACAACCTACACTACCTTAGACTTACTGCACCTTATGTGGATACTGTGATACTGTGAATAATGTATATTTCAGTGGATACCGTGATACTGTGAATAATGTATACTCAGTAGATAGTAAATTATAACACTACCTTATGCATACTGCACCTTATGTGACACTGTGAATAATGTGAATATTTCTTCAGCTAGTCAGATAGTAAATTATATTGACCATATTGACCAAATTGTTTACACTGCCTGTGTTGTTTTTACTACCTGTACACTGTGTTGTTGTTTTACTACCTGTACCCCCCCCCCCTCCCCCCCATGCTGCTATGATGCCTGAATTTCCCCAAGGGGATCAATAAAGGAATATCTTATCTTATCTTACATTCTTACTAGCAGTGATGCCAGTAACTAGTTACTAAGTAACTAGTTACTCTAATCTGATAACTTTTTCAGTAAATAGTAATTAACTTACGTACTTTTTAAAAGCCAGTAATCTGATTACAGTTACTTTTCCAAGTGGCTGTGCGTTACTATTTAGTTATCTCATAATGCTGATAAAAAGAGAGCCAGGGGTACAGTCAGCTAGACCGGAGATGGGACGTGCGCTTGCGCACGCACACACACAGCCACACACACATGTTTACGTTTATAGCTGATTTTAGAATGGCTTCAGCATGAAGTTGTGGTGGACACTAGATGGAGGTGTCTCACTTCAGAATGGACACTGATTTGGTGGTAAGGAGGAGTTGACTTAAGGGTGTGGCTGTACCTTGGTTCTGTTGGATTTGTTTGGAAGTAAAGTTCAGAGACTCGATACTCCGTCTGCTCGTCTCATTGATTCACTTGCACAGTGAGAGTTTTGGCAGCATGACCCGGCCCCGTGGTTTCAACACATCGAGGCACAATTTCACCTCCGCGGCATAACGGCGGTTGACACTAGATATTATCATGTTGTCGCAGAATTGGATTCCTCCACTACACGCCGGGTGATGGGATCTCTGAGAGAACCACCAGCAGCCGGCAAATACAACAAGCTCAAAGAACAGCTGTTGCGGTTGTTCCAGCTGTCAGATGCAGAGCGCCATAGGCGGCGGTATATAAGGCCAGGGGAGGTAATGCCGACCCAAACGAGCAGCCCCAGTCTGCGCATTATTATAGGCAGCCTAGGCTACGATATTGTGTGTGTGTGGGCTGCTGCAGCCCGGTGGTGACAATACGCAAGGGTCGGCCAACCAAGGTGTCAATGGCAGTAGGTGTGGTGGCCGTTTTAACATTCCAGACTGCAGGCAGTAACCAATCACACCGCATCATCAAACTAACCGATGCCAGTCTGGTCTTCAAAATCCTCCATGGTCCCACCCCCACTTTCCGATTTTTCACCTCCAGGTTTGCGTGTAGTCTTTTACCAACAAACTTGCAGTTCCGCGTTCGGGTTCAGAACTGTTGTACCGGGTGACTTGGCTGTTCCATTAAGGACAAGTACATTTAGCAAATCAGCCCTCTCCGTGAGAGCTGCCAAGACCTGGAACTCCATTCCAAGTTACATGCCGCCTGGGCATAACACGGATCACCTGAGGCCGAGGGCATGATGAGACTGAGTCAGAGTTAATCAAACCGTGGAAACTTTTTAGAGCTACTATGTACATTGTTTTCAAAGCATGAGATCCATATTACGGAAAACGTTTCCTTCATTGCCGTCGGCACCGCAACTTGTGAACGGCCTTTCCCAATGAGGCGCATCCGAAACTGGCTAAGAAGAACAACAATATGCGCCAGGAGAGACGGTCAACTCTGAGTCCGCTTCACATTGAAAGTGATCTCACAGACAAACTTAAAGCAGAAAAGATCATTGATGTGCGAAACGTCGCATTTTTTTTGTTGCATTAAGGTAAGACAATGGTTAATCATATTGGATGCCTTCATTTGAACAATTAATTTGCACTATATGAAATGAGTGGGGCTCACTGTAGTAGCCTAGTAGACGTGGGTGTGTGTATTATATGAAATCAGAACCTGGACAGCACCGTTTGCGTGCACCGTTTGCGTGCAAGCAAAAAAGAAAAAGGCCCATCCCATCTATAGCCTACCCTAATGTCCAGCTCAACCGCCGCCTATGCAGAGCGCCTATTGTCTCTCAACGGATTAGGGGACAGTAAACCAACAGAACTCATGGAGAACATGCTAGCACTGCTCGGTTCAGGTGACACTACTTTTATTTTTGTGCAGCTTTTCCTGCGTCAACTCCCGACTCCGGTGCGCACGGCTCTGGCCAGCTCGCCTCTCGTGCGCACCAAGGATTACCGGGGATTGGTGGAGGAGGTAGACAAAATACTACTGGCCTCCCGTCAGTACTGTGTGGCTGCTGTGTCTGATCGGGTGTCTGATCGCAGGGATCAGACACAGAGGGATGATAGAGGGCTTTGTTACTATCATCGCCGTTTTGGCAACAAAGCGAAGAGCTGTGTTACACCATGCAACTTTGGTAACCAGGGAAACTCAAGAGCCGGCGCTCGTTAGCGGCTATGAGCGCTGGCGTCAATATCAACAAGCTGTTGTTGGTTGATTGATTGATTGAAAACTTTATTAACAGATTGCAGAAGGGTACAGTACAGCTCAATAGATACAATTGTTAAGGGGATGCAGACCAGAGAAAGACTTTCGTCTTGTTTACATCAGGGTCCCTGTTGTGAAGGGCCAGATTAAACCGAATATATATATTTATTTATATATATATATTTAATTGTATTTGTATATTCTCTAATATTCCCTGATATCCCTTGTATATTCCTTGTACAATATGCATTGAATATCCATTCTAGCCTACTGAACATCCCATAATAGTCTCCATTCTACTATTGGTCGAGACCTTGGTGCCAGGCTGCCATACCCCTCAGACCCAGTTCAAACGTACCGCTCCACATGTACGAACAAGTCCTAGTTCCGCGTAGGAATCTGGCTACCGCACCACTAATGGGACTATTTGTTCATAGTGCGTATATATACTGCGCTACTAAAGTAGGACTTCCTTTTTCAGTCCAGTTTCTTACCCTCCAATAGAGTCACAGACGTAAAGCCTCCCCGCGACGCCACGTGTGGGAGTAAGGCCAAGTTCGCCTACCATCGGTATTGAGACATCGTGTATATTAATATTTGAATAGTCATATTTGGCACTATATCGTCGAGTTGGACGTAGTCTATTAAGCTAATAATAGTCTGTTAATATATAGTGCTTCGTGCGGTGAGAATACTACCGTAGTCAGTACCCCATCGTTTCGGGCAGAGAACTGGCTGCTTACCCAGGGTGGTTGACCCCATGTGAAGCTGCACCCGAGGAGCCCCAGAGCCGACGAGCGAGTGGACCTGTATACCGGATTATTCTACCGACGACAGCCCGCCTTCCCAGGCACGGATTATGCTTTGTATACTTTGATTATTCCATGGATAAAGACCCCCGACACTGCCGTGTGTTGGAACCCCCCCCCCTGGAGAGGACGCAAGGTGAGGAGACGCTCTGCAAGACGAGGTCGCTTCACGTCTCTCCCCCGTGGACCGGAGAGAGCCGGCCCACAAAGAGTCCACCTGCTTTCATCTGTGGTCCAAGGATCGCCGGCGCATTGAACGGCACTACAGTGGGTTCACCTGGGATACCCTTGGCCGGACGAGGCAGCCGGATTCTACCCCCCCCCCCCCCTCCTACTCCTGTCGGCTTACAAGCGACCGGATTAACCCCCCCTAGTGTATCCAGTATATAATCATTAAAGTATCATTGCTGTTATTCCTTAACTATTCCAGGTCGTATATTTACCACCTGCGCCATCAGAGATTGGACATTCTCTATTGATATACCGACGAATACTCTTTGCCATAAAAGTGCATACTATTTCAATTCATAAATGTAATTAAGTGATTAAGTGCTTGCTCTACACACCATTGCTGTGTAGTAATAAACGCATACTTCGACTTCGTACATTTGTGTTGGATCCGTTTCATCTACGTGAGAGTGTTTATGATAATATATTTATGCCGTGTACTGGGTGGCCGAATATTAAGTACAAAGGTAGTGGTAGTAAGTATCATATCTAGTAATACAGTCAGGGAATTGTACCCCTCAGTTACAGTCCCCCATTTTCAATTCATCATAACATATATGACACGACATACAGATAGACAGTACTGCTACATCTATACATTTATGACATACCAGATTTGCAAATACAGTACTGTTTGTGATACAAAAAGTGTCCAGAAAAGAGTGTATATACATTTGACGTAGAAACTGTACATTGGAGGAGGTTTGTAGTATGTAGTTGTGAGTTTGTTGTGAGTTTGTCCCCTCCAGGGTACCGTAGTCCAGGAGGGGAGTCACGTGTTGTGCTGTACAACGTCAGTTGGAATCGGGCAGTGAATAAACAACCAGCACGAGAGAAGTTGTCCAATGTCGTTATTGTAATACTGTGTGTTACATAACATAGCCATAAGGCGCTACATATTACATGGTGTCAGAGTAGAGGTTTAAGTACCCACGTTGACGAAATTTAAAAAATAAATGGATTCGTACGGCGTTCCAGCTCCACGGATGGACTGGGAGTCGGCAAGTTTACCCGAGGCATGGAGACGGTTTCGCCAAACAACAGAACTGATGTTCAAGGGACCCCTGCGCGGAAAGAACGAAGAGGAGAAGTGCAGTTACCTTTTGCTATGGATTGGTGAAAAAGGGCGCGACGTGCACAATACTTGGACACTCACCAACGAGGAAGCCAAGAAACTGCAGACATACTACGATAAGTACACGCCAGTTAGAAGATGCAGAGTGTAGGGGTCTTGAGGGTGTGTAGTTAGAAGATGCAGAGCGGAGGGGTGTTGAGGGTGTGTAGTTAGAAGATGTAGAGCGTAGGGGTCTTGAGGGTGTGTAGTTAGAAGATGTAGAGCGGAGGGGTCTTGAGGGTGTGTAGTTAGAAGATGCAGAGCGTAGGGGTCTTGAGGGTGTGTAGTTAGAAGATGCAGATCGTAGGGGTCTTGAGGGTGTGTAGTTAGAAGATGCAGAACGTAGGGGTCTTGAGGGTGTGTAGTTAGAAGATGCAGAGCGTAGGGGTCTTGAGGGTGTGTAGTTAGAAGATGCAGAGCGTAGGGGTCTTGAGGGTGTGTAGTTAGAAGATGCAGAGCGTAGGGGTCTTGATGGTGCAGTTAGAAGATGCAGAGCATAGGGTTCTCGAGGGTATGTAGTTAGAAGATGCAGAGCGTAGGGGTCTTGAGAGTGTGTAGTTAGAAGATGCAGAGCGTAGGGGTCTTGAGGGTGTGTAGTTAGAAGATTGGCATGGATTGTCTTATTGAAGTATTCAAGCGCCATCTAGTGTTCTCTAGAATATCACAACATGTCCCATCCTGACCGCGCCAGAGTATTAAAAATGTCATTTATTATAGTAATGTCAGTGTCAAATCAATGATCATCTCACATCTAAAGCATTACTAAACTAGCACAATGTCAGGCAGGCACGTGCACACATAGAGCCCAATGGGTGCTTGAGGACCTGCCCTTTTGAGCCTCATAAAAAAGTACTATTTAAAAAAGAAATCTTATTTTTTTGTTTTGTTTTTGTTATGCATATAGACTGCCCTGTCAGGATAGAATCAAAATATTAGGTAAGGAGAGAGATGCCCCATATTCCATTACAGTTTGCACGGCCTCCTCAGCGTGCCTCTCCGCGGACCTATATATTTTATGCATAGCGTGGGTGATGATGATGATAATAAAAACCGCTGTGGTGCATACAGTTGAATGCTGGTATTACACTCATTGAGGGACACGAAGAAGTGAAGTCCGATGGGATTTGGGAATCTCAAATAGAAATCGGGATTGGAATAAAAGCATTTATATTAAACAATACAGAATATACAGCACTTCTTGGGGTCTGTAGGGTAAGCACTTATTCCCTCCCCCCTGAACATTTATGGAGATGTATGGGCCTTTTAAGTCAGTGATAAAAGTGTCTTTCAAGGATAAGTGAGCTCCTGCACTGATTATCATAGTTCAATATTCAATATTTGATCACCAAAACCCCCCCAAAACCATCACCAAAACCGCCCAAAAACCATAAAAAGGGGGCCCCCGCCCGAAAAGGGCCCTTAAAAATCGGGCCCTTTTCAGCCTTTGAGCACCTGCCCCTCTAAAGTCCTGTGCACGTCCCTGATGTCAGGGTCAAATCAATGATCTCACACCTAAAGCATTACTAAACTGATGATCATGGTTTTCTATACCACACATCCTGACACACAGACACTACAAACACCCACGTCCACACACCAGTACATGACTCCACGGACACCAATGATGAAGGACCGCAATGGAAACAAGCCTATGGCTTTATTGTGTTTTTTAATCCTATTGGTAAAATGGTGGGCCGATATGTATACCTGTTCAATTGTATGTGTTATCCATTTAAATCAATCAACTATTCAATCAATCAATCAACTAGCACAATGTCAGTGTCAAATCAGTGATAATCTCACACCTAAAGCATTACTAAACTATAGATTCAGATTCAGAGTTTTATTTGCCACATGGAAGCAATACAATCATACAGTTCATACAAAATCATGAATACAGTTCTACCATGGGCAAAAGGAGCAGGAAGAAGAAGAATTCTTATGGTTACCTGCCCCCTATTCCTAAACTAAACAAGTATTAATTGATGGTCGGCGTACAACCTAATTTACACAATAATAATTCATACCATATGCAAAGAAACAAACAATCCACAGATTAAACAAGAAAGAAAATTCAATAATAATAATAAAAAAGAAAAGGAAATATCTCACTATTCAGATTCACATTTGAATTGCATACTGACAATTTTTTTTTTTTATAATTCTTTTTGAATTGACAAACACTATTACATCCCTTAACCTCGCTGTGGAGAGAATTTCACAACTTTACACCAATAACTGAAGGACACATCTGTTTAAGTGTGGTACGTGCAAACTGATGTTTAAAATTGAATTTCCTCCTACTAAACTCACTTTCTAAATGAAAAACATTTAGCAACTTTTCTGGCTTTTCTTCATGTCTTATTTCTTGCCCTAAACATAATTAACACTGTTTGAAACTTAACCATGTCTTCAAGTTTAATTATTCTAGATTTAATAAATAATATGTTTGTGTGTTCTCAATAATTTACTTTATGTGTGATTCTTACAGCCCTCTTCTGTAGTATATATAATTAGGGATGCTCGATATTGGCTTTTTTACCGATACCGATATACCGATATTGTCCAACTCTTAATTTCCGATACCGATATCAACCGATATCAACCGATACCGATATATGCAGGGTTCCCCCCCCCGCCCTCATTGCGGTCACAGAGGCACTTCACTTAGCAAAAGCGAAAGGCCTCTCCTCTGTCCTGATTCTCCTAGATCTATCTGCAGCCTTCGACACAGTCAACCACCAGATCCTCCTCGCGGCCCTCGCAGGAATGGGAGTGGCTGGCTCTGCGCTGACATGGTTGTCATCATACCTCAATGACCGCTCCTACCAAGTGTCATGGAGAGGGACCCTGTCGGCCACCCGCCCCCTGCGGACGGGTGTCCCCCAGGGCTCGGTTTTAGGACCCCTTCTCTTCTCCCTCTACACTAAATCACTGGGTAACATTATCACGTCTCATGGCTTCTCCTACCACTGTTATGCCGACGATACTCAACTCTTCCTCTCCTTCCCTCCCTCAGATATCCACGTCTCTGAGCGGATCTCGGCCTGTCTGTCCGACATCTCCGCCTGGATGACGACCAACCACCTCAAACTGAACCTAAGCAAAACAGAATTGCTCCACCTGCCGGCCAAATCCTCCCCCCTGACCGACCTTTCCATCACAGTCGAGAATGCAGCTGTGACCGCGTCCCCGACCGCCAAGAACCTTGGTGTTGTCCTCGACGACCAGTTGAACTTCTCTGCTCACATCGCAGCGACAACCAGAACCTGCCGATTCCTCCTGAGCAACGTCAGAAGGATACGCCCCTTCCTGACAAAAGAAGCCACCCAACTCCTCGTCCAATCAACAGTCATCTCCCGCCTCGACTACTGCAACGCACTGCTCGCTGGCCTCCCGGCCACTGCCACTAAGCCTCTTCAACTCATTCAGAACGCAGCGGCCCGCCTGATCTCAAACCTACCGAAGTCGGCCCATGTCACCCCACTTCTTAGGGACCTGCACTGGCTCCCCATTGCTGCACGAATCCGCTTCAAGGCCCTCGACCTAGCATACCGTGCGGCAAAGGGAACTGCTCCCGCCTACCTCCGGTCAATGGTCTCTAACTACACACCCTCAAGACCCCTACGCTCTGCATCTTCTGGCCGCCTCAGACCTACTCCTATCCAAGCTCCGGGAGGGTCATCAAAGAGAAGTCGCCTATTCTCAGTCCTTGCCCCACAATGGTGGAATGAACTACCCACCCCAGTTAGGACAGCCGAAACACGTCCAATCTTTCGCCGTCGACTAAAGACGCACTTCTTCAACCATTATCTGAATTAAAAAAAAAAAAAAAAAAAAAAAAAATCTAACCCTAACTAACCATACTGTCATGCACTTGTCCTAATAAACTAACCTACACTGTAGCACTCAACACTTTGATGAACATTGTTACTCAGCTGATAGAGTTGTGCTCTTCCTGATGGCTTGTCGTACAGAACTTGTAAGTCGCTTTGGATAAAAGCGTCAGCTAAATGACTAAATGTAAATGTAAATGTAAAACGGAATAATTTCAGGTAATTAACATTATATAACAAACAGAAAACAATGTGTCATGGTTGATGGTGTCAAATCTCCTTATCTTGACAATCCAGTCTGTGTGCCGCAGGGATCGATCCTTGGGCCATTGCTGTTTTCCCTGTACATCAATGACCTGCCCTGACTTCAATGTACAGATATATACTGACGACGCAGTCATTTTTGTACATGGTAAAAAAACTGACCTGATCTCATGTAACCTCTCAAATGCAATGAACAAGGTCCAACACTGGTTGCAAAACTCATGCCTACTGCTAAATACAAAAAAAACGGTATGCATGATGTTCAGCAAACGACCAGTCAGAATCACAAGATCTAATGTGTTTCTGGGGGGGGGGAGGAACTGGAATTGGTTTCCCATTTCAAGTACCTCGGCATCATCTTGGACTCGAACCTATCCTTTAAGAAACATGTCAAAAAAGTTAAACGCACAATACATTTTAATTTAGTTAATTTTAAACAAATCCGGCCTTTTTTAACAGTTGATGCTGCAAAAACTTATCTTCATTGCATGATATTCTCACATATTGAATACTGCTTCACAAACTGGTCATTTGCTGGTGTCACTGTCATGAAACACATCGAACAGCTTTATCATAGAGCCATCAAGGTATTTGCAAGGAAACCATTGGCATACCACCATTGCAATATTTTGAAACAATATAGCTTTTTGAGCTTTGAAAATTTCAAAGTCTTAAAAAGCTCTTGTTTCATCTACAAATGCCTACATGGACTAGCTCCCCCTCCTGTACAGGAATTCATCTACAAAAAAAGAAACACTGGACTCTGCACCAGGTCAGACACCAGAGGTGACTGCATGGTCCAAAGTAGACTGACCACGTTTGGCCAAAACGTCCTGTCCATAAAAGGCAGTCAAACATGGAACAGTCTCCCCATTTCCATAAGGGAAAGCCCCACCCTTGCTTCTTTTAGAGGGCAACTAAAAAAATGGCTGAAGTCCAACCAGTCATGTGAACACATGTGACATGCTGTTATGTATTTGTAATTTTTTTTACTGTTTTTATGTGTCCTGTTTTTATGTATTTGTACATTTCTTACTGTTTCTATGAGTCCTGTTTTTATGTTTGGGGACAACGGATGGAAATTAGCCTCGTGCTAAATCCGGCAATTTTTACACTCCACAGTGTTCATTCATTTTGCATTGTCCCGTCAAAAAAAAAAAAAAAAATCTCTTGTTGTGGAATTAACACAACATTATGCATACTTTTGACAATAAATCAAATCAGAATTTGTTCTTACTTGTTTGCCTGGGTAAATAAAGGTTATAGAAAAGGTTATAGAAAACCGATACCGATATTTTCCGATATCACATTTTAATGCCAATATCGGCCGATAATATCGGACATTCCTATATATAATGGTTTTATATTAGTCCCATAAGTATTCCCCCATACTTCAACACAATAACTAAGATACGGTGAGATGAGTGAACAGTAGAGTGTTCTCATTGCCTCATACTCTAACACATCCTTTACTTTATTCATAACAAAAATACTCTTGGACATTTTTTTTTTTTTTTAACGATGTGCTACTGTACGTGAGATTTCCATGTTAGTTTATCATCCATAATTACACCAAGAAAACGAAATTCAGTAAACTCTCAATATCAACTCCATCTATGGACAATACTATATTTTAGTTTTCGATTGCCAAAAATCATACATTTAGTTTTTTTCAGATTCAGTGATCTTATTTACACCAAACCATTTTTTTTTAGCTTTCTCAGTGAAGGTGTGTTCATGAGTGCAGATGTGAGTCATGTCTTCAGGGTCGTAGAAGGACAGCTTCCCCCCGTCATAGTCCAGCTGTACTCTGACCCTCTGGAGGCTCCTCTTCACTGTGAGGATCACCAGACCATCATCGTACTTACCACTCTCATAACTTAGAGGCCAGATACCATGTTGTGGTGTTATCTCTAGCCCCTCTCTCTTGTTGTCAAATGACTCTTTAGCTACACCTATAATCCAGTCAGGATGGTCTCCCACTTCCACCTCCCAGCTGTGTTTCCCTGAGCTGAAGTTCTCAGAACCCAGAACAAAGGGATACTTAATGTTCCTCTCTGGGTTGTCAGGGAGCTGCTGCGGTGTGACTGTGCGTCTCACACTGTTCAGATCATCAGACAGAGAGAGCCAGGGGCTTGCAGTGTTTGGGTCCAGAGTGACAGGAGTGAACTTGACCCTCTCCTTCATCTTCTCCCAGACTCTGAAGGTCAGGTTGCCCAGGTGTTTGGCCTCGTCTATCAGCGTGCCTGAGACCAGCTGTGGACGAGGCAGGTTGCACTGAGCTCTGTTCAGTGTGGTCTTGTAGTTCTGCAGGAAGGAGATGTCTTCAGCTCTCAGCTCCTGCTTTACGACTCTGAAAGGTCGTAAAGGGTCTGAAAGGGTTGACATCTCTCTCTCCAGCCCCTCAATCCTCTCCTTTATTGTCTGACTCTTCTGCTCCTCTTCCTCCTTCAGTGCAGCTACCCTGGCCTCCTCTTCCTCGTGGAGAAACTTGTGAAGCTTCTTAAACTCCTCCTTAATCTGCTTCTCTGTGTGCAGGGTCTGGACCTTTAAGTGTTCTGCTGTGCGGTCGCATGTTTGTTTGATTTTATTAAAGACCTTTAGTTTGTCACGCAAGGTCTTCAGTGGAGCCTGGAGCTCCTTCTTGTGGTCCTCCGAAGCTTCCTCTATGAGGCAGCAGTTGTGGCTCTTGTGTTTTCTGGAGGACTGACACACCACACAGATTAGCTGGAGGTCATCCAGACAGAAGAGCTTGAGTTCTTCTCTGTGCAGACTGCAGAGCACCTCAGGACCTGCTGGAGCTCCCTGGCTTCTCTCCCTGAAGGCCTCACACAGGTTCAAAGCCAAGTTACGAAGAGGATTTAACATTGAAGAGATTTCCCTACAAAGTGGACAGTTCTTGTCTTTTTTGTCTCTCCAGAAGTCCTGCAGACAGGCTTTACAGAAGCTGTGGCTACACAACTAGAGGGCAGGATCGTTATAGATGTCACAGCACACGGGACAAGACAGATCCTCTTCACAATGAGACGAAGCCATTTTGTCACTCAGTAACACGCCCTCCTCTGGAAAGACCCCTTAATTTTACTTTCACTTTGAATGATAACTGTTATAAACTTACTTAGATTCAGTCAGCAGCTGGTTGAAGACACTGTTTGATCACTATTCCTTCCTGTGTTTGTCTAAAGCTAGTCCTACTCCTTCAGTACGAGCTGTGGGTTTTATCTGGAGTCTTTTACAGCAGGCATGTGTATCTCAGTGTCGGTCGAAAAGGAGTGTAGAAACTCTGATGTTTATTTCCTGTATATCGAGTCAGACAAGAGGTGGATCTTTGACAGAACAGGAAACTGTAGTGGGGTTAGGAAAGATTAAAGGTGCAGTAAGTGGTATTTTCTACCTGTTAAAATAAGTGGTCTATAATATAATGTAATGTAGCTGATTGCTGCAACACAGGAGATAGTGGCAAACAGCCTGGCACGTAACATCCCCACCCTTAAAATGGTTGCCCAGGAGGCAACCACCACAAAACATAGCATCTGAAACACAAAACAATCATTAATACAACATTCAACTATACAAAATATTGTGACCCATTAATTGTCATGGGCCACTACCACAACAGTGATAATGGGTTGGCCCCTGTCGAACACGACCTTCAACCTTGTTGAATGCTCCCCACTGTGGAACATTCGACAATGTTGTTTAAAACAAAAAACAACACTGTCCCGACTCTCGGGCAAGCGAGACCTCACAAAAGGTTCCTCCACTGTGGTAATTGGCTGGAGTGGAGCAGGCTCATCCTCCACTGAGGCGTAAGGCCTAGGACCCCATCCACAAACCAAGGCCTTATCACACATAAGCTCCATTTCAACAAGCCTCTCCACCGATACCGACCTGTCAAAAAGAGACAGCAAACCAAAATCAATATGAGAGCTAAGCTCACTGCGCTCAGCAGGACAGAAAACAGGAAAACAAAAATCATCATAGGTCTCTGGTACCACCACAGCGCCCGTATCCATTCCTCCTGGCACTGGCAGTTCAGGAGACTGTACATTATGAACATCCAGAACAGGATGTACTGCCTCAGGCATGTCACCACCCTCCCTGGAACACAGCAACACATCATTCACAGAAGCATTACCAGAAACAGCCATGACATTCTCACCATCCAAAATGGTGGCACACACATCAACATCATCACGATCAAAATGGTCGCCACACATTAGGCTAGACCGTGGAGGTTGCTGCTGTACAGGACACAGGTAACTAGGTTGACAAGCATACCCAGCATACCCAGTGCCTGTTAGAGTGTCAGTGTGGTCACGTGAATCAAGGTCAGAACTATTAAGCAATGTACTGGAAACAAGTGATTCATCATGATCATGTGCTAGATGCAGTATCTCAGGACGGCACACGGCTGGAACTACAATCTGAAACACACTGCCCCAGTCATCCTGACTGGACAGGTTAGGTGGTGTCCACTTTCTCATGAGCACATTATTGCTAACAAAGTATCCTTGAGACGTATCTATCATTGCATCCTCTAAAACCGCCTCTTCAAAGAGGGACGACAAGGAGACATCTTTATTTTGCTCTAGCACTAGCTGCTCATGATGAGACTGTATCACCTTTCCAAATCCCTCAACAGGGTCACTTTTCAATCCAACAAAGAACGTGTCACTAAGTGTAATGTCACAATTTGAGTTATCAACATGGCTGCCACTTTTGTCCTTTGATATTGCCCGTGTTACAGCACACACAGGAAACACTCCTGGATGTTTCTGTGCCAGCTCATCAGGGACCTCAGAAACTACAGGGATGGGAATTACATCTGGAGTAGCCAGCACTTTGCCACCAGCCAAATCATTCCCTAGAATGAAGGACACACCTTTTATGGGGATGTGAGAACATACCCCCACAACAACATTGCCTGATACTAAGGGAGAGTTGAGTGTGACATCATGCAAAGGTGCATTCACAAAGCCTCCTCCAAAGCCTTGAACAATGGCACCGGAATGCAATGAAGACTTTTCCGAAAATGGCAAAATCTCATCCAGAATGAGGGACTGAAAAGCTCCTGTATCTCTCCATATTGTTATAGCCTGCTTTGACTCTAGTGCATCAGTCAGGGAAACAAATCCATCCATCATAAATGTTGAGGAGCCCTCTAGCTCTCTGTCCCCACCTTTGATACTCCCCCCATCACCCTCTAACGTCGGCATAGGTGTTCTGCTTACGGTTTCTACCAGAGCCACAGTTTTTACATTTTTCTGTTTAAGCACAGGGCACCCAGCAACGATATGACCAGGCTCCGTACAGTAGAAACATATAACTCCCTCTGGGAATGCACTAGCAGAACCACCATGCCTAGGAGTTGAAGTAAACTGACCAGTAGACACAGGTTTTGGGAAACAGCCCCCCTGAAAAGGATGCCTACCCCAGGACTCAACACGGTATTCCTCTACAAAGACGGATTTGTGTGTCAACACAAACTCATCAGCCAAGACCGCAGCGTCGCCTATCACCAATACCTTACGCTCGTTTAGATGAGTGGAAACGGTATCAGGAACACAGTTTTTAAATTCCTCTAGGAGAATCAACTGTTTAAGCTGCTCTTTTGACTCTGCTTTATGAGAGGTGCACCATCTATCAAACAGGTTCTCCTTCTCTTTTCCAAACTCAACATACGTTTGTCCCTCCGACCTGCGATAGCCCCTAAAATGCTGACGATAGGCCTCTGGCACTAACTCATAAGCCCTCAATATGGAAGCTTTAACAAGCTCATAGTCAGCACTTTGTTCAAGGGACAGAGAAGTATACGCCTCCTGTGCCTTACAAACCAGGACACACTGCAGCAGCAGCGCCCAGGCCGTATTAGGCCACTTCAACGTGGTTGCCACCCGTTCAAAATGGGGAAAGTACCTATCCACATCCTTCTCCAAAAAAGGAGGCACCATTCCAATATGTTTGCTGACATCAAAAGTTGAACACGACTCTGAATGCACATAACCCGCCTGCAAGGCAGCATGCTTAAATGCAAGCTCTTTCAGCCCACGTTCATGCTCCAGCAACATTTGTTTTTCCTTAAGCTCATGCTCTTGTTGTTGTAGCTGTTTTTCCTGAAGCTCAAGTTGTCTACCCTTAAATGCTAACTCTCTAAGCCTCCATTCAATGGCAACGCCTTCTGCCACACCAGAGAGTTGTGGAGACACCTCAGACAAAAGAGGCTCCTCCACCTTCGCCACAAGCACACGCTCCTCAATGAGTACAGCCCTCAAAGTATCTAAGGCAGTTGTTTTTAAACGTTTCTCACTGGCAGTAAGCTCAATATCATAGTGTACAGCAAGCTTCAGAATTTGCTCTTTGGTAAACCTCTCCAACAGCTCATCAGAAAGGTCACCAATAAAATCCTCTATGGTAGCCATCCTTACTGTACCAGTCACTACAATTCACTTACTTTACAGTTTGGCACCAAGAGCTGCCAGAGCCCAAAACCACCCTAGTATACACATATCTATTCGAAGAACCACTAAAGAACCACAAAGAACCACTGAAGAACCACAAAACACCCCTGAAGCACTGCTGAAGCACAGAAAATGGCAAACTATACAAGAGAATCAATGCCCTTCAGTAACACAAACCAATTGAGGCAAAATCCCTTGTGTTACACTCAAGAAACAACAGAAAAATTCAAACAGGTGCCCCTCATAATCTGATATGACCACAAATAGCTTCTAACATCTACACTGCAGTCAATGAAGGACTGCTAGGCCCACCACATGTCTAATAAAATAAAAAATAAAAACTTACATCAGGCCCTAACACACTAACTATATTTTCTGGCACCCTAACCTACCTATACTGAAAGCTAAAGCACTGTAGACATAGCCCTCTTCAACCACACCTGCTACCAGCCAAAGATCATAGACCACAAACCCGTCAAGTATATGGTATGGTACAAGACAAGTAGATGGTACTAATCCCTTCAATGACTGCCCCAGGGTTAAGTGGTACACAGGAAGCTAAAAACAGCCAGAAAACAATGAAACTACCTACTTGTGGTGTCCACTAAACTAAATATTTTAACAGCATACAAGTAGTCAAATCAAATTATAAAGTAAGGGCATACTCACCTGTTTGAAGACTGGCTCAAGCCCCCATGTTACATAACACCTAACATAACTAACCAAACTATAGCACCAAGACACACTATTCAAGATACATTTTTTATTTTTATTTTTTACTAAAGGCAATTGCCTACTTAAACAAGTCTAGGGGTATATGTCTTCCAAATTCAATGCCGGACGAGCCCCCAATATGTTACGACCCTGGCTCAGAGGGATGCAACATGAAGGGGACACAGACACCAACGGTCAAGTTTAAACCAAAAGGTTATATTTATTACTATAACTAGCACAAACAAAAGGTCAATGTGGTGGAAGGGAGGGAGACACTGCTCCCACAGTGTCTTCCAGCAGTAGTGTGTCAGTGTGTGGGGCGGGGGAGGGCCTTTTGAGCCCAGACAGGCAGCTTCCCAATTAGCAGCTGATTGCTGCAACACAGGAGACAGTGGCAAACAGCCTGGCACGTAACATATAGTATAGTATAATAATATAATAACTTTATTTATATAGCATCTTTCACACATGGATTGCAGCCAAAAGTGCCCCACAGCACAAAATGAACATGGGCATAAAATGAACATACAGCTGACAGAATAAAAGCAATGCATGAAGTGCAGACATAAGAATAGGCATAAAATAAGTACTGTTAGAGCCAGTATTTAGATTTTATAAGAAAAGCCACTTAATTGTGATGTCTGTAATCAACGCACTATAAAGAACTACAAATCCCACGGCGCCGGCACTAAAAGCCGCAGTGAAGGCAACCTGTTGAGAGACGCGGTCGGGAAACAGTTTTTAACTTTTCATACCTTTTCATAACGTACCTTTTCGTACTACACATACCGTATCGTACCCGTACGCGTATGAAGTAACAGTTATGTTAATATGGCAAATAGATTTGATACCATAGTGTATTTTTGATTGATTATCAAATAGTTATTCAGCAGCATTATAGCATAATACTAGTTACTAATGTGTATGGCCAAAACAGACCCGACCTATTTGTTTATTGAGAACACAGCCCCCAACTGTCTCATCACTCAACAGGTTACACTGGTCACTCACGCACCTCGAAAGAGCCAAATGCAAATGATTTAATCAGACACACTCAGTCACACACACTCTCACATACAAACACCACACACTAACCACACACACACTCCCACACACACAGAGACACACACACTAGTTTCATGTGACAGACACTCTCACTCACACACCCATCACCCCAGACTGATTTTATCACACATTATACAACGGCATGCAAATTTCTCGATTCTGATTGGCCATTCACACGTCTTTATTGGCAACAATCCACGGTCCTGGGCTCAGGACCCGCCCACAACCAAATCACATAACCCTCCCCGGCTCACTCCGGGAGAAAACAGGATCGCGGACAACAAATGGTTATGTTGAAAGCACCATAACGACTAAATATGAAGCGATTCTGTCAAGGGGAATGTGTTAGTATTTTAAACAATGTTGGATGATGTAATTGATGGGTCTTGACTCAATCTAGAACAAAAGAAAAATCGCGGATTGATTGATAGATTAATTGATTGATTTAAATTTCTTCCTTCCTACTTTCTACTGCGTTCTCTCTCACACTGTCCGACGCTGGCGTACCCACAAACACACACACACACATACACACACACACACACACACACACACACACACACACACACACACACGCACACACACACTGTGACACACACACACACACACACACGCACACACACACACACACACTCCTGTCTGCAACAGCGGGGGAGTCAGACTGAGAGAGAAGCAGCGCTGTTTTAAGTGAGCATGGTCTATTGAATTGATTGATTGGTTGATTGCTAATTTTATTACTGTACCCCTGGTTTCCAACTGGTTAAGTTTAGGCTAAAAGAAATAAATAAAAAAATAGGGCGAAGAAAACGTTTTTTTCCTATAGGGCAAAGAAAACGTTTTAATAAATTTTCAATCAATCATTCCAATAATACACAGTTGGATGTGTTAGTTGGTTGGATGCACTTCAAGCTGCTTCCACATGAGGCAACTTCTCTCAATCATTCCAATAATACACAGTTGGATGTGTTAGTTTGGTTGGATGCACTTCAAGCTGCTTCCACATGGAGTTGTGGGAACTACTTTTTCTGGCGGATGGTTTTTTCAATAAATCTTCGATTAATGTGTGTTTATTGTATAGAAATAAGGTTGGATGAATCTGGCAGTTGTATAAAAGCTTTACACCACGTGCAGTCGTGGTTTGTGACCAATAAACCATGCCTAGGGGGGTCTAACGACCCTCGGCTGCGCCTCGGGCCTAACAACCACCCCTAGGCATGGTTTATTGGTCACAAACCACTCCTGCGTGTGATGTAATGCTTAACTACACACTAGACTATCTCATAGACACACACACTCCCACACAAACACACAAACACATATAGACACACACACACACACACACACACTAGACTCTCACACACACACACACACACACACACACTAGACTCTCTCATAGACACATACATACTAGACTCTCACACACACACACACACACACACACACACACACACACACACACACACACACACACACACACACACACACACACACACACACACACACACACACACACATACACACACACTGTCCCCGACTAAGGATTTGAATGGTCGACTATGATTGGCCAAGATTTGCCGTAAAAAAGAAAAAAAATGCGTGCCATTAGCGTTAGGCCTCTTTTATTTTGGAAAGAATAAAAAATATATATAAGACTAAGAGGTTGGCCAGTCGACTACGGCTCCTTTTGACCGATTAGTCGACTAATCGACTTATAGGGGTCAGCCCTAACACACACACACACACAAATACACTCTCTCATGTGACAGTTCAGTGACCATTCTACACCATCTGAGGCCACAGACTGAACACGCCCTTGACCCCCTGCAGTTTGGGTATCGAGAGCATCGGGGTGGACGACGCGGTCCTCTACATGCTCCACCGGGCCTACTCCTACCTGGATGAGCCGGGGAGTTATGTTAGGATTATGTTTTTAGATTTTTCTAGCGCTTTTAATACTATTCAACCTCCCATACTTGAAGACAAGCTCAGGAAGATGGGGGTGGATCCCTCCTTCACTTCCTGGATCACGGAATTACCTGACAGACCGACCACAGTTTGTCAGAATGGGCAACTGTGTCTCGGAGACAGTGGTCAGCATCACTGGGGCTCCACAGGGGACTGTTCTCGCTCCGTTCCTGTTCACCATCTACACGGCAGACTTCACTTACAACTCTGAGTCTTGCCACGTCCAAAAATACTCGGACGACACAGCGATTGTGGCGTGTGTGAGGAAGTGACAGGAGGGAGAGTACAGGGACCAGGTGCAAGCCTTCAGCGACTGGAGCGAACGGAACAGCCTTCTCCTGAACGCAACAAAGACCAAGGAGATGATACTGGACTTCCGCAGGTCGAAACCACCTCTGCAACCAGTCAGCATACAGGGAAACAACATTGCGACGGTGCAGACATACAAATATTTAGGTGTGTGCACCTTGACGATAAACTGGCCTGGGCTGCAAACGCGGAAGCGCTCTACAGCGCTCCTTAGGAGGCTCAGGTCTAACTCTTCCAGAGCTTTCTTGTATTTAGGAAATCCCTGAACATGATATTGCATTGGTTTGTGATAGATTATTAGTTACTGGGTATTTCAAAGTACCTCATATTTGGTGCCATTTTAAAGCTAACAACTAGGGCTTTCCAATGATATAAAATAAGTGTATGATTATCATCATAATTTTTATTATTATGGTTCATATGTAGTTGCACTTGAACTTGTTGAAATTAAACTTGGAAGATAAAAATGTATTAAATTACACTTTCCTTGCTTAAATCAGATTTATGTATCTTGAATGGAATGTAGACAATCTTGTTGGTAATATAGAACAGCTGACAGATTAGAAATAGCATCTATTGTTCAAAAGTTATTAATTAATTAATGAAACTAGATTTGATAAAAAAAATATATATTTTTTTTATTTACATATTGTGATGATAATTATAAAACGTTCATGTGTGTGTTAAAATTTTTCTTCAAACTTACCCCATTATCTTCATAGAGCCTTGTCTTCCTTCTAGAACCTCGCCCTTCTTGAGCGTTTTGTCCTGGGTAGGAGAATGACGGCGCTGTTCCTGGATCTCAGCCGGTGCTGTTAGCATGGGAGCTAGTTCCAGCATCTAGACACTGCCGTCAATTCTAAGTTGATAAAATGAGATATGTTACATATAGGAATATAACCCACTAATGAATACACTAAATACAGCAATGTGGCTTATTTGAAAACACTGCATTTGCGAAATAAATACGACAACTGTGTTGCCGTTAGCCTGCAGCTAGCACTGAATGTTAGCCAACTCACAGGTAACTCTCCCTGGGGGGAAATTGCTAGTCGCACACGGTAGATTTCAAAACAAGATTTTTGATGGAAAATATGACCAGAATCTCTGTAAAAACATCTCACAAACACTATAGACGGTCATAAAAGTTAACGAATGCTATAAGAAGTCCAACAGATTAGTAAACACAGTACTTACACGGTCGTTTCGAAATGTACAGGCAGGCGCGGAATCCCCGGAGAAAATTCATTGTGCGACCGCTCGCTCTGGGGGAAAGTTTGGAAAACGGGAGCTGCGGTTGACGTTTTTTTTTATAGACTTCTGGTCAGAGCTGCGGATTGATACTTGCTGTGTATGTGGGGGCCGGTGTTCGTAATATGGCCACAAAAAATGGTGTCCCTCCGCCAAAAAATTAGAAAATAGTGCCGAAAATAAAAAACAGTGCGCCATTGGACGGTACCGCGTTGGGTGCTTTAGAAGAGTGTGTGTGGGGAAATGTTGTTCATGTTCTATCAGGCAGTGGTGGCAAGTGTGCTCCTCTATGCCGCTGTCTGCTGGGGTGGTAATACCACGGCCAGGGATACCAGGCGGCTGGATAAGCTGGTGAAAAAGGCTGGCTCAGTGGTGGGGAGGAGACTGGACCCACTGGGGACCATGGTGGAGAGCCGCACGCAGAGCAAGCTGCTGGCCATCATGGACAATACCAACCACCCTCTCCACCACACCCTGGTGGGGCAGAGCAGCAGTCGCAGCGGACGGCTAATCTCCCTGCACTCACGGACTTGTCCCCACTGCCATCAGACTGTACAACAGCGTAATATAGTGCGGGGGACCTTGACCTCTGACCCACACACCTGTTTTTACACCTGTTTTTACACCTGTTTTTATACACGGTTTTTCATACACCTGTTTTTATCTCATCACGCTCTTATTGATATTGATAGATATGATTTAATTGAATTTTATCATGTGCTTATTTTCTATTCATGATGCAGACATAACGTGAAACAACTGAATGAGAACTGTAAATGTCTGTATACTGTGTGAGCTGCGAGATACCCTGAATTTCCCCAAGGGGATTAATAAAGTATCTATCTATCTATCTATCTATCTATCTATCTATCTATCTATCTATCTATCTATCTATCTATCTATCTATCTATCTATCTATCTATCTATCTATCTATCTATCTATCTATCTATCTATCTATCTATCTATCTATCTATCTATCTATCTATCTATCTATCTATCTATCTATCTATCTATCTAACAAGACAGACTGGTTCTAGATTAAGTGGACCACACACACATCGTCCCAGATTGATGAATGACACACACACACACACACACACACACACACACACACACACACACACACACACACACACACACACACACACACACACACACACACACACACACACACACACACAGAGAGAGACACACACAGACATCAGGTGACAGTACACCCACACAAACCACAGAGACACACCAAACCAGTTTATCAACTATTTAGGCCAAATGGCAGAAAAGGGCCAGACTCACTTGTATATTGGAGATTTAAACCACTTGTTGAAAACAGTAAGACACACAGTCTGACCGAGGCTGTGGCAAAGATGGACCTGTTGCTGCTGTGCTGTGGAACCTATATGCTTGTATGCTGAATAAAACACCTTTTCACCAACTGGGCCATTGCCTCTGAAAACCACCTCCTGTTTGAATTATTCTTGGAACCAGCGCTCTCACTCACAAAATCTACTTCACGTACATACAAATCGTACAAATACCCTTTAAGTTATAAAGTTATATAAGCATTATCAAGAAAGAAAGAAAGAATACCTAAGTTGTTTGTTATTTTCTTTGAGTTTTGCCTATTTTACTTTGAATATTGTAAAGGCCTATTTTCTTTGTTGCATGTGCAAATGTTTGGTACTTTATTTTTAGCAAACACATCGCAACATCATCGAAACCATCGGAGACCAACCCACACTTCGAACTGTGAGTAATTTAAAGAAAGAAACAAGTTAGAACTGTCTCTTTAAAGCGTCTAGTGGAGTAGTCGTCCGGTCCAGGGTCAGTACACAAGGGGGTTTCTCAGCCAGTCTAGGGTCCAGTACACAATGAACACCTTCTCGCCTTCACCTCTCCTCTCACTACCTCTCACCTAGCAAAACTCTGTACTACACAACAATCTCTCTCTCAATACAATAACTCCAACCGCACCTCCTCTCAACTCTCTCTATAGTGTATTTGTAGTGTGTGTGTCTGGGGTGTGTGCATGTGAGATGTGGGTGAACTAATGAGGCACAGGTGTGTTCTATCAGTACTAATCAGCTACCTAATTGTTTACACTCTTTCCGTGGCAGTAATATCTCCCGTCCTTCACATATCCATGAGAGGGGGGGTGATATCTGCCACATATGTGATATGGTTCGATTCCCGCTCCTCCCAGGCAGCGTGTCGAAGTGTCCTTGAGCCAGACACTTAACCCCTGAATTGCTCCTGATGAGCAGGTTGGCACCTTGCACGGTCGCCTCCGTCGGTGTGTGAATGTGTGAGTGAATGGGTCAAATGTGAGGAACAAATTGTAAAGTGCTTTGGATAAATAAATGCACCATTTACCATTTCATCGTCCAGGGAGCTCGGCTGTGCATGGGATGAAGACTATGTTGTTCATTATGGAAAAAATAAGAATTGATGCTATTTCTTATTTAGCTGAGGACCTCGTGGAACCCCCTCATGCAACCTCGGATGGACACAGACCCTGTTTTGGAAACCACTGGTGTGTGCTTCTCCAGTATGCTATTAAAATAAAATTTGTATTCACCTTTCCAGTACTTCTTATCTTTCAAAAAATATAATTCAGTAATCTGTGAGGGACGTCTGAGTGTATCTATACCTGCATATAATCTTTCTATATATACTTATACACCTGCATATAACCCATATAACTCTGTATGATAGCATGTAGAATAATGCTGTATATACCGCATATATATTTATTTGTTTATTTATTCTTACCATAGATATATCTATCTACATCTGTCCATACCTGCATATTGATTGATTGATTGAACATTTTATTAATGGATTGCATAATGGGTACAGTACAGTACAGCTCAATACACACAATTGTTAAGGGGATGCAGACCAGAGAAAGACTTTCGTCTTGTTTACATCAGGGTCCCCCATTTTCAATTCATCATAACATTTATGACATACACAACATACAGATATACAGTACTGTTACATCCAGACATTTATGACATACAAGATATACAGATATACAGTACTGTTTATTTACAGACAGAGTTGCAAAAAGAGAATATATACATTTGAGGGGGAGGAAACTGTACATTGGGTGGGGGGAATATAATCTCCAACTCAACATCAACAAGACCAAGGAGCTGGTGGTGGACTTCCGGAGGTGTGAGAAGAGCCCCCCCCCCCTCCGACTCCCATCACCACCAGGGGATGAGGTGGAGGTGGTGGAGACATACTAGTTCCTTGGAGTACACCTAAACAGTATCCCTACCTCAGTCCATCTTGCCCCTTCGATCGAGTCCTTTAAATCCCAGCTCAAAACGTATACCTTTATTCTCTAGCGTTTCCTTGATCCTGACCTGTACCTTGCCTGAGCTATTGTACTGATGTGCAATTTTGTTGTCTGCCTGCCTTTGTAAAGCACTTTGTTTGTCTTGTGTCATGTAAAATGTGCTATATAAATAAATCTGATTGATTGATTGAAACAATAAACTAGACTGGTCGGACAACACAGAGGCCCTCTACAGGAAGGGACAGAGCAGGCTGTTCTTCCTGAGGAGACTCAGGTCCTTCAACGTGTGCAATAGACTGCTGCAGTCATACTACCAGTCTGTAATGGCCAGCGTCCTCTTCTATGCTGGGGGGGCTATGTCAACTCGAGGGACACCAACAAACTGAACAAGCTGGTGAGGAAGGCTAGCTCTGTGGTGGGAGTCGAGCTGGTCAGACTAGAGGTGGTGGCAGAGAGGGGGGTGAGAAGGAAGCTGGCTGCTATCCTGGAGAATCCCTCCCACCCCCTCTATGAGGAGCTGGTCAAGATGAGAAGCACGTTCAGCCACAGACTCATACCCCCCCCGACACTCAACTAACCGCCTCGGCCAGTCCTTCGTACCAACGGCCATCAGGCTCCACCACAGTGCGCAGGGACTGCTGCCAGACATCCAACTACTAGGAACTACTATCACTGAGTGTGTCTGACTCCCACCTAAACGGACAATGTATAACGTATGAAGTATATCACGCCATACGTACCTTATGCATACTGCACCTGTGTATACTGTATACTTACTTACTCATAGTATATATTTAGATTATAGTGTCAATTGTAACTATATTTATTGTAATGCAAATATAACTGAAGGGGCATACAGACCCTCATCTGCAGCACCTTGATTTATTTACACTGCCTACTTGCTCATATGCGCATACTCAGAGTTAATTATATTGTTATATTGTTTACACTGCCTATTTTTATTTTTACTTTTCTACTGTACTATAATTTTATGACCTGTATCATGTCTTCTACTATTACCATGTATACCTGTACCTCCCCTCCCCCCTCCCCCATGCTGTTATGATGCCTGAATTTCCCCAAGGGGATCAATAAAGGAATATCTTATCTTATCCTTCTTACACTATATCTATATCTGCACATATCCCTTACCTACTCTTACTAGTTACACTGCTGGCAGTATGACTTACTACCAGGGCCGGATTGGGGAAATAATTCATACCGGGAGATATAGCGCGAAATATAGCCCCAATCAGGCCACTTTTTAAGCGGGGGGTCTGGGGGTCCCCCACCAGGAAATTTTTTGTTACAAAGACTTAATTTCCTGCATTCTGGTGAATTTTAGTGCATGTGAATCACAAACTAATGAGCCAACAATTGCTTAGTACAATGTACTGTTATGGACCTCAAATAAAACTGTTGTGGCACTAGCAATGCTACTCTCTCCACCTTCAAAAAGAAAAAAGCAAGAGCACAACATATTTTTCTATTTACTATTATAATACAGTTAACCACTCTCTCCTGTAAGGGCCTTTCTTTTTCTTTGTTTTATCCCTCTCTCCTCCACCCTTTCTCTTTCTTCCACTGTCCATCTTGACATCAACGTTAATTGACTTTCGCTCTACTGTATCTCTCCCGAGTCCCTCACTACCTGGCTCATTGCCTGGCTGTTATTCTGCATCTGAGTGCCGTCTGCCATTCCATTCGCCGCCTCCGCTGTCAATCAGTTGTATCGCCTGGTCCCGCCTCCACCAATCACAAGCGGCAGCACGGCTCCATTGTGTGTGTGTGATCCGCGTGAGGGAGAGAGAGAGTCAGATAGTTCTCCAACTCTGTCGCAGACAGTGAAATTCTGGTTGTTCCCCACCCACCTAGGTTATCTAACTGCGCCGCCGCCACAACTAGAAACAATGGCCTATTTTTTTTTTTATATATATTTTTTTTAATCTGTGCAGGCCAGGCCACCGGGAAAACTCCCGGTGCTCCCGATGGCCAGTCCGGGCCTGCTTACTACCATAGTGTCTTTATACATGTATCACTGTACATATTAATACTACAACTCTGTACATACATTTGATTAGCATTATACTCCTTAGTACTAATTTATATATTTATACCCAGTTTAATCATCTGTACATTGTATATTACTATTGCACTTTACTGCTACATTTGCACTCTGGTTGGACGCCAAACTTTTTTTCTACCTTTTCTCCTCCTTTTTTCTGTGATTTTTCTCCCATCCCAATTTCCTCTCGTGCCAATTCACCCTCCCCTGTCCTGATTGTTGCTCGCATGCGCCCCCCACTGGCCGGTCGTAGGGAGGATAGAAGCCTTGCATCACATGTCCCCTCCGATACATGTGGAGGTAGCCAGTCACTTCTTTTCACCTGCCAGCGCCATTGGCGAGGTGTAACGTGTGGGAGGCTCACACTGCGCCGCCATTTCCTGTCTTTGCTGTGCAGGCGCCCTGACCGACCTGTAGGAGTCGCTGTTTACAACAACCAGACTACCACCCATCGACTCCCCTCCCGCTGACTCTGCCAATTGAGTCAGTATGACGGCCGCCCAAGCCGGAGGCAACGCTGACAGCCGGATTCGAGACCGGTGTCTCTTGCGTTGGTGACGAGCGCAATGTCCGCTGCGCCACCCAGCCGCCCTTCAAACTTATTTTTGTTGTACTGTACTTGGGCTGTATGATGACAATACATTTGAATCTAATCTAATCTAATAGACCCTGTGTTGAATTGATTGATTGATTGAAAACTTTATTAACAGATTGCAGAATGGGTACAGTACAGTACAGCTCAATACACACAATTGTTAATTAAGGGGATGCAGACCAGAGAAAGACCTTCGTCTTGTTTACATCAGGGTCCCCCATTTTCAATTCATCATGACATTTATGACATACACGACATACAGTACTGTTACATTCAGACATTTATGACATACAAGAACAAGATATACAGTACTGTTTAAGAGACAGAGATCCTAAAATAAAATATATACATTTGAGGGGGATTTGATGTTATGAAACACCAACCGGATCCTGTGAATGATTAGCTAGCAAATGTAGGCTACGTACTATGCGTATTAATAAAAGTTCAATATATGTCATGGGACCGTGTCCTGCCTTGGCCCTACCCCCGCCCCCCGTTCAAGATGTCACGGGGAGGAAATGAGAGAGAGAGAGAGACCTGGTCTAATAGGCTGCATGAGTTCAAATGAAGTATTTCATATCATTTTTTTTTATATATACCATGACCGTATTGAGTAACTGTAAGAACTGGATTACATTTATTCTCCATTCAGTCTTCCTTTTTTTGGTTCCAGCCCGTCCTACAGAAAACAGAAGACAGCTGCAGGTTGGATATGTCTTGGACGTGATAATAATATTATTTTTTCTTGCCGCCTGAGGACAGGAGATCCACTAAAGAAAGCCCACCACTCATCTCCGTCACAATTAATTTAGTAGGATGTCATTCTAGCTATATATTATAATATAATCCAAGTAAAAAGGTATAGTCGGACCACTCTGGTCGCTACAAACAACTGACAGATTGCGGCTCGCTGGCAATAATTTGACAATGACTTGAATGCTGATTGTGGAGGAGATCGACAAAGGCGACAAGAAGAGAAGGAGGCGAGAGATGCATCGCTTCCTGAGAGGGGAGGATGGAGGAGGAGGAGGAGGAGGAGGAGGAGGGCTGCAGCTGACGGACTGTAGGGAGCTGTCAGCCCGCAACGCGAACACCACCGCGGCGGCGTCTGGAGGACCCGACAGAGAGATGAATCCGGCGACGGGCCTGAGAGACCCCAACAACAACACCAACACCACCACCATCATCTCGG
>NC_140174.1:119939479-119984479 GCF_963971535.1 Notolepis coatsorum | reverse complement strand
CTCTCATCCCCTCTCTCTCTCATCCTCTCTCTCTGTCATCCTCTCTCTCTCATCCTCTCTCATCCTCTCTCTCTCTCATCCTCTCTCTCATCCCCTCTCATCCCCTCTCTCTCTCATCCTCTCTCTCTGTCATCCTCTCTCTCATCCTCTCTCATCCTCTCTCTCATAATCTCTCTCTCATCCTCTCTCTCGTCCTCTCTCTCTTCCTCTCTCTCATACTCTCTCTCATCCTCTCTCTCTTCCTCTCTCTCTTCCTCTCTCTCATCATCTCTCTCTCTCTCATCCTCTCTCTCTCTCATCCTCTCTCTCATCCCCTCTCATCCTCTCTCTCATCCTCTCTCTCTCATCCCCTCTCACCCCCCCTCTCAAAACTAAAATGACAGATTAAGATAAAAAAACAAAACTAAAAAACAGACAGACAGATAAGAAAGACAGATCAGAGATGGTTTTATTTAGGGTGTAGGTATAAATCTTGTAATAAAATACACTGTGTGGCTTAACCAGGAAATCTATATCCAAGGCGGGTGATAGAAGGTGATATATTTCTATCTGTCTGTCAGATTTCTTTGAAAGGAAAACCTCTCCCTATCTATCTATCTATCTATCTATCTATCTATCTATCTATCTATCTATCTATCTATCTATCTATCTATCTATCTATCTATCTATCTATCTATCTATCTATCTATCTATCTATCTATCTATCTATCTATCTATCTATCTATCTATCTATCTATCTATCTATCTATCTATCTATCTATCTATCTATCTATCTATCTATCTATCTATCTATCTATCTATCTATCTATCTATCTATCTATCTATCTATCTATCTATCTATCTATCTATCTATCTATCTATCTATCTATCTATATCTCTCTCATTCATTATGATTGTATTTATCATACCTTGTTTTGACTCTCGAGCATTTAATCCAATTTGTCAGTCGTCAATATCATCGACAATATTATTACTGTCACTGTGAAGACATGCCTGAAGAGAGCGCGGTGCCCTATTAGAGGCTCAGAAACCATATATCTTTTTTAGTAGGGTCTAGGATAGTATAATCAATATTTGTGGAGGTGAGCAAAAGCCTTTTCCAAAGTCAGAAGTAGTGTGGTAGTGAAAGGGTTAACCGGCTGTAGTGTGGTAGTGAAAGGGTTAACCTGCTGTAGTGTGGTAGTGAAAGGTTTAACAGTCTGTAGTGTGGTAGTGAAATGGTTAACCTTCTGTAGTGTCGCAGTGAAAGGGTTAACCCTTTGGTAGTGTGGTAGTGAAAGGGTTAACACGGTTCTTACCGATAAATAGTGAGTTATTCATATAACACAGCTCTATAGACAAGTCTTTTTTACGTCAGTGTAAAGATTCATCAAGGTGCTCCTGCAAGAGGGGATGGGATATTTTGAATATTTATATAAATCTTTAGCACCTGATCTAAATACTAATCTGAACCCAAATACAACCTTCTAATTAAAACCTCACCCCCCGTGTGTTCTCTAGAGATGTAGAGCACCAGGTTTCACATTTTAGTGTAAGTGCCGTATCTGGCTTTTGGAGAGAGTTGATCATGTTCACAAATATTAATAATAATAATAATAATTACTTGCATTTATATAGCACTTTTCTAGACACTCAAAGTGCTTTACAATGTAGGGTGGAAATTGCCTCCTGTGAACTGTGTAAACACTCTGCGTGTCTCCCGTGCAGGGACCGAAACTAGATAGCGCCAAGCACCATTGGTGCTCAGTTTTTACGTTTGGCGCCTCCCACTGAGAGGTCTGACCGCCGTGTGGCGGGCAATCAAATAGTCATGTGAAAACCGAAAATCATGATCCAATTCTTTAGCGGAGTTCTCACTCGCTGTCTCAGCACAGACATGCAGCGCACCGCGCACTGCTGCTGCTGCTCCTACCCCTGTATGCCTGCATGTAAACAGAGGCTATTGCCTCACCGTGACGTTAGTCTAGTCAGTGTGGGACCTTCGTGAGATAACATTAGCTACCGTTACAAAATGACCCAGTCAACTATTCACTTAGTTTAATACATGAGGCATTGTGTAACGTTATCCAGACGGCTAGCTACGGATAGCTCCCGACATCAACAAATCCTCCATCAATAGTCCAGTGCATAATACCTCCGTTGGCTAGGTAGCTCACTAGTCACTACGAAATGTCGCAGTAAACTAAATAGTTCACTGAGGCGTTGTCCCAACGCCATCCAGCAGTAGCTACAGATAGCTCCTGACATCAATGTCCTACAACAACATGCGTATTCGAGTCCCTGGCTTACATCGCATGAGTGAGGGCTGCTGAATAGGGTCCAGCTGTAGCTCAGGAGAATCCTTTTGCATGCTGAATGTGGCCTTTAGGGTCCAGCTGCAGCGCCGGAGAATCCTTGCTGGAGCTGGAGGCCCCTCGAGTATACACACAGACAGTGGAGCTGTTTGCAGACAGCGAGGTGGCGATGTCTCGCAGATAACACAATCACAAGTATGATTATATAATATATATATTTTATTAAACATTTTTTTTATATAAAATAATAATAATTTATTTTTTTATCAAAAAAAAGTTGGCAGGTAAGAAATATGCTTGGCGGGTAGATTCTTCCCATCTACCCGCCACTGGCCGGTGAGTCAAAAAGTTAATTTCGCTCCCTGCTCCCGTGTCTCTATTAGTTTGGGGTATAGTGGAAGCGTGAATCTTTCCATAGCTGAGTGTCTGGTATTATAAACATGTTGATCTTTAGTATGTATCATCTGTGTATATAAAACATATAGGCACTCTCAATGTAGAGATATTTCTACCAAAGAGGATGATGCCGCAAGCCAGTCTGTCTTCCACCCTCAACCATGACAGCCTGGCATGCATCCCTTCCACACTATCCCTCATTGAAGTTTCAAGTTTCAAGTTTCTTTAATAGTTGTCATACAGAAGTACAGAATACTTTTATACAAAATGCTTCTTACTGTTACGCTCCAGAGACTGTGCTAGACAAGATAAGTATGAAATAAAATAGTATAGCATGTAAAATAGAAGTAAAAATAGAGGTCACAGTGTTCAGTATAGACATATGTACAATGTTCGATGCAGAATAGAAGTAACTGAGTTACCATACAATATACAATATACTATGCAATGAACTAATATACAATTCTATATAGTGCAAAGCAGAAATGGGATGAGGTACAATTTAGGTACAATTTACAGTAAGGTGTACGAGTTGTAGTGCAAATCCTTTACCAATAAATATAAAGTGTGTTTAGGTGATCTAAAGTGTGGAGAGTGGGTGCTGCAGTGTGTTGTTTGTTTAAAGTGAGTGTGTGCGTGTGGATGTGTGTGCTGTGTGCATTTGATGGTTGTTGCATAGTGTTTATTGTTCGTTGAGCAGCCTGATGGCCTGGGGATAGAAGCTTCTTCTGAGTCTTTCTGTGCTCGCCTTGAGACTCCGGTATCGCTTGCCTGACCGCAGCAGTTCAAAGAGGCAGTTGTTCGGGTGGCTGGAGTCCTTGATGATTCTCTTAGCCTTACCCCTGCACCGCTTGTTGTAAATGTTCTGGAGGGTGGGAAGCCCCCCTCCAATTGTGCGTTCAGCTGAACGTGTCACTCTTTGTAGTCTGCTGCGGTCTTGTGCAGTGCTATTCCCAAACCAGGAGGTGATGTTGCCAGTCAGGATGCTCTCTATTGTACATGAGTAGAAGTTCTTAAGGATCTTCTGACTGACTTGGAACTTCCTTAGGCGCCTGAGGAAGTAGAGGCGTTGTCGTGCCTTCTTCACAACACTGTCAATGTGTGTGGTCCATGTCAAGTCCTCGGATATGTGGGCTCCGAGGTACTTAAAACTGTTCACTCTCTCAACCGGTGCCCCGTCGATGCTGAGGGGGCTTTAGTCCTTGACCCCCGACCTCCTGAAGTCCACAATCATCTCTTTTGTTTAGCTGACGTTCAGGGAGAGGCAGTTCTCCTGACACCACTGTGACAGATTTTCTACCTCTTCCAGGTAGGCCCTCTCGTCGTTGGCAGAGATCAGGCCCACCACTACTGTGTCATCAGCAAATTTGATGATTGTGTTGTTCCGCTGTGCCACGCAGTCATGTGTGTACAGGGAGTAGAGGAGGGGGCTTAGAACACAGCCCTGCGGGGCCCCTATGTTGAGCGTGATGGATGAGGAGGTGCAGTTGCCTGCTCTTACCACCTGGGGTCTGCCCGTCAGGAAGTCCAAGACCCACTGGCAGAGGTCATAGTTCAAGCCCAGGTTCCTGAGCTTGGCTATGAGTTTGGAGGGGACTATGGTATTGAATGCTGAGCTGTAGTCGATGAACAGCATTCTCACATAGTTCCCCTGCCTCTTGTCCAGGTGTGATGCTGCTGTGTGCAGCACATGGGCTATGGCGTCCTCCGTGGACCTGTTGGGGCGATATGCAAATTGCAGGGGGTCCAGGTTGATGGGGAGGGAGGAACAGATGTAGCCCTTCACTAGCTTCTCAAAGCACTTCATGGCTATGGAGGTGAGGGCTACAGGGCGGTAGTCGTTGAGGCAAGCGGGCGTAGATTTTTTGGGTACAGGGATGATGGTGGACTTCTTCAGACAGGTGGGGATGACAGCCTGTTCCAAGGACAGGTTGAAGATGTCAGTGAATACCGGGGCCAGTTGGTCGGCACAGACTTTTAGGACGCGGCCGGGGATGCCGTCCGGTCCTGCTGCCTTCCTGATATTCACTTTTTTAAAGGTCCGCCTCACCTCATGCTCTGTTACCCTGAACACTGAGTCTCCATCAGCAGACCCCCCCCCCCCCCCCATTGCCGTGGTTTGTAGGCTGGTGTTGTTATTCATAGCCTCAAACCTCGCATAGAAGTAATTGAGATCATTTGCTAAGGAGATGTCACTGTTCAGTTTGAGGGAGGTGCCTTTGTAGTCTGTCATTGTTCTGAGGCCCTGCCACATACCTCTAGAGTCAGCCTGTTCAAACTGAAGTTCAACTTTATCCCTGTAACGCCGTTTTGCCTCTATTTCTGCTCTCCTGACGTTGTATCTTGCCGTCTTGTGGTGTGGTGTGGTGTAGGTGTGGTGCAGGTGTGGTGCAGGTGTGGTGTAGGTGTGGTGTAGGTGTGGTGCAGGTGTGGTGTAGGTGTGGTGCAGGTGTGGTGTAGGTGTGGTGTAGGTGTGGTGTAGGTGTGGTGTAGGTGTGGTGCAGGTGTGGTGCAGGTGTGGTGTAGGTGTGGTGTAGGTGTGGTGTAGGTGTGGTGCAGGTGTGGTGTAGGTGTGGTGCAGGTGTGGTGTAGGTGTGGTGTAGGTGTGGTGCAGGTGTGGTGTAGGTGTGGTGTAGGTGTGGTGTAGGTGTGGTGCAGGTGTGGTGTAGGTGTGGTGTAGGTGTGGTGCAGGTGTGGTGTAGGTGTGGTGTAGGTGTGGTGTAGGTGTGGTGTAGGTGTGGTGCAGGTGTGGTGTAGGTGTGGTGTAGGTGTGGTGTAGGTGTGGTGCAGGTGTGGTGTAGGTGTGGTGTAGGTGTGGTGTAGGTGTGGTGTAGGTGTGGTGCAGGTGTGGTGTAGGTGTGGTGTAGGTGTGGTGCAGGTGTGGTGCAGGTGTGGTGTAGGTGTGGTGTAGGTGTGGTGCAGGTGTGGTGTAGGTGTGGTGCAGGTGTGGTGTAGGTGTGGTGCAGGTGTGGTGTAGGTGTGGTGTAGGTGTGGTGCAGGTGTGGTGTAGGTGTGGTGTAGGTGTGGTGTAGGTGTGGTGCAGGTGTGGTGTAGGTGTGGTGTAGGTGTGGTGCAGGTGTGGTGTAGGTGTGGTGTAGGTGTGGTGTAGGTGTGGTGTAGGTGTGGTGCAGGTGTGGTGTAGGTGTGGTGTAGGTGTGGTGTAGGTGTGGTGCAGGTGTGGTGTAGGTGTGGTGTAGGTGTGGTGTAGGTGTGGTGTAGGTGTGGTGCAGGTGTGGTGTAGGTGTGGTGTAGGTGTGGTGCAGGTGTGGTGCAGGTGTGGTGTAGGTGTGGTGTAGGTGTGGTGCAGGTGTGGTGTAGGTGTGGTGCAGGTGTGGTGTAGGTGTGGTGTAGGTGTGGTGTAGGTGTGGTGCAGGTGTGGTGTAGGTGTGGTGCAGGTGTGGTGAGGGTGTGGTGTAGGTGTGGTGCAGGTGTGGTGCAGGTGTGGTGTAGGTGTGGTGTAGGTGTGGTGTAGGTGTGGTGCAGGTGTGGTGCAGGTGTGGTGTAGGTGTGGTGCAGGTGTGGTGTAGGTGTGGTGTAGGTGTGGTGCAGGTGTGGTGTAGGTGTGGTGTAGGTGTGGTGCAGGTGTGGTGTAGGTGTGGTGCAGGTGTGGTGTAGGTGTGGTGTAGGTGTGGTGAAGGTGTGGTGTAGGTGTGGTGCAGGTGTGGTGTAGGTGTGGTGTAGGTGTGGTGCAGGTGTGGTGTAGGTGTGGTGCAGGTGTGGTGAGGGTGTGGTGCAGGTGTGGTGCAGGTGTGGTGAGGGTGTGGTGTAGGTGTGGTGCAGGTGTGGTGAGGGTGTGTAGTAGTAGTAGTAGTAGTAGTACCATGCAGGGCTCTTTTGCCTAGAGGTTTCTGTCGCTGTCGCACACACACTCATGGACACACACACACACAGGGACACACACTCACGGACACACACACACTCACGGACACACACACACACTCACGGACACACACACACACTCACGGACACACACACTCACGGACACACACACACACTCATGGACACACACACACACTCATGGACACACACACACTCACGGACACACACACACACTCACGGACACTCACACACTCATGGACACACACACACACTCACGGACACTCACACACTCATGGACACACACACACTCATGGACACTGTGACGGGGTCCTCTCTCGAACTCCTTTGAATCTCTCATAAACAGGCGTAGTTGGAAGGATCTCGTTGGTGTTTTTTTTTTATTTCCCGCCTCCCAAAAGTGCAGCGGTGATATAGTTTTACAAAAAATGTGAAAAGTGAAAGTAACATAAAACAAAATACCTATACTTACTATATCTAACAAAAGTGGAAAAAGATAAAAGAAATAAACAAAACACAATATATGTACTACTTAACACTACACAATGTCTACATACACAATATACACTACTACTTCCACTACAAGCAATACCAACACGTTTTACTAGGGATTCCGGTTACCTTACCTACCTGTAAACAGTACAATACAATAATATCGCTCACGTGATCCTTGCCTTGCGCCAACCCCTCCCATTTAACCTGGCGGACATGTGTGCCTCTGCTTGGCCAACACGTCAACCTAGGAGAAGTGCAGAGCGAAGCGAATGCATCGTGACAATGCGAGTAATAAATGTGTATGTGATGTTATGAATGAACATCTTGCTGAATAAACGTCATTCTGCTATAACAACGGAAACGGAATGAAATTATTGTGCGCATTCGGACATTCGGACATCCTAAGAAAACTGACAGGAGGGAATGTTTGGTGTGTGCGTGTGTGTGCGTTGCTCCGCGGCATATGGCGTGTGTGTGTTTCCATGTGCGCTGTCCACATGAAACGCACCACATTACATTATACGGTTATATGGTATATGGAAAGACAGACAATGAGTGTGTGTGTGTGTGTATGTACAGTATGCGCACTGCCCGCAGTCAGTGACGGAGCCACTCCGTCACACACACACACACACACACACGGACACACACACACACTCATGGACACACACACACTCACGGACACACACACACTCACGGACACACACACACTCACGGACACACACACACACTCACGGACACACACACACACTCACGGACACACACACACTCACGGACACACACACACACTCACGGACACACACACACACTCATGGACACACACACACTCACGGACACACACACACTCACGGACACACACACACACTCACGGACACACACACACACTCACGGACACACACACACTCACGGACACACACAGCAGACAAATGCTACGTCACCACGGAGAGACTTGCAACTGATGTAAACAACCAGTCTTTGACCAGTACCCTGGACAGCAGCCACAGAGAGCACCAGGGCCTTGGACAGCAGCCACAGAGAGCACCAGGACCCTGGACAGCAGCCACAGAGAGCACCAGGACCTTGGACAGCAGCCACAGAGAGCACCAGGACCTTGGACAGCAGCCACAGAGAGCACCAGGACCTTGGACAGCAGCCACAGAGAGCACCAGGACCTTGGACAGCAGCCACAGAGAGCACCAGGACCTTGGACAGCAGCCACAGAGAGCACCAGGACCTTGGACAGCAGCCACAGAGAGCACCAGGACCTTGGACAGCAGCCACAGAGAGCACCAGGACCTTGGACAGCAGCCACAGAGAGCACCAGGACCCTGGACAGCAGCCACAGAGAGCACCAGGACCTTGGACAGCAGCAGCACCAGGACCCTGGACAGCAGCAGCAGCACCAGGACCTTGGACAGTAGCAGCATCAGGACCTTGGACAGCAGCAGCCGCATCAGGACCCTGGACAGCAGCAGCAGCATCAGGACCTTGGACAGCAGCAGCACCAGGACCCTGGACAGCAGCCACAGCACCAGGACCTTGGACAGCAGCAGCACCATGACCTTGGACAGCAGCAGCATCAGGACCTTGGACAGCAGCCGCATCAGGACCTTGGACAGCAGCCTCAGCACCAGGACCCTGGACAGCAGCCGCAGCACCAGGACCTTGGACAGCAGCAGCATCAGGACCCTGGACAGCAGCAGCACCAGGACCCTGGACAGCAGCCGCAGCACCAGGACCTTGGACAGCAGCAGCACCAGGACCTTGGACAGCAGCCATAGAGCATCAGGACCACAGCAGCACCAGGACCCTGGACAGCAGCCTCAGCACCAGGACCCTGGACAGCAGCCTCAGCAGCAGGACCCTGGACAGCAGCCTCAGCAGCAGGACCCTGGACAGCAGCAGCAGCAGCAGGACCCTGGACAGCAGCCTCAGCAGCAGGACCCTGGACAGCAGCCTCAGCAGCAGGACCTTGGACAGCAGCAGCACCAGGACCCTGGACAGCAGCAGCAGCATCAGGACCTTGGACAGCAGCAGCACCAGGACCGTGGACAGCAGCCTCAGCAGCAGGACCTTGGACAGCAGCCTCCGCAGCAGGACCCTGGACAGCAGCCTCAGCAGCAGGACCCTGGACAGCAGCCGCATCAGGACCTTGGACAGCAGCCTCAGCAGCAGGACCCTGGACAGCAGCCTCAGCAGCAGGACCCTGGACAGCAGCCTCAGCAGCAGGACCCTGGACAGCAGCAGCCGCATCAGGACCCTGGACAGCAGCCTCCGCAGCAGGACCCTGGACAGCAGCCTCAGCAGCAGGACCCTGGACAGCAGCCTCAGCAGCAGGACCCTGGACAGCAGCAGCCGCATCAGGACCCTGGACAGCAGCCTCCGCAGCAGGACCCTGGACAGCAGCCTCAGCAGCAGGACCCTGGACAGCAGCCTCAGCAGCAGGACCCTGGACAGCAGCCTCAGCAGCAGGGCCCTGGACAGCAGCCTCAGCAGCAGGGCCCTGGACAGCAGCCGCATCAGGACCTTGGACAGCAGCCTCAGCAGCAGGACCCTGGACAGCAGCCTCAGCAGCAGGACCCTGGACAGCAGCCTCAGCAGCAGGGCCCTGGACAGCAGCCTCAGCAGCAGGACCCTGGACAGCAGCAGCATCAGGACCTTGGACAGCAGCAGCACCAGGACCCTGGACAGCAGCCTCAGCAGCAGGACCTTGGACAGCAGCCTCAGCAGCAGGACCCTGGACAGCAGCCTCAGCAGCAGGACCCTGGACAGCAGCCTCAGCAGCAGGACCCTGGACAGCAGCCTCAGCAGCAGGACCCTGGACAGCAGCCTCAGCAGCAGGACCCTGGACAGCAGCCTCAGCACCAGGACTGTGGACAGCAGCCTCAGCAGCAGGACCCTGGACAGCAGCCTCAGCAGCAGGACCCTGGACAGCAGCCTCAGCAGCAGGACCCTGGACAGCAGCAGCATCAGGACCTTGGACAGCAGCAGCACCAGGACCCTGGACAGCAGCCTCAGCAGCAGGACCTTGGACAGCAGCCTCAGCAGCAGGACCCTGGACAGCAGCCTCAGCAGCAGGACCCTGGACAGCAGCCTCAGCAGCAGGACCCTGGACAGCAGCCTCAGCACCAGGACTGTGGACAGCAGCCTCAGCAGCAGGACCCTGGACAGCAGCCTCAGCAGCAGGGCCCTGGACAGCAGCCGAAGCGAGCACCAGCACCTAGGGCTGGGCGATTAATCGATTTGATCTATTAATTCGAATTAATGATTTAGGACGATTTTGAAAAATTCAAATCGATTAAAAAATAAAAATAAAAGAATTATTAATCCCAATAGGGAAATTCATTCTTGTTTGATGATCAAGAGGCACCTTTTATTGGTTTTAAGTGAAGTTTGGTGAAAAAGCTATTGCACTAAAAGTTATTGCACTATTAATCCCAATAGGGACATTCATCTTTGTTTGATCAAGAGTAACCTTTTATATATATATATATTTTTTTTTTAAGTTAAGATTGGTGAAAGTTAGGTTTACACTTCAATCCCAATAGGGAAATTCATCTTGGTTTGATACTTTTTTTGTGTCAAATAAAAACAAAGGTTATTTGAATGATTTCCTTGGCGTTTCTAGTTTTCAAGAAAAAGAAATCGATTAAAATCGTAAATCGGATTAAAAAAAATTTATCTGAGATTTTTTATCGCCCAGCCCTACCAGCACCTTGGACAGAGGCCGAAGCAGCAGATGTATGGACTCTAGTCGACCAGCCTGGACTCAAACCACCAGTCCCACCACGGCCTACGTTTAGACCAGGGGTCTCAAACTCAATTTACCTGAGGGCCGCTGGAGGTAGAGTATGGGTGAGGCTGGGCCGCATCAAATATTCCACAAAAAAAGGGTTTCAAGTATTCAAAAAAAAAGTACAACTGATCCAATCTTCTCACAAACTCACTAAAACCTCACAAACACCAGCAACTGAGCATTCTCAGTGGTGTCAGTGGACTTATCCACAGCTATGGAAATGCACTGTGCATTTTCTTTTATTCTATCACAAAGCTGTTTAATCAAATCATCAGCCAGTATTTCAGTTATTCTGGTTGCTGTGCTATCTGAGGAGGATTTGCTTTTGTTTGCCTTCAAACATGGTCTCCATCACTTCAGTCTTACATTATCTTGTGTTCAGCCAACACCCATGCCACTGAGTGAGGACTTGGTTGCTTTTTCTCGTTGTGACATAGCTTTAACAATAATTCTGCTTGCAGCTTGATATGATGATTTCGTTCCATTTATTTTTGTGGTTCATAGCACTGAATTTCGAGGAAAGGCTGCATCAAAATAACTGTTTTGTTTCGTAGTGGCGTTTCAAATTGCCACTCTTCACAAGAGCTACCGTTTCTTGGTGCTGGGAGGATGCACGCATATTTTTCAGTCCATTCACTTTTGAATTGCAGCGATTGTCACTGTCGACTTTTCTTTTACTGGCCATCTTGAGCATGCCATATTTTTCTACTAACTGCCTGCTGGCGAAACTAGGCTACTAGCTACATTTATCTCACGTAGATAAAACTGGGAACGAGGTTACTAGCTACAGTACCTGCCGATGAAACTACCAGTAGATGCGCTGTCAACTCTCGCTCTGACTCGGACCCGCTGAAAGACAACACGCATTCCGTGAAGAACCGCCCTACTCTGCTCTGATTCGCAGACTGTGGGTGGGGGGGGGAGAAACACTGACGGGACGCTGAATGTGATTGGACCAGAGAAGCCAGACACACACAGTGGCAGTGCAGGCGTGTAGTCTTTTACCAACAAACTTGCAGTTCCGCGTTCGGGTTCTGCGATCTGATTGGCCACTGACGTACACTCTCTCTACGCCCAAACAGCGCGTTACGCTAGAAACTTTCTGTCGTTCTCGCCTCGGCCTCGCAACTCAAGACAGTTTGCATCACTTCCCGCGGTTCTCGGCACTTATTCTACCGGTAGTGCGGTAGTTGTTGCCACGGTATTGGGTCTTTGGGTGAATACTTCATTGGCGGGGAAGAAGAACACTGATAGCGGTGTGTGGACCGTCCTGCGAGCCCCAGGCCACCGTCCTGCGAGCCCCAGGCCACCGTCCTGCGAGCCCCAGGCCACCGTCCTGCGAGCCCCAGGCCACCGTCCCGCGAGCCCCAGGCCACCGTCCTGCGAGCCCCAGGCCACCGTCCCGCGAGCCCCAGGCCACCGTCCTGCGAGCCCCAGGCCACCGTCCCGCGAGCCCCAGGCCACCGTCCTGCGAGCCCCAGGCCACCGTCCCGCGAGCCCCAGGCCACCGTCCCGCGAGCCCCAGGCCACCGTCCTGCGAGCCCCAGGCCACCGTCCTGCGAGCCCCAGGCCACCGTCCTGCGAGCCCCAGGCCACCGTCCTGCGAGCCCCAGGCCACCGTCCCGCGAGCCCCAGGCCACCGTCCCGCGAGCCCCAGGCCACCGTCCTGCGAGCCCCAGACCACCGTCCCGCGAGCCCCAGGCCACCGTCCCGCGAGCCCCAGACCACCGTCCCGCGAGCCCCAGGCCACCGTCCCGCGAGCCCCAGGCCACCGTCCTGCGAGCCCCAGGCCACCGTCCCGCGAGCCCGAGGCCACCGTCCTGCGAGCCCCAGGCCACCGTCCCTCGAGCCCCAGGCCACCGTCCTGCGAGCCCCAGGCCACCGTCCCGCGAGCCCCAGGCCACCGTCCCGCGAGCCCCAGGCCACCGTCCCGCGAGCCCCAGGCCACCGTCCCGCGAGCCCCAGGCCACCGTCCCGCGAGCCCCAGGCCACCGTCCTGCGAGCCCCAGGCCACCGTCCTGCGAGCCCCAGGCCACCGTCCCGCGAGCCCCAGGCCACCGTCCCGCGAGCCCCAGGCCACCGTCCCGCGAGCCCCAGGCCACCGTCCCGCGAGCCCCAGGCCACCGTCCCGCGAGCCCCAGGCCACCGTCCTGCGAGCCCCAGGCCACCGTCCTGCGAGCCCCAGGCCACCGTCCTGCGAGCCCCAGGCCACCGTCCCGCGAGCCCCAGGCCACCGTCCCGCGAGCCCCAGGCCACCGTCCTGCGAGCCCCAGACCACCGTCCCGCGAGCCCCAGGCCACCGTCCCGCGAGCCCCAGACCACCGTCCCGCGAGCCCCAGGCCACCGTCCCGCGAGCCCCAGGCCACCGTCCCGCGAGCCCCAGGCCACCGTCCTGCGAGCCCCAGGCCACCGTCCCGCGAGCCCCAGGCCACCGTCCTGCGAGCCCCAGGCCACCGTCCCTCGAGCCCCAGGCCACCGTCCCGCGAGCCCCAGGCCACCGTCCCGCGAGCCCCAGGCCACCGTCCCGCGAGCCCCAGGCCACCGTCCCGCGAGCCCAGAGGTCTGGGGCTCGCGGGACGGGACGGTGCTCCACGGAGGAGAGGATGTGAGCGTGCGCTCTATCCGGTTGGAATTGGAATCCACGGCGCGTATCCAGGACGGTCCACACACCGCTATCAGTGTTCTTCTTCCCCGCCAATGAAGTGTTCACCCAAAGACCCAATACCGTGGCAACAACTACCGCACTGCCGGTAGAATAAGTGCCGAGAACCGTGTGATGCAAATTGTCTTGAGTTGCGAGGCCGAGGTGACAATAATGAGGTCGTGTTTTGAACATTTATGTTGTGTTGATGGAATCAGGTTAATATAGAGAGATGAAAACAATACGTTATTTCGATTGATATGAATTGGATAATGCTAGCAGGCTGCAGGCTGTTAGAGGTTAGAGGCAGAACTAGCGTAACGTGCTGTTTGGGCGTAGAGAGAGCGTACGTCAGTGGCCAATCAGATCGCATAACCCGAACGCTGAACTGCAAGTTTGTTGGTAAAAGACTACACGCAGCCGGACAGTGGAGCACTGCTTGCAGAGAGAGGAGACAGCGGAGCATTTCGAGGATGCCTGCCATACGCACTGGATATATTTTCCTTCCACTTGGTATCACTCCAGAATCACGTTTCAACCAAGTCACTAACGTAACGTTGCTGTCATGAACCTGCGCTATGGTAGCCTACAAGTGATAAAATAAATAAAACATCCAACTCGCACAACGACGCAGCAAGAAGTTGCGCGCAGGCTGCACTAACACTAAACTTTTATGTCAAGTAGGGGGCCGCAAAATATCATCCAGCGGGCCGCAATTGGCCCACGGGCCGCGAGTTTGAGACCCCTGGTTTAGACAGTATGCTGATAATAAGCATTAGAACAAATGGCCGTCAAGAAAAGCACAGCAGCGCATTTATATAGGCCTACAGAGGAATGAATGGATGACGGCACCTGATCACCACACAATCACTTATTATCATTCATCATTAATGTCGCACAGCGGCCAAAATCTCAGACACAGATTACAGTAGGTGCACATTTTCCAACATATGATGACTGGTACTGAGTACTGACCCATGATGACTGGTTCTGACCCATGATGACTGGTTCTGACCCATGATGACTGGTACTACTGACCCATGATGACTGGTACTGACCCATGATGACTGGTACTGACCCATGATGACTGGTACTGAGTACTGACCCATGGTGACTGGTACTGACCCATGATGACTGGTACTGACCCATGATAACTGGTACTGACCCATGATAACTGGTACTGACCCATGACTGGTACTGACCCATGATAATAACTGGTACTGACCCATGAATGATGACTGAGTACTGGCCCACGATGACTGAGTACTGACCCATGATGACTGGTACTGACCCATGATGACTGGTACTGACCCATGATAACTGGTACTGACCCATGGTGACTGGTACTGACCCATGATAACTGGTACTGACCCATGATGACTGGTACTGACCCATTAGATTATCATGCGGGCCTTGCGCTCAGCAGAATCATTATTATAATGTTAACAACACTGCAGTGCTCCTTAAATCCACATTTCTGACTCTGCTGTTCTCTACTAGATTAGATTAGATTAGATTAAAATGTATTGTCATCATACAGCACAAGTACAGCACAACCAAAATAAGTTTGGCATCCAACCAGAGTGCAAATGTAACAGTAAAATGCAATAGTAATATTCAATATACAATGGGCCCAGGAGTTCAAAACGTTTAATCCCTATCTGATCCGATCTGATTTTTAAATCCCATTATTTGTGATCCAGGATCAGACAACTCGGCCAGATTCTGTCCCGGTATTTCAAAGCAATCCAGGATAGGATCACCCTGATCCAGATTCAGACTTTTCAAGATTACTAGATCCTGAATATCAGTGCTTTAAACATACCGATCTCCATCTAGTGGATAGGAAAAAGAATAGAATAGAATAGAATAGAATAGAAATACTTTTATTATCCAGAGGGAAATTTGACACTGCAAATCGCTCAACATTAAACATTTAGACAGAACAGGTCACGAATAAGAATAACAAAACAAATCAAATTGCCTAAGATAAGAGTAGAATAAAATAGAATAAAACTGGTATAAAATATACAGTAAATAAATACAGTAAAAATATACTGAGGTCTACAGTAGGTGTAATATTGCACAGTGCTGTTTAAAAAGTAAGAGTCCAGGGCCCTCATTTATCAACGTTGCGTACGCACAGATATGTGCGTAACCCGTGCGTACGGTAATTTCTAAGCGAATTTTGTGACTTATCATCAATTTGAACGTGTGCTTGACTTTGTGCGTATATTTACGCACAGCTCAGGGCATGCGTACCTGGCGCCCGGTGGTAGAATATGGATACTGCAGACGGACGGCATATGCTTTCATCAGTTTCATGCATTAGTTTCAACGCGGAAATAAGCTTTCGTTCATTAGTTTGACTGACGTGTTCTGTATGACCCCCCATAATTCATTATAGTTAATTGTAAAATAGCAACAGTAGTGTAATTATGGTCAAAACCCTATAAATAGCATTTGGAATAATAGGTCTTTCCTTCTGAATGAATGCAGCATGGTTTATATATAGCGTTATTGGAATATACGGGGTGTACTGACTGCGCTCCGCGTAACTCAACTCGTTATTATTTTGCGCATAGATTGCAGAAATACGGGAACGTTTTGATTATATTTAAAAGGCTTTGCCATTGTTAAACGAAATAAGTGGAATTTTGAAGCTGTAAGCAGAATACAAGTCATATGAACACCGACGATATAGTGTTCTTCCCCCTTCCTACTGTATAAGAAAGAATAAAAAATCCATTGCAACGAGAACAGAGGTTATTTGTTGAGTTTATGTGTATTACAAAACCCTTGCAATAAATGTGTCTTAAATGAATGAAAAGCATACATGCTCTGGATATACAGGTAGCATATATCGTGTGGGTGATATGACTTGTATTCTGCTTACATAACTTCAAAATTCCACTTATTTCGTTTTACAATGTCAAAGCCCTTTAAATATAAATCAAAACGTTTCCGTATTTCTGCAATCTATGTGCAAAAAAACAAGTTGAGTTCTAACAAAGAACGTATTACATGCTGGGTAGGCTGGGTAAACTGTAAATGATATAGCCTATAACATTATAAAGGATAGGCTATCATAGCAGGGTCTTCCCAACCTTTATTCCCCAGAGCCCCACGATTCCTGGGAGACATATTATGATATAATATAAGGCAGACCTGGGCATTGTACGGCCCACGGGCCGGATACGGCCCGCGGGATGATTCTGACCGGCCCGCGAAAGATTACATGATAATTTTTTTTTTTTTTTTTTTTTTTACTTTTTTCTTTTCATGTCAACGTTTACACGCACAATATACGCTTACCTAGGATTTGACTTGATTCAACAACAAAGCAGTCGGGGCAAGCCGAAAACGGTCGAAAGTGTGGTTATTTGAAGTTTGGATTTCTTTTTTCACAACTGAGGTAGGTAGATTACATTTTTAGAGACTAAAGTACAGAAAAAAGGTATCGATTCACAGGTACCGGTACCGTATCGGTTCAAATGTGAACGGTACCCATCCCTACTGAACACACAACTGCAGGGCAAGGGCATTTTTGCTCATGAAATGCATAGCCATGTGAAAGCCTTCATGACAAAGTTGCAATTAATTTCAAGGCAACTAGGCAGCAACAATCTCAAACACATGAAAACCCTGAAAGAAGTCAAACCATCAGCTGATCACCGGCACAGGTACTCATCCATGTTGGGAGCACTGCATGATGAATTTTCAAGGCGTTTTCAAGATTTCAAAAAGGTTGAGGATGAAATGCAGCTGGTTTCCTCTCCCTTTACCTGCAGTGTTGATAGTGCACCCACTGATGTTCAGCTTGAACTCATTGACCTGCAGTCTGATTCACTACTGAAAGAGCACTTTAAGTCAGCATCACTGCTAGAGTTCTACTCTGCTCTCAAGGAGGAGAACTTTCCAAACATGAGGAGACATGCTCAGAAGATGTTGGTTCTCTTTGGATCCACCTATATGTGAACAGACATTCTCAGTCATGACGTTTACCAAGTCCAGGTACAGATCCTCTCTCACTGATGAACATCTGGCAGCTGTGCTTCGCATCTCCACCTCAGACATGCAACCTGACTTTGATGGACTTGTTAAAGCTCAACAGAGACTGGATTTATCACACTGAAAAAAAAAAAAAAAAAAAAAAGCTGAAGAACACTAAAATGTGGAAATATAACAAGTGAAATGGGACACTTGATATTTTTTTTTCTTTTTTTTGCACAGTTCTGAAAACATTAAATGTTTAATATAGTATAGTATAGTAAAGTAAAAAAAGGCTACTGGGACACTTTTCTTTACACAGTTCAGTGACATGTCTTGTTTATTTTGGCTATAAGATGATGTGATGTCTTTAGAAAGCTAAGAAAATCCTTGTTTCAATAGTATATGAAACTCAAAATAATAACTTTATTTGTATAGCACTTTTTCATACATGCCCTTTGTTATTAATGTTTCACATTTTGTTTATCATTTTGGAAATAAATTCTATTTGAATAAATGATATTTTTGAAAGCTAACCTCACCTTTTAATTGCCAAATAATAACATACACTCTTACCAGGGGTCAAAACAATGCCATTTACTGCTTTTTATATAGAAATAAAATGTATATTATGCATAATTGAGTTTGGAATTTTGGCCCGGCCCTCCAACATATTTTCAGTTGCTCATTCGGCCCCCCGGGAAAAATAATTGCCCACCCCTGATATAAGGTATACTGGTCGTCAGCAAGGAGATTTAGCCCACAGCGGATAGCCATTAAATGCCATTTGAGAATATAGGCTATTAATGCAAAACGACGGCCTATAGCCTATACATATTATTTAATGTTTTCATAAGCGTAAAGATACAACGCTAGGTTGACGATCAAGTTAGTTTACTGTGCAGGCTTCGCAGGGCTGTGCCATGTGCTATTATATATGCGCAAGTTACTGTTGCATAATGTAGGCTATGCTATTATATGTAATTCATATAGGCTACCTAATACCGACAACAAAATAGATTGCATGCCTCTACAAATCATATTATACCCGGTAGCCAATCAAACAAAACTAATAAAGGCATACATATTCCAGCATGTTTAGAATGACACACCAACGCCAAACAGTGGTTAACAGTCTTTATTAGTATTTTGAGCTGTCCAGGCAGAATTGCGGCAATGGTCTTAGGGAGTCGTTGATATCTGACATCACCGTGTACAAGTCCACCTTTTATTTCTCCCATAACACGCGTTGTGTCTTCTTGGTTCGACAGCGCCTCCGTGAACAATCTCGCTCGTGGAGTTTCTCAGAGTTCGCTCGGGTGAGTCGGGTTAGTCCATTATTTCACATCCCATGGGGGGTGTTTCATTACCATATATGGATAATCATGCACGAGCATTGACGGTAAGAACAAATGGTATTTATCAATACGGAGTGTGCGTAGGACCCGTGTACGCACGGTTGATAAATCCCGATATTTCTGTGCGTACACACATTCTAAATTCCTTGCGTAGGAACGGAAATAGAACACTTTCTACGCAATGTTGATAAATGAGGGCCCAGGAAGATGGTAACTGTCACTCTGTGCTCAGTGATGCAGTGAGGCACAGTGATGCATTGTATAGTCTGATGGCTGTTGGAATGAAGGACTTCCTGTGCCGTTCAGTGCTGCATTTAGGTAGTGTGAGCCTAGCACTGAACATGCTCCTCCTGTCAGCCAAGTCTGTGTATAGTGGGTGGGAGGGGTTTTCCCTGATGGCATGGAGCTTATAGCAAGGCTCCTCCTCTCCGCCACCCTCGCTAGGGAGTCCAGCTCCACCCCAACCACGCTACTGGCCTTCCTGACCAGCTTATCCAGCCTGTTTGTGTCCCCTGCTCTCAGTCCACTGCCCCAGCAGGTCACAGCGTACAAGAAGGCGCCCGCCACCACAGACTCATAGAACATCCTCAACATCCTTGTACAGACATTGACGGATCTCAGCCTTCTGAGGAAGTAGAGTCGGCTCTGGCCCTTCTTGTACAGTGCCTCTGCGTGTTTGATTTTATTGATTGAAAACCTTTATTTATCCCCGGGGGGAGATTCAGATGTCCTTTACAGCATAAACAGCATAACAGCAATTTAAAAACAGCAATTTAAAAAACAGTTAATACATAACATACATAACATACACCAGTGGCGGCCGCCACTGTCTTCTCCACTAGGGGCGCTATAACAAACATTTTGCAATCATGTACAAGGCACGCATTGGCGAATATTATCACCATTGCCATCGATCAATATATGATCACAGTCAGTCAAATGCAACCACGTTTCCAATAGCCCAACACAAACACGCACAGCTCTCTCTCTCTCTCTCTCTCGCTCTAAGACAAACTCTAACCTTAACCAACTTTGAAAGAGTGCCTAAGCTTAGTTAACCGTCGAAAGAACTTGCCTTCACGCTCTAAGACAAATAGCTGCATAACAACAACACAGTCTGCCAACCTAGAAGCTAGAAAATGGTGTTGGCCAATCAGAGAGAGCGTCTCCGCGAAATGCGGCTAAGGAAAAAAATGCTGCTACGGAAAAAAATTATAGACGCTGCTGCTTAGACCGCTTCAAATCGCGCCCGGCTTCCATCATAAACATCATATTTCAACGCACAGCGCATTACGCACTGATTGGCTGCGACGGATACAGCGATCAAACAGTGACGCGCACTCAGACCGCTATTGCGTCTAGCCCGAGAGAAATACGGCAGGAGAAATGCGGCTAAGGTAATGGAACGTTCTTTATCAGACAGAATCGTCACTTCCTGTTCAGGAAAACGATTATTAATATTTTATATTTTAACGTTATATTGTGCATTGGAAACACAAACATACTTAAAATGAGTAAATATTATTCATTTTAAACATGTTTATTTTATTTTTAGGGGTCTAAAATAAAAATAAAAATAAAACATTTTCTTCTTCTCCTGATCTCTTTACCAGGGGGGTGCGGCAGGGGGGGGGGCGGCGCCCTAGCGCCCCCCAGTGGCGGCCGCCACTGACATACACTTATTAGTACAGTATGTGTTAAAAACAAGATGGACAAGTACACAGGGATAAAAATAGCTAAAATAGGACTAAAATAGAGCTAAAAAGTGGTGACAAAGAAAAAGAAACAAGTCCAATCATGAATGTGTTGTTAAATAATTAAATTAATTTGTTACAGTCCACAACCCAGCTCCTCCAGTCCACGGCAGTTGGCCCGTCCTGGCCCTGCCTGGTTGTGGAGTCTGATTGCCACCGGCACAAAGGACTGCCCAAAGCGCTTTGTGGTATGTCGGGGGGGATGACCCGCTTTGACCCGTTCAGTTTGTTGTTAATATTGTCGAATACAAGGAAGACAAGAGATTGCAGAGACATCTATAATGTATATTGTTAAATACATAAAGGACATGAAATCATAATGGAATTGTAATAAAAAAAAATACTCCCACTAGGCTAACAACAAAAAAACATTAATTCAAAGGCAGCTGATCATCCAGGCGTGCTTTGAGGAGCTGAATTCTAAGTGAGGTTTCAGTTTGCTGAAGGTGATGACAGATGATGGACTTTTCTTTTGTTGAAGATATTTTTTCTTTAATCTAAATTACATTTGTGATTGACAATCTTTGTTGTGATACTTTTATGAGCATAAACATTTATGTCATCAGCATTTGGTTGAAAACAAAATAGGCCACCACAAATGTGACAACAAAATAAATAAAATAATGTATTTGCCATGAAGGCTAAACATTTTGTATTATTTCAGTTAACAAACTTTGCCATCTTATTTATATTGAAACATATTTAAAAATAAATTGTATAGTACATTTTGCTCTGTAATCCACTGGAAATCCACCCCTCTGGTGGGATCAAGATAATCCTAACTGATCCCAATCCTGTGTTGTCGGTTTGAACTACCCATTTTGAAGATTTGATCCAGATTAAAGCTTGGATTTTATTTCCTGATCTGATCGGATATCAAAGTGATCCTAATCCTGTTTTTTGGTTTTCAACTACCCAAAATCCAAATCTGATCCAATCAGATAGGGATTAAAAGTTTTGCCGTCAGTTCAGCAACACACACACACAAACATATGATATGATGATATGATATTTTCATTTATAATGCGCCCCCCAGCCAATTTTTACATCGGTCCGGGGCGCAGCCCGCGGGGAAAAAGAATACGAATAAATGGACAGGACAATGTGGACAGGGAACCAGGCAGACGGACAGACAGAGAACATAAGAACACCTCAGACACACAACACAACAGCAAAGTAACTAGTGATCATCCAGAGCGAAAAGGTGGGTTTTAAGCAAGGCCTTGAATGTCTGTACGGTGTTGGCAGACTTGATCTTGAGAGGGGGCTTATTCCACAGTGTCGGCGTCATCACTGCAAAAGGCCCGGAAACCCTTTGTCACCAGCTTGGCCCGCGGGACCCTCAGACACAGTTAGTCTTGATCTGAGGGACCTGGAGCTGATGGGTTGGACCAAGAGTTCCTCAATGTAGGCCGGAGCGAGACCGTTGAGGGCTTTGCAGGTGAATATCATGGTTTTAAAGTTGATTCTCTTCCTCACTGGGAGCCAGTGGACAGAGACAAGGACTGGGGAGATGTGGTCCCTCATTCTGGTGCCAGAGACCAGCCTGGCAGCAGCAGTTTGAACGCGCTGGAGGGGGAGGATGGTTTTGTCCGGGAGACCAGAGTAGAGGGAATTGCAGTAGTTCCAGTCGTGTGAAAATTAACATGATTTAAAAAAAAGAATTTAACCAGGAAAAAGTCTCATTGAGATAAAAAAAAAAAAATCTCTTTTACAAGAGCGTCCTGGCCAAGATAGGCAGCAGCACAGTTACAATTTCACATTGACAGACGAAAACTATTTAAAAACAAACATATAGCGATTAAAACAAAAACAAGGACAATTCACAGAACTAGGGATGTTCGATATTGGCTTTTTTACCGATACCGATATTCCGATATTGTCCAACTCTTAATTTCCGATACCGATATCAACCGATATCACCCGATACCGATATATGCAGGGTTTCCCCCCCCAAAAAACGGAATAATTTCAGGTAACTAATAATTTCACTGGATATATATATAACAAATATTGTTATTGTTTTTTAGTTTTTTTAAACCGATACCGATATTTTCCGATATCACATTTTACTGCCGATATCGGCCGATAATATCGGTCGGCCGATAATATCGGACATCCCTACACAGAACCATTTGAAGTCAGTCAAAACATCTGCAGCCAGATGTGCTGGATTCCGTGTCGCTTAGAAGGGTTTTAAAAGCAACCAGTGAGACCAGCTAATGCAGGTTCAGCTGGTTTTGTAGCTGAGTCCAGGTGGAGGGAGCTGCATATCTGAATGCCCTTTTTCCCAGTTCAGTACGGACCCGAGGGACAGTTAGTAAAAATAAGCCCTGGGAACAAAGACCATAACTGCCCATACTTTTTTGGAGAATGTACATCTATAGGTAAGTTGGCAGCAGTCCAAGGATAGCCTTATAAATAAGGATATGCCAATGGTTGAGTCTGCGGGTGGACAGGGCAGACCATCCCACCCGAGAATACAAAGTACAGTGGTGAGTAAGGACTTTGTGATGAATCTCAGCGCTCCATGGTAGACAGAATCCAGTGAGTGTAGGCATTTCGAGGATGCATGCATGTAAATAACATCGCCATAGTCCAGCACAGACATACAAGTGGCAGCAACCAGCCTCTTTTTAGCCTCGAAGGAGAAACAAGCCTTGTTCCTAAAATAAAAACCCAGTTTCAACTTCATCTTTTTAGCTAGTTGCTGAGTATGAGGCTTAAAAGAAAGATAATCATTAATTATGTATCCTAGATACTTATTTTGAGATACACACTCAATCTCAAGGCCCTGAAAAGTGGCGATGAAGGACTTTATGAAGGTCGCTGGGGGAGAGGAAGGACTTGATTTTTTAAATGATGCGCAGTTGGAAGAAGCAGGACTGTGCCACTGATCTCACTTGCTGGTTGAAATTGAGATCTGAGTCAAATAAGACCCCAAGGTTTCTCACACTGTGTTTCACCAAGGAGGAGAGGCTTGTTTCTGGAGCTCTGAGTGACTGCGGTGGGGGTGCCAAACAGAATGATCTCCCCCTTGCTCTCATTTAACTGCAGGTGGTTTTGTGACATCCACTTTTTTTGCGTTTGTGTTTGTTTTTAGTGACTCCTCCGGTTCTCTTCGTTCCTTCCTCTCTTGGGTGCTGCTAAATGATCGCCCATTCGCTGAACAACACTTGCTTTCTCGCTGAAAGGTTGAGGAAAAGTTCACGTCCACCATCCACCAGAGTTATCACGAATGACAACGTTGGACAAATTAGCATATTTCCCAGCAGGCCTTCTTCCTTCTTTTTTTTTTATCCACTTTTTCTCCCATTTTCTATATTTTCTCCCATCCCAATTTCGTATCATCCAATTCAACCCTCCCCTGTCACGAACGCTGTTTCTTGCCTCCCACAAGCCGGCTGCAATGTGGACTAAGTCATACATAGCACAAGTCCCCTCCGGTACTTGAGGTAACAGCAGTCGCATCTTTTCACCTGCGCAGCTCGATCTCTCAGTGGCGAGGAGTAGCGCGTGGGAGGCTCACGCTGCCCCCGACACTTCCTGATTCTACTGCGCAGGCGCACCAACCGACCTGTAGGAGTCGCTGTCCACAACGCCCGATCCCCACCCATCAGTTTCCCACCCTCTAATACTGCCAATGTGTATTAGTATGAACGACCAGCTAAACTGAAAGCAATGTGGAGCGCTGGGCTCGAACAGGCAAGGCCAGCGTCTCCGTCATTCGTGGCGAGCGCCTTGCCCACTACGCCACGTAGCCGCCCGGCCTTCTTCCTTCTTATAGCATACTGTAAGTGGTATTTTTGTGTTATAATAAGTGTTAAATAGCTCTAGATTCTGACAGCCATCACTGATTAATCTGGTCAGTAACATGGTCTCCCAGTCCCTCCACTCTGCAGTTAACAGAAAATACATGTTCTGGTATCCCGTTCTCACTTTCTCCAATCAGGAGAGAGAACCCTAGATATTATTTCAAGAAATCTTACCAAGCCAGATTTTCTTACTGCACTGGTAGGTTATTTTACTTTATTCTTTTTTTTGTGCTTAAAACTAGTTCTTATTTCTTTTGTCAGACCATTTTTGCAGTGTGGGGTTCTCTCTCCTGATTGGATAAAGTGACAACGGGATACCAGAACATGTATTTAGTGTTTACTGCAGAGTGGAGGGACTGGGAGACCCATGGTACTAGTGACCAGACACTGTATCAGTGATGTCTGTTTACTGCAGAGTGGAGGGACTGGGAGACCCATGTTACTGTCCAGACACTCTGTATCAGTGAGGGCTGTTTACTGCAGAGCGGAGGGACTGGGAGACCCATGTTACTGACCAGACACTCTGTATCAGTGATGACTGTTTACTGCAGAGTGGAGGGACTGGGAGACCCATGTTACTGACCAGACACTCTGTATCAGTGATGGCTGTTTACTGCAGAGTGGAGGGACTGAGAGACCCATGTTACTGACCAGACACTCTATATCAGTGATGTCTGTTTACTGCAGAGTGGAGGGACTGGGAGACCCATGTTACTGACCAGACACTGTATCAGTGAGGGCTGTTTACTGCAGAGTGGAGGGACTGGGAGACCCATGTTACTGACCAGACACTGTATCAGTGAGGGCTGTTTACTGCAGAGTGGAGGGACTGGGAGACCCATGTTACTGACCAGACACTGTATCAGTGATGGCTGTCGGAGTGTAGAGCTATTATTTTAACATGTAGACCACTTATTTTAACAAAGAAAAAAACACCACTTACAGCACCTTCAACTTTTCAGAAGAAAAGTGTTATACACAAGGTGGGAAGTTTGTGTATATATAGCTTTTATAATTACTGTAGTTCAATTGTTAATTTGAAGACCATGTGTGAAACTGTCGAACGAATTTGTATCTGAATATATACTATATTAGTAAGAGTAAAAGTAAACAGTATACACAAGGTGCAGTACTATACACCCTGGTGCCCTGACTGGCATGATATACGTCATACATTGTAGTCTGTGCTAGGGCTGGGCGATATGGCCAACATTTTTATCACGATAAAAAAGACAAATTGAATTCATATCGTTCGATATCGATAATTATCGATATTTTTATTAGTAGGCCTATTAATAATTTTTTTGCATAAAATCTTTTTTAATTTTTTATTATTATTATACAAATGTATGTTTATTTTGCAGCAATTCTTTGTCGTTGCCACCATCTTTAGTGCTACAGCCCCTCATACTCCAGTTTGAAAGGGGAGTTGAAAGGGGAGTTGATCAGTATTTGGTCAGTATTGTCATTTGGACAAGCAAAGCCATTACTTTAAGTTGCAGGCAAGAAAGACAAGTCTGTCAACTGTCTCTGGTTTTAAAGCTGCCCTGTTGCAGGTCACAATACAAAATGTCTTAAAAAAATTATCGACCACGTTCCATATAGACGAGGGAAAATATATCGTGATAATTATCGCTATTGTTTTATCTCCAAGCCCTAGTCTGTGCAGGTTTTGGTGGTTGAGAGTGGTCAGACATTCCTAGTAGTTCTCGAATCTAGATCATGGATAACCGCTGCGTTTGCGGGTTCCTTGAATAGTTCCCTCCATCTGAGGAGTAGCTCGTCGACCCCACACAGTCTTAGTCAGGGCCGTCCTGCCCACTGCGCCAATCAGGCACTGAGCATAGGGCCCCTAGTTAATGGGGCCCCCCGACCCAATCACATTTTTATTGAACAATCTCAGCACGACTGAAGGTATGGTTCCGTCGGATCCTGTGTATTGGTCCTCATAGCAACAGAACGGTGCACACAGTGTGTGTAGGAGGGGGAGGTGAGTCTGTAGGCGTCCCGGGTATCAAAGGGTCTGAGGCAGCTCTCTGACGAGAACACTCTCACTGTAGCTATGGGCTGAATGAATGAAAACTTTATTTAACAGATTGCAGAATGGGTACAATACAGTACGGCTCAATACACACAATTGTTAAGGGGATGCAGACCAGAGAAAGACTTTCGTCTTGTTTACATCAGGGTCCCCCATTTTCAGGTGGAATCACTCCATCGCATGGACACCTACCATCACCTACCATCACTGCTGCTGGAAACACAGTGATGGAGGGAGAGAAGGGATGATAACAACAGTGATGATAATAATAATAATAACAATAATAATAATGAAAATAGTAATAATAACAACAACAACAGTGATGATGATAATAACAAATAATAACATTTCTTACAATACTACTACTACTACTACTAATAATAATAATAGTAATAATAATAATAATAATAATAACAACAACAACAACAACAACAACAACAACCGTGATAATAATAATAATAATAATAATAATAATAATAATAATAATAATAATAATAATAATAATAATAATAATAATAATAATAATAATAATAATAATAATAATAATAACAACAACAACAACAACAACAACAGTGATGGTAGTAATAATAACAATAATTATAATAATAACAATAGTCATCATCATCATCATCATAATAGTAAATCAAATGTAGTCCAATTTCCCCACAAAAAAGCAAGGGTGGTGGCTGACATAACTAATGAATGCTTTTAGCATTGTGGAGTTTCCCAATAACAATGGGTTCGGGGCGCCAGAGTGGCGCACCACGTAATGCACTGCAGTGCAACGCGGCCGTCCCGGGTTCGACTCCCGGACCCGGCGACCTTTGCAGAATGCCCTCCCCCATATCTTCTCCTATCCTTCCTCTCTGCTGGGTCTCTCCAATAAAGCAATAAAAAATGCAAAAAAAAATCTTAAAAAAGAAAACAATGGGTTCAATAATAATAATAATAACTTTATTTGTATAGCACTTTTCATACAGAGGTTGCAGTTCAAAGTGCTTCACAACAGTAAAAAAATACAGGCATGAGCGAGCATAGCAAGGTATGGTAAATCACAGTGTTTCACATTAGGATCTAGCATCCTAATAGGCTCTCTATTCAGTAATACAAATAAAAATAGTCTAAAAATTATAAAATAGAACGGACATACAACAACAGTAAAAAATACAGGCATAATCGAGCATAACATTTTTAAATGTAAATAGCAAGGTTACAGTAAAAAGTGTGATAAGATTGTTCAATCAGATGAAAATGGCCCAGTTAGGAGAATCAACCTTGGCTAGGCGGTGAGGTTCACGATGTACCTAACTGGAATGGTAAACAACTTTGCTAGATTTAGGTCAAAAGTCATCTTCTCCTCACAGCTGAGCATCACTCCAACATCATAGAACTGACATATGAATTTCATTGGAAGTGTATGAAAGTAGGTACAGTTTCATTTAGTAATACAAATAATAAAAATAGTTTAAAATGATTCAGTTTAAAAATAGTCATCAGTAAGAAGTAAAAAGTGTGATAACCGACACATGAATTTGATAGGCAGTGTATAAAAGTAGGCAGGGTAAGAATAGTGCAGGTAAGTACAATTTGTGTCAGGATATCCCTGATGTTTCTATAATAATATTTCCCCTTGCCACTAGGTGGTAGCAGATATCTATCTTCAGATATTTGCCTGCATTACCCCACAGTGAAATGCCTGAGCAAAGAGATAGGTTTTAAGCTGTCTTTTAAAGTTGTCTAGCGAGTTGGCTTCTCTGATGTTTTGGGGTAGTTTGTTCCACAGTTTTGGGGCATAGTTGATAAAGGCTGCATTACCGATCCTCTTTTGACTATTTCTGGGAGCCTCTAGTAGTCCAGCAGCTGATGATTGCAGTGTTCTTGCTGGTGTGTAATTTATTAGAGTGTTGGCGATGTAGCTAGGTCCCTGTCCATTTAGAGCTTTGTATGTAAGGAGAAGGACCTTAAAGTCAATTCTAAATGTTACAGGAAGCCAGTGTAAAGCAGCTAAGACTGGACTAATGTGCTCTCTCCTTTTGGTTCTAGTTAGCAGTCGGGCTGCAGAGTTTTGGATTAGCTGAAGCCTCTCTGTGGTTTTCTTAGGGAGACCTGTGAAAAGTGCATTACAGTAGTCTAACCGGCTTGATATGAATGCATGAATTAGCTTCTCAGCATCGTTCTGATTAATAAATGGTCGTACTTTTGCTATATTTCTGAGATGGAAGAACAATGTTTTCGTCACTTTGCTAATATGAGAATTGAAGTTCAGTTTTGAATCTATGATAACCCCGAGACTAGTGACCTCAGATTTGATCCAAGGGGTTAGTCCTCCCAGGTTCTTTATTAATGTTTCTTTTTTAGTTTTGGGACCGATAATTAGAATTTCAGTTTTGTTCTCGTTTAGTTTCAGGAAGTTCTTACTCATCCATTTATTTATTGCCAGTAAGCAGTCTGTAATGGAGCTAATCGCTGTATCATTTGGTTCAGCAGATATGTACAGTTGTGTATCATCCGCATAGCTATGGAAATCTACATTATGTTCTCTGATGATATCACCTAGCGGTAACATGTAAAGGGAGAAGAGTAAAGGACCTATGCAACTCCCTTGTGCAACTCCATAGTTGTTGTCGTATATATCAGACATGTGATCTCCTAGTTTAACATAGAATTTCCTCCCTCTGATGTATGTTTTAAACCAGCCTAGCACATGTTCTGAGAAACCGACATGGTTTTCAAGAAGATCGATTAGAATATCGTGATCGATTGTATCAAATGCTGCACTGAGATCTAGTAGGATAAGGATGGAGATCTTATTCTCGTCAGAGTTTAGCCTGAGGTCACTGATTATTTTGGTGAGGGCAGTTTCAGTGCTATGATATTTTCTGAATCCTGACTGAAATTCTTCTAAGATGTTGTTTTCTTCAAGAAAGGAATTTATTTGAACTGAAACTATCTTTTCAAGTACTTTACTAATGAATGGTAGGTTGGATATTGGACGATAATTTGCCATTTCATTACTATCCAAGTTAGGTTTTTTTAGTAATGGCTTTACAACTGCTGTTTTAAAGGCATCTGGGAAAATACCAGTTCTAAGGGAAGTGTTTATGATATCTAGCACAGGGCTTGAAACACTATTAAACACCCGTTTGAAGAAAGCTGTAGGTATAGGGTCAATGTCTGAGGTGGATGAGTTACATTCTGAGACAGTTTTGCAGAGTACATCTAATGTGATGCATGTGAATCTTCTCATGGTTACATTGCACGGTTTGCTGCAATCAGCTTTATGTCCATCATGAGTAATGCTGGCCCTGATCAAGGTTATTTTGTTGTTAAAGAATAGTGCAAGTTCTTCACACTTAACCGTTGAGTTAAGGGCTTCAATGCTGCAAGATGGAGCGGCATCAGACCAGCCGTGGTTAGAGCACTAAGCAGGTCCTCCTGCGGCCAGACTCTCCAGATCACATGAACATTAAGAAAACATATGAGCCCGGCACGCGGGGGGGGGGGGTTTGGCGGTGATGGAACGGCCGTTCTTGCTTCGTTAGTTTCCTCTTCATTGACAAAAGGTCTTTAGATGATAATGATGATCTCAAGTTCAAGTTCAAGTTCAAGTTCTTTAATAGTTGTCATACAGAAGTACAGAATACTTTCATACAAAATGCTTCTTACTGTTACGCTCCAGAGACTGTGCTAGACAAGATAGTATCAAATAACATAATAACATAATATAGCATGAATTTAGAAGAAGAGAATGAGGTCACAGTGTTCGGTATAGACATATGTACAATGTTCTGAGTTACCATATAATATACAATACACAATACTATGCAGTGTACTAATGTACAGTACTATCTAGTGCAAAGCAGAAATGGGATGAGGTACAATTTTAGGTACAATTTACAGTAAGGTGTACGAGTTGTAGTGCAATCCTTCGTCCATAAATATAAAGTGTGGGGAGTGGGTGCTACAGTGTGTTTGTTTAAAGTGGGTGTGTGCTATAAAGTGTGTGGAGTGGGTGCTACAGTGTGTTTGTTTAAAGTGAGTGTGTGCGTGTGGATGTGTGTGCTATGTGCGTTTGGTGGTTGTTGTTGTGTAGTGTTCATTCATTGTTCGTTTAGCAGCCTGATGGCCTGGGGATAGAAGCTACTTCTGAGTCTTTCTGTGCTCGCCTTGAGACTCCGGTATCGCTTGCCTGACCGCAGCAGTTCAAAGAGGCAGTTGTTCGGGTGACTGGAGTCTTTAATGATTCTCTTAGCCTTGCCCTTGCAACGCTTGTAGTAAATGTTCTGGAGGGTGGGGAGCCCTCTCTGCAGGAGGTCTGTACCGAACACACGTGTATGTGACTTGTAGACCAGGGCTACTCTGCATCAGGTCTTTGGTGATCGGGCCTTCTCACGCGTTGCACCCAGACTCTGGAACTCCCTCCCTCAGACCAAGTTTTTCAAGTTTCAAGTTTCAAGTTTCTTTAATAGTTGTCATACAGAAGTACAGAATACTTTCATACAAAATGCTTCTTACTGTTACGCTCCAGAGACTGTGCTTGACAAGATAGTATCAAATAACATAGTATAGCATGTAATTTAGAAGTAGAAAATGAGGTCACAGTGTTCAGTATAGACATATGTACAATGTTCGATGCAGAATAGACGTAACTGAGTTACCATATAATATACAATACTATGCAGTGTACTAATGTACAGTACTATATAGTGCAAAGCAGAAATGGGATGAGGTACAATTTAGGTACAATTTACAGTAAGGTGTACGAGTTGTAGTGCAATCCTTCATCAATAAATATAAAGTGTGGGGAGTGGGTGCTACAGTGTGTTTGTTTAAAGTGGGTGTGTGCTATAAAGCGTGTGGAGTGGGTGCTACAGTGTGTTTGTTTAAAGTGAGTGTGTGCGTGTGGATGTGTGTGCTATGTGCGTTTGATGGTTGTTGTTGTGTAGTGTTCATTGTTCGTTTAGCAGCCTGATGGCCTAGGGATAGAAGCTTCTTCTGAGTCTTTCTGTGCTCGCCTTGAGACTCCGGTATCGCTTGCCTGACCGCAGCAGTTCAAAGAGGCAGTTGTTCGGGTGACTGGAGTCTTTAATGATTCTCTTAGCCTTGCCCTTGCAACGCTTGTTGTAAATGTTCTGGAGGGTGGGGAGCCCCCCTCCAATTGTGCGTTCGGCTGAACGTGTCACTCTTTGTAGTCTGCTTCGGTCTTGTGCAGTGCTATTCCCAAACCAGGAGGTGATGTTGCCAGTCAAGATGCTCTCTATTGTACATGAGTAGAAGTTCTTAAGGATCTTCTGACTGACTTGGAACTTCCTTAGGCGCCTGAGGAAGTAGAGGCGTTGTCGTGCCTTCTTCACAACACTGTCAATGTGTGTGGTCCATGTCAAGTCCTCGGATATGTAGGCTCCGAGGTACTTAAAGCTGTTGACTCTCTCAACCGGTGCCCCGTCGATGCTGAGGGGGCTGTAGTCCTTGACCCCCGACCTCCTGAAGTCCACAATCATCTCCTTTGTTTTGCTGACGTTCAGGGAGAGGCTGTTTTCCTGGCACCATCCCGCCAGGACCTTGACCTCTTCCAGGTAGGCCCTCTCGTCGTTGGCAGAGATCAGGCCCACCACCACTGTGTCGTCAGCAAATTTGATGATTGTATTGCTACTCCGCTGAGCCACACAGTCGTGTGTGTACAGGGAGTAGAGGAGGGGACTCAGAACACAGCCCTGGGGGGCCCCTATGTTGAGGGTGATGGATGAGGAGGTGCAGTTGCCTGCTCTCACCACCTGGGGTCTGCCCGTCAGGAAGTCCAAGACCCACTGGCAGAGGTCATAGTTCAAGCCCAGGTCCCTGAGCTTGGCTATGAGTTTGGAGGGGACTATGGTATTGAATGCCGAGCTGTAGTCGATGAATAGCATTCTCACATAGTTCCCCTGCCTCTTGTCCAGGTGTGATGCTGCTGTGTGCAGCACATGGGCTATGGCGTCCTCCGTGGACCTGTTGGGGCGGTATGCAAATTGCAGGGGGTCCATGTTGATGGGGAGGGAGGAGCAGATGTAGCCCTTTACTAGCTTCTCAAAGCACTTCATGGCTATGGAGGTGAGAGCTACAGGGCGGTAGTCGTTGAGGCAAGCAGGCTTGGATTTTTTGGGTACAGGGATAATAGTGGACTTCTTCAGGCAGGTGGGAATGACAGCCTGTTCTAAGGACAGGTTAAATATGTCAGTGAATACCGGGGCCAGTTGGTCGGCACAGACTTTTAGGACGCGGCCGGGGATGCCGTCCGGACCTGCTGCCTTCCTGATATTCACTTTTTTAAAGGTCCGCCTCACCTCATGCTCTGTTACCCTGAACACTGAGTCTCCATCAGCAGCAGACCCCCCCCCCCCCCATTGCCGTGGCTTGTGGGCTGGTGTTGTTATTACCAGCATCAAACCTCGCATAGAAGGTATTGAGGTCATTTGCTAAGGAGATGTCACTGTTCAGTTTGAGGGAGGCGCCTTTGTAGTCTGTCATCGTTTTGAGCCCCTGCCACATAGCTCTAGAGTCAGCCTGTTCAAACTGGAGTTCAATTTTATCCTTGTAGCGCCGTTTGGCCTCTGTCACTGTCCTCCTTACGTTGTATCGCGCCACCTTGTGGTCATTCATGTTGCCTGCCACTAGGCCGTCGTTGTATGCTTTGGTGCGCGCTCTCAGAGCTTCACGGATGGATTTGTCTACCCAGGGTTTATGATTTGGGTAAACTCTCATTGTAGTAGTGGGTATTGTTTCTTCCACCAAAGTACGAACATAGTCCAGCACTGTCTCCGTGTAGACATGAATGTTATCTGTGTCGCGGAACACGCTCCAGTCTGTGCAGTCAAACGCAGCCTGGAGCGTCTCCTCTGACGTCAAATCCCATTTCTGCACCTCTCGCGAGACTACGGGAGTGCTTTTGATTCTCTGTTTGTACTTTGGTGAAAGGAAAATGGACGCGTGATCTGACTTACCAAAGCCACTAGCAGAATGAGCCTTGTATCCACCCTTGAATTGCGTGTAACAGTGATCTAGGATGTTACCGCCTCTGGTGTTACAAGTCACATGCTGATAGAAGTCAGGTAATACCTTTCTCAGATTGGCGCTATTGAAATCACCCACCACTATAATGGCGGCGTTAACGTTCGCCGCTTGGATTTTATTTACCTCGTTGTGGAGTCTGGAGAGCGCGACATTATTGCTGGCTTGCGGTGGAATATACACTCCTACAATAATAATAATAATAATAGATTGGATTTGTAATGCACTTTTTGTTCGCTGGGATCCCAAAGTGCTACACTACATGGTTAAAACAGTTAAAAAAAATAGAATAAAATAGTTATTAGTAAAACAAATAAAATAAAATACAGAATAAAAATAGAACATAGTTAATTAAAAACATAGTATAAACAGACAATTTAAAAACAGAGCGCAATAAAATTTAAATAAAAAGCTAACAGTCAAAGGCCTTTTTGAACAGATAGGTTTTCAGGCCTGCTTTGAAAGAGTCCAGGCTCTGTGGTGCCCTCAGCTGGATGGGGAGGCTGTTCCACAGGCGTGGTGCAGCCGTGCAGAAGGCTCGGTCACCCATGGTGCAGAGCCGGGTATTGGGGACCTGAAGGAGCAGGCTACCTGCGGATCTGAGGGTGCGGGTGAAGGATTGTGGAGTGATGAGTTCCTGAAGGTAGAGGGGTGCGTGTCCATTTATGCAGTTATGGGTGATTGTAAGGATTTTGTAGTTGATCCGGGATGAGACGGGGAGCCAGTGTAGTGAGTGAAGGATGGGGGTTATGTGATCGTGTTTACGGACTCTCATCAGGATCCTGGCAGCGCTGTTCTGGATGTATTGCAGCTTTTGGATGCTCTTGCCAGGTATCCCGATGAAGAGTCCGTTACAGTAGTCCAGTCTTGAGGAGATAAAGGCATGGACAAGCTTCTCTGCATCTGACAGGGTTAGAATGGGACAGAGTTTTGATATGTTTTTTAGGTGATAGAATGAGGTCTTGCAGAGGTGTTTTATGTGGGTGTTGAAGGTCAGGTGGGGGTCAAATCGAACCCCCAGATTTGTGACTGAGGGGGAGAGGGGGATTACCTGGCCGTCAAAGGTGAGATGGGATATGGATGAAGACTGAACCTGGTGGGGGGTGCCAATTAGGAGTGCCTCGGTTTTCTTGCTGTTTAGTTGGAGGAAGTTGCTGTTCATCCATGCCTTTATCTCCCCAAGACAGGTGGTGAGGCATGACAGAGCTGCAGAGGGGTTTGGGGCCGTTTTTATGTAGAGTTGTGTGTCATCGGCATAACAGTGGAAAGACATTCCATGTCTGCCGATGACACGACCGAGGGGGAGCATGTAGGTGATGAATAGAATGGGACCAAGAACCGACCCCTGCGGAACACCACAGGTGACCTCGAGCAGCCTGGACTTGTGTCCTCCCAGTGAGACATATTCTGTCCTGCCTAAGAGGTAGGACTGGAACCACTGTAGTGCATGGCTCGACAGTCCAACAGTGTTGTGGAGGCGCTCCAGGAGGATGGTGTGGTCCACAGTGTCAAACGCCGCTGTCAGATCGAGGAGGATGAGGAGTGATGGTGATCCTGCGTCAGCGGTCATTAGGAGGTCATTCGTCACCCTGAGCAGAGCTGTTTCCGTGCTGTGGGATGAGCGAAAGCCTGACTGGAACTTCTCGAACAGGGTGTTATTTTTAAGGTGGTCCTGGAGCTGGGAGGCAACTACCTTTTCCAAAACCTTGGATAGAAAGGAAAGGTTCGAAATAGGCCTGTAGTTGGCAAGAACCTCCGGGTCCAGGGTGGGCTTCTTTAGGAGGGGGCTGATGATGGCAACTTTGAGGGTGGATGGGATATGGCCAGTTTGAAGGGAGAGGTTAACAGCCTGGGTGATGATTGGGCTGATGCTGGGGATGTTTGATTTGAGCAGGGCAGTTGGAATGGGATCCAGGGTGCAGGTGGATGGTTTCATTCCTCTGAGTGTTTTTTCAATGTGGCTCTGCTGAACCTCAGTGAAACATGGGAGAGATGGCAAGCTCTCAGGTGGTGGGTTAGAGGCAGGGGGAAACAGAGAGGAAGAGCTGGGCATCAGAGAGCGGATGATCGCCGTTAACTCCCTCGGGAGGAAGAAAGGACGACACTTGATGGTTATATATTCCAGGTCTGGGCAGCAGTGGTTCGATAATTCCTTCACGTTAGCTGGATCGCTCCAATTGTTGTTAAACATGAAGGCAATACCTCCTCCACGTTGTTTGCCGGACAATGCTGATCTGTCCTTGCGGTGGATGAAGAAGTGGTCGGCCGGTTGTATGGCGTGGTCTGGGACGTCCGGCGTCAACCACGTCTCGGTGAAGCAGAGAACGTTACAGTCTCTAACGTCTCTTTGGTATTGAATCCTTGCTCGGATGTCATCCAGTTTATTGTCAATTGATTGTACATTGGCTAGCAATATACTGGGTAGTGGCGTTCGGTGTCGTCTGGATCTCAGCCTGTTACGGATCCCAGCTCTCTTCCCTCACCGCCTGATGATTCCTTTGTTCCTGGGGTCAGGATCTGGTCCCATTGTTCTGAGAATCTCCATAGGCCATTGCTGCGGTTCGGAAAGCTGATTCAGGGAGTAATCCAATCGGTAAGTTTCCCGTAATCCGATGTCTATAAGTGACTGACGGTCATACACATTAAATGCACCTACTGTTGGTACAGACAAAACTCTTAAAACTATAAATATTAACAAAAGTAAGCACAATCTCGACGGAGCGAACAGACAGGCGACCGGGCCAGAGACTCCCCCACACTCTCCACCTTCAAATCCCACCTCAAAACCCACCTGTTCTCCCTAGCCTTCAACCTTCCCCACCCGTAAATCCCCCCCCCCTCCAACCTGTTTTGATGTTTGTTACTGTGGCTTTTTTTTTTTTTTTTTTATTATTGCAAAACAAAAATTATTAAAAGTCAGTACTCAACACACAATGCATAATGAAACTTTCAGTAAAGGTGGTTAAAATATATGCAAGTACAGAAACAAGATAAAACAAAAATAGTCTATAATAACATTTTAACCGTATACAGTGTATATCCAGCGAAATTACAATTATATAAATGTTAGTATATAATATACCCCTAATACCTATTTTCTAAAACCCTACACACATATGCTCCAGCTCGAACCCCCCCCTCCCGGACCCCCTCTTGGATAGTACCTCCATTATCCCTCACTCCTAACCAGACACTACCATTATAAGCTAGCTTTTATTCTCTCCACCACTTCTAACCACATTGACATTTTGGATTCATTGAGACCCAGAATTCTTGCTGTAGATATTTCTTGATATATCACATCGAGATATGTAAGAAACCACACTTTTCGGCACATTTTTTCCGGTTGAAACCAACGTGATGCGATCAGTTTTTTAGCTACTGTGATACCCGATAAAACCAATCTCTTTAGTTGTGGATTCACTGCAAACTCAAAAACATCATTCAATAGTAATACCGAGGGGTGTACAGGTATATTCCAAGATACGAGTATTGATAATTGTTGGGACACATCTTTCCAGAATGCCTTAACTGGTGGGCAGTCCCAATACATGTGCATAAATGTTCCTTCGTCCCCATTTGTACATTGGGAGCATTTGGAGTCTTGTTTAAGCCCCATTTTGCACAGCCTTATAGGAGTCAAGTATGTCCTGTGAATATAGTTCAGATTGATTTGTTGATGATCCGGGTTCCTTGATGTAAGTCGGACATTTGCCCAGGCTCCTTGCCAATCAAAGTCATTTTCCAGGTCTGGTATATCCCTCCTCCAGACAGTGTCTAGTTGAAGGGTTTCATACGAGGACGTTAGTAATTGATAATAAAAACCTGATACAAAACCTCCCAATGTTTCTCTTTCATAGAAAAATTTGTGGTATCTGTGGTGTTCAATTGGTATGAGTAATGGAACACCGTGAGACCTCAGACAAAGTCGTAACTGTATGTAAAAAAGCCATGTGGACTCGGTGAGGTTAAACTTTGTGCATATTTCGACATAACTACAGAGGCCCTGGTTATTAAAAATATCCCCTAATGAGTGTATGCCTTGCTCTTCCCATATAGGGAATCTTATAGGGCGTTTTCCCATTAAGAGTGCATTGTTATTGAATATGGGAGTGTGATTATGCCATTCTTGAGGGTTAGGATATTTCTTTTGTGTTTCCCGCCATGTTCTGATTGCATGGGTAATTATTGGGCCAAATTCTCGCTCACAATGCTTGATTGAAAGTTTAGTGTGTGCTATGTCTTTCAGTCTCTGTGGGGCTACTATGTTTTCTTCTAATTCTCTCCAAGATACCAAAGCCTGGGGGTCAAACCATATCTTCAATGGTCTTAATGTGAAGGCCTTAAAATATTGTAAAAAATCTGGAACTGCCATGCCACCGTCTGCTTTATTTCTCTGTGCGGTGGATCTTTTTATGCGAGGTGGTTTGTTATTCCAAATAAATTTGTATGTGGAGGTTTGTAATCTTTTCCAGTAGCCCTCTGGAGGAGGTAACGGAAGCATTGAGCTGAAGAAATTGATTCTTGGTAATACATCCATCTTAACTATTGATACCCTTGCCTGTACTGAGTTTTTAAGTTTTGCCCACCTGTCCAGGTCGTCTTTGATTTTTTTCTGTATTTTTGTGTAATTGTGCTTCACCGTTTGTCTTATGGTGGGAAATATTTCCACACCCAAGCATCTAAAATGTTTGACCATGGGTATCGCACCTGGGAGGGTTGTGTCTTTTTTTGCACTGATGTTAAGAGGAAGAAAAGCCGACTTAGGCCAATTTATTTTAAATCCCGATAAATCACCAAAGTTCTCTATCAACTTGAGTATATGCGGCAATGTGTTGTTGGGGTTTTGCATGAACAATATTACGTCGTCCGCATATAAACTAATTTTATGTTGTGTGCCCTTGATTACTATTGGTTCTATGATTGTCTTATAAATTGTGCTAAAGGTTCTAATGATAGATCGAATAGTCCGGGACTAAGAGGGCAACCCTGTCTGGCTGAGCGTGATACCGGAAAGATATCGGAGATGAATGTGCCTGTTGTAATCCTGGCCGATGGGTCCTTGTATAGTACTTTAATCATATCAATGAATCCTTTTCCTAACCCCATCCTTTCTAATACTGCCCATAGAAACGACCATTCCAACCTGTCAAATGCTTTCATAGCATCCAGGGATAGCATCGCCTTAGGTGTGGTGTCCTCTTTGTCTGCATCTAGTACGTGCAGTATTCGCCTTATGTTATCATTGATCAGGCGACCTTTTATGAAGCCTGTTTGGTCCGGATGAACTAAAGACGTCATATGCTTTTGCAATCTGATGGCTAATATCTTAGAGTACAGTTTGACATCGGTTCCGAGGAGGCTTAAAGGTCGGTAACTACCGCACTCAGTGGGGTCTTTGTCTTTTTTGTGAAGAACTGAAATGAGTGCGATATTTTGGTGTTTATGGAAGCTTCCCTCTTTGACTGAGTATAAGATCATATTTAGTAATAAGGGTCCAAATATGTCCCAGCAAGAAATGTACATTTCTGATGGGATACCGTCAATTCCCGGAGCCTTGCCGTTTTTCATTCCGGATATGGCCTTCTTGAGTTCTTCTAATGTGATCGGTGCTTCTAACTGTTTAGCGTCGTCCTCCGAAAGTTTAGGGAGAGTAATTTGATTAAGATATGTGTCTAATTTGTCTTGATCAAAGGTCGTTTCTGAATTATACAAATCGGAGTAGAATTCTTTGAATGTATCGTTTATTATTTTGGGTTCTGTTACTAGAGCTTGTTGTTTCCTAATGGCAGTTATATCTGCAAATTTTGCATTAATTCTTAGTCGCATGGCTAATAGGTGACTAGGTTTAGATCCTTGGAAGTACTGCTGTTGTCTTGTGCTGCGTATTTGCAATTCCGATTTTTGTCTGTATATTGCTTTGATCTCTGTCTTTAGAATGTTAACTTGGTTTTCTAGTCTAGTAGAGTTGTTGTATTTTAAAGAATTAAAAAGCGTTGAGTAAAGCGTTTCCATTTCAGACAGTTTTGTGCATTGATTTTTGCGCAATATGGAGGAAAATCTATCCGTGAAATCCTTGATCATACTCTTTACCGACATCCATAATATTCTGGGATCTTGCACCGAGTTTGCATTATCCCGTAGGAATACTGTGAGAGCTTCTTTAATTTGTGTAATGAATTCCTTGTTGTTAAGCAGCATAGAATTAAAACGCCATCTTGGGGCCCGGGAAGATAGTGTACCAAATGTTGCTTTCAGGATTAAGTAGCAGTGATCTGATAGCGCATTGGGTGTCATTTCCACTTCATATTTATCAAATATTCTCGGGGATGCAAAGACGTAATCAATTCTGGATAGTGTGTTGTGTCTCGCCGAACGACAGGAGTACTTGCGGGTCATGGGATTAAGTGAACGCCATAAATCAATTACCCCTGTTGATTTTGACCAATCTTTTAATGCTTTAGATGAATTTTTTTGTTCGCTGGAAAAGGTAAGGTAAGTTTTGTCCATCCTTGGGTTCCAAATGGCATTAAAATCCGCACCTATTATATATGAGTACTCGGGATGGTTTAACATTTCTCCGGTTAGTGAAGTGAAGAAACCCACTTCGTACAAATTTGGGGCATATACCGCTGCCAACGCAATTTTCCTGTTATTGTGTATAATCCTAGCTATAGTTATGCGCCCCTCAGCATCCGACCATACCCCTTTCAATTCGATATTTAATTTGCGTCTGACGACTATGGCTACCCCTCTAGTTCTCGTAACAAAAGAAGAGTGACTAATATTATGGTATATGTTATCCGCTAACGTATTTATGTCTTCCTCTAAAATGTGCGTTTCGCTTAATAGAGCCACGTCCACATGTTCTTTTTTCATCAGTGTGAGCACGCTTTTGCGTTTGTGTTGTTTGTTTATCCCACCAGTGTTCCATATCATTATATTCAAACTAGCCATAATCTATGCATGTTCTTGTGTAGTTTTTGGTAATGCTTCTGGAGTGCGAAGCTACAATAGATGTACATCCAATTAATGAGGTCCCGTTGAGAGCTGAGCTTAAAAACATATATATATACAAATAAAAATCCCCTATTTTCCCCTCACCCAGAAAGTCGTACAGGCCTGTGTTCCAAAAACACATCCTCCGCGATTGACTTTCTCCCATAGTCCACCGGATTGCCCAAATTGAGCATTGTAATCTTAATCTTCCTATGCTAATTGCCATAGGATCTAACATTTCCATTCTATTGCAATAGAATGTCGCTTTTGGTCTTGCACCTTCCCTTACTGTAATGAAGTATTGTGATAAATGACAAAAAATAAAAAATTAAAAAAGAGAATAAACTTTCATCGACATATTCATTTGAACCCTCTACTAACGTGTGGGAAAAAAGGAAAAAAGGAAAAGATTGTAGAGCAATATTGACACCTTAATGTGAAGAACAGTGGAAAAGAACAATGTAAGTTAAAATATATATAAAAAATAGAGTAATGAGAAGAAAAAATAAAATAAAATAAAAATTAAAGGAAAGATATAGATAAGGAATGAGAGATAGAATAATTATCAGCGTGGAGAAGCCACTAGAACCGAATTAACAGATTAGATAAGATAGAAAAGCAGAGCCTTTTAGAGCTTTATGTTTCTGTGTATCTCATGCTGTTTCCCTGTCTCCCCCGTGGTCTTATGTTCCTTTTTGTTTCTTTGTTTTTCTCTGTTTCTCTGCCTACTGTCAGCAACTTCGGGTTCCTGAGAAGCGCTTTACAAATAAAATGTATTATTATTATTATTATTATTATTACCGAACACACATGTCTGTAATGTGACTTGTAGACCAGGGCTTCTCTGCAGCAGAGAGGAGAGGAGAGGAGGGGAGGGGAAGGGAGAGGAGAGGAGAGGAGAGGAGAGGAGAGGAGAGGAGAGGAGAGGAGAGGAGAGGAGAGGAGAGGAGAGGAGAGGAGAGGAGAGGAGAGGAGGGGGGAGGGGAGGGGAGAGGAGGGGAGGGGAGAGGAAGGGAGAGGAGAGGAGGGGAGAGAAGAGGAGTGAGGATGGGCAGAGAGGAGGAGAAGAGAGAGAGAGGAGAGGAAGAGAGGAGGGGAGGGGAAGAGAGTGAGAGGAGAGGAAGCGAGAGGATGGGGAGAGAGAGAGAGGATGGGCAGAGAGGAGGGGAAGAAAGGAGAGGAGGTGAGGGGAGAGGAGAGAGGATGGGCAGAGAGGAGGGGAAGAGAGATAATGAGGGAAGAGAGTCTACTGCTCATAACGCTACAAAGACGCAATTTCATCTATTTTAACGTATCTATTGAACGTGTGGATGTTTTCCTCTAAGATCTCCTCTAAGTTATTCACCCCTCCTCACAATCCCCCCCCCCCCCCCCCCCCTTTTCCAGAAAGCTTAAGAAGCTCACAGCTCACATAACTGCCAGGGATCTTGGTTTTCTTCTGGCCAGAGAAGCAAGACTCTCCTGAACCTGAACTTGTATTTGATTGGCAATGCATTATTTTATTTGATTTAACCTTTATTTAACCAGGAAGTCCCATTGAGATACAATATCTCTTTTGCAAGGGAGACCTTGGGCCAAGATGACAGCAATAACATTTGCAATACATCACACAGCAATAAAATGTGCGATACATCACACAAGAACGTAATAAAAGTGCATGTACATCACAGAATAGTCTACATGATAGTAAAAGTGTATGACAGTATAATACAGGGTAATAGTAATTTTTCAGTTTTTCAGTTTTGCAGTTGGGACCCGACTACAGAAAGCAGCGACATTCTTCTTGTAGGAAGTTATGTAATAGAGACTTAAATTCTCAGAGAGAGACCAGGGTATCTAAGTGGATATGGTCCTGTAGCCCATTCCATGCCCAAGGTGCGAATATTGAAAAAGCTGTTCTTCCTAGTTCAGTGTGTATTCTGTTTTTTTTATTTTTTATTATTAGCCATCTTGACCATGCTCTCTGGTTCTACCACAAACGTTTCAACATCGCAGTACAAACAGATGCATCCTGTGTTCAAAAATAATCACAGCCTCCCTCATACCATATGACCTCTGAACTCTGACCCTAGGCTCTGTTACTCCTACTGTACGACTCTTGAACTCTGTTGCCTATACTCAACTTATACCTACCTACTGCTTCCACTGTCTACAACTGCCCTACATTGTAATCATAGTAATCATAGTGTTGGATTTCGCGATATCAGCCAGTAATCACCTCGTCACCTGTGGCACCGTGAAGTTTCTGCGTTGTGTTTATCACTTTCTCATCGTACTAGCTGATACACGATATCTTCCCCGTTGATGAATTCGTCTCAAAAGAATTAACGAGACACTGGAAACAGGATACCTCTCCTGGATGTTGACGTTTATTCTCATAAACATACTCTGTAGGGTTATATATATCTATATCAGCACATATCCCTTACCTACTCTTACTAGTTAGTTACGCTGATGGCCAGTATGACTACGACCATACTGTCTTTATACCTGTATCACTGTACATAAATTATTGGTATTGTACATACAGAGCACATACATTAGCACTACACTCAGTAGTACAAATGTATATCATTTATACCCAGTTTAATCACATGTGCAGATTGTATATTACTATTGCACTTCACTGTTACATTTGCACTCTTTTTGTTGTGCTGTACTTGTGCTACATGATGACAACACATATGTGTGCATGCTTACCAACTGTCTCGCCTGTTTTATTGCAACACTACTGTCAGGATGGAGGTAGGTGAGTTCCAATTGTTGTAGGCAATCACAGAGACGGAGAAGGTATACTCTTGAACAGGTTCGACTTTAATAGTAAAGAACACAAAGAGTAATACTAGGATACTATGCCAAGGCAAGGGAACGAGAGAATTAGGTAATGGAGCTTAGTGGTGGTCCAGAACTGGAACGCCTATAGTGAAGACCTGACAAATGACAAGCAGAGGAAAGGAATGTTATATCGCCACAAATACCAACATTCCACACACACCCCGTGACAGCCAATCAGAAGCCAACCCCTAATTGACAGCACTAAATGACAGGGAAAACAAGTGACAGTAATCAAGTGACAGATGACAGAGAAGGTGGGAGGTTCCCGACCGTAGTCAAGAACCAGAATCGTAACACACTACTATCACATCTAAGAAGGGAGATCCCCCTTGAACGGCCCTTCTAAGGTTTCTCTCCTCCTGTGAGGTTCGCCTCTTCCCTGGACCTTTAATTCTGTTCCCTGTACTTTAATTCCCTGTCTCCTCACCTCTCCAGCCCCCACCCTCGCGTTCGTTTAGTCTCGTCTGCTCTTCAGCAGCCCACACCCTTGGACTATCTTCATTATCTGTTTGATTGGTCCGTGCCGAACACACACTTCTTGTTCAAGTATCAATTACCATCACGCACCTGATGTGAGTTCTAATTCTAATAGAGTTCTCTCTAGTCCTCCTAGTCCTCCCTGTCCTATTCCTCCTAGTCATCCCTGTCCAGTCCTCCTAGTCCTCCCTGTTCCTGCCCTGTCCCTTGCCCTGGCCCTGTCCGTTAGCCTTTCCCTTAGCCTTCCCCTTAGCCAGCTCGCCTCTTAAAGGCACATTGCCCTTTTTCCCTAGTTCTTGTTTTCCAGTGTTTTGTGTCCCCCTTAAAGGCACAGTGCCTATTTTCCCCAGTTCTTGTTTTCCAGTATTTTGTGTTTTCCCTTAAAGGGACAGTGCCGCTTTTCTGTTGTTTCAATAAATGCCCAGTTCTTGGCTTACCCTCATACCTGTCTTGTGTTGTGCGATTGGGGTCGGTTACAAACCATAACACCTCCACATTGCCTGTGGTGCATTTTTTCCTATTGCTAGGTTTTAGTGCGTTTTTCGTGGGGTATGTCTGGGAGTGTTGCATTCATTTATTTTATTTATTTCACATTTTTTGGACTTCATGGTGTTCTTGTTTTGTTCTTGACTTATTGTGATGTTTCTTCTTGACTTGTTTAAAGAAGACGTGTCCGGCCATGGGGACATTAACGTGTGTTGTCGGGCCTTACAAATACATTTGATTTTGATTTGACAATACATTTGAATCCAATGTAAATCTAATCTAAAATACTACTGGAATCAGGGCAACCATTTGAAGTCTCTACACAGTAGGGGAAACACTGCACTAGAGGCCGCGTCTATTTATAGGCTGCTCTTAATGCAATGTTCATCAGGGTTGTTTTATTGACTCATACCAGCACCACCAGTAGTTGTGATGGTGAATGATGTAGGCATCTCTCTCTCTCTCTCTGAGCACTGTCTGTTTGAAAGATGCCATTTGCAATCAGACATCCTTTCATTCACCAGAAACGAAGTGGAGGAAGTATGTGTGTGTGTATGTGTGTGTATGTGTGTATGTGTGTGTTTGTGAGTGATTGGGTGGGTGGATGTGTGGACAGTTCCAAAGCTGTGATTTGTGTCATTCGCGTGTGTGTGTGTGTGTGTGTGTGTGTGTGTGTGTGTGTGTGTGTGTGTGGGTGTGATGTGTGTGTGTGTGTGTGTGTGTGTGTGTGTGTGTGTGTGGT